>NC_062967.1:21181381-21233703 GCF_023119035.1 Salvia hispanica | reverse complement strand
TAAACCCTAGAACAGCATGTTTTAGATTTCATTTAATTTAAAGCATGTGATTATTTGAGTTATGAGCATGATACGTGAGATGATTACGCGAATAGAATTTGTCTAAATAATCCGCTAAATAGATCTGATTATTATATAATTGATTTATGCATGCGCTTCCGCTGCCAACCCCTTCACATTCTTCTCAAATTTTATTATAAAGCTAATATATGATTAAAAATGGGTCTCACATTCCACTAATATATAATTAAAAATAGGTCTATCTTTTTTCATCCACTTTCCTTTGTATTTCTTAAAATCCGTGACAAACTCAAATGAGACTCTAGTGACGGACGAATAGAGTATAATTTGACATTTAAGAACATAATTTACACTATTGACATTTAGAGTGTCCACTATAGTTAAGCCCGTGGCCCTGGGCCAAGCCACAAAACTTGGCCCGGCCACCAAAAAACTTGTTCACACTATAGTGGACAAGTCCAAGCCACCAAATATTAATTTTTTTTTTTCATTTTTTGAGGTATTTTAATTTAACTAAAATAAAAATTATCGGACTATAATAATTATAAAAAGATGCATAATTTAATAAAAACAAAAATTAAAACCAAATCTTCGTTGTATTATAGAAAGAGGTAAAATTATACAATCGAAATTTTTTAAACACACTAAAAAAACAATAAAAAAACACCGAATAAACACACCGCCACCGCCGCCTACTCGGTGGCGTCATCAGAATCCGCCGCTTCTTCTTCACCCACTGCATCGCCATCGCCATCGCCAACGCCGTCACCGTCGCCGCCCTCAGCTCCTGCCGCCGCCGCTTCCTCCCACCCCAACCTCGACCTCAGCCTCAGTATGAGGTCGTAGTACATCCGCTTGGTGGGCGGGTCGGCCGAGCTCTCATACAAGGACAAAGTATCCTGAAGTTGCTTCATCATCTGCACCTCCAGGGTGTTGTTCTAGCGTCTCGGATTGAGGACTGCTTCCCCTGTGGACGTGGGCACCGGGAGAGTGACGAGTGGGGCTCCTCCAAAACATCGGTGTTGAGGTCGAAGGGACGTGACCACTACTACTGCTGTAGTTGCCGGCCCTGCCGAGTCTAGTACGCTTCGGTCCAGGAGCAATCTCTTCCTCACAGATGGGCTCTGAATTTCGGGGAGTCCCGCAGAACGAGGAATTTTTCCCAGTAGGTGAACTTTGGGTTGCCTTCAGTATTGTACAATTGCATCGACAACGCTTTTATGTCGGCTTCGCTGCGGCCACTCTTAGCAATGCACATTTGGTTCTCGTATATGCCAATGAACCTCTTGAGGGTTGTAGTGATCCCACCGAAATCCGGACCTGGTCGTGTGTACGCTCAATGCTACCGAACTTTCTTCAAGAAGGAAAATTTCATGCAGGAGCACTTTTAAATAAATCTTTTATCGTTCTTTTGAGGTAATGATTCCCAAACCACAAGTTAAATCTTTTCAAGTTTTATCAAGCACGTCATGTTAGCATGAATTCATATAGAACTCAGAATCACAACCAAGCATGCTCCCAGATAATCAATCATCAAATTCATGTGCAAATTCATTTATTTTTATGTTGGGCCTAAGTTACGTGCTACTTGTGTAAAGTCTTGGAATCACATAAAAAGTAGGAAAAACTCCTAAATGCTTTGTCTTTGAAATAAGCATCTTCGGAAATTTGTAACAGAAAATCTAACCGTTCAAATTTAGTCGCCTTCGATAAAATTGAAGTTAGGAGAGTTGTTTACCTTCCTTTAAAATTTCAGAACGATCGAACATGTTTGAACCTCCGATCGTGTACAAAACCAACGTTGGTACTGCAGAAGACCACAACCACTTCTGAAATAAATTCTGGAAGATCTAACCGTTAAAATTTGATCTCCTTTGGTAGGAATGATGCTTTATGAGTCTTCTACCTTCGATTAAAATTTGATCTAACCGTTAAAATTTGACTCGTGTATGTACTTGAACTGATAATTTTGCTCCTTTGTCTTTGGGCCTTTTAAAGTATCAAATGGGTTTGGGCCATAAACTTTAATTTTATGGGTAACATTTCTAGTACTTGATGGGTTAAATTTTTACAGTTATTTGGACTAAAATTTATTAATTATATTAAAATTAAATTAATTGCTTGAGATTAAATTCTCTTGAATTAATTTAAATAAGTGAGTTTGCATGATATGATCCTTTGATTTACTAAATTAATCGAGAGATTAATTAATGTCAATAATTAATTCTACGGGTTTAATTAAAGTGAATGAGTTATGAAAGAGAGAAGGAAAATAGGATGCATATCCTAAAAGCATATCATCCGCTATTGCTATTTTCTTGAAGCAAAATAGTTTATTATCTTTTACAAGACAAGGTCCAACATGGAATTTAACTCCAAGTGAGTTAATATTGTTTACGGAGTTCGGAATCATACGAGGTGAACTTTTCTATCCTACATACAAGTGTGTATAAAAATATGAAGTATATTTGTGATAATATTTATTTATGCAAATGATGTTGTCTTGCCATAAATGATTTATTTTATGTATGATGCCTATCTGTTTGGTTATACCGAATGTGCTATGCCAAATAAAGAAAGAAATCGAATTCGGGTCCCAGCAAGGGGAGAGTCCCTACTCAGACTAGTGTACACGTGGTACGTGTGTCATCGAGAGGGTTGGCTGGTCCGGTGCTCGTGGAAAGTTGTCACTTTCCCGGCACATGAATGTTAAGGTGACCGTAGGAGAACACCATCCCTATGGCACAATATGTTCAAATATGGTAAAGAACAGAATGAAAGAACTTAAACTGTGCAGTCGAAAAATGGTTTTTAGTAAGCTCATGTCTTTTAATAAAACCCCTGAGTGCCCTGCATGTATTTCTATTCAACCAGACCTACTTATATTTCCATTCAATACTCTCGGAGGTCCATGTCTTCGTACATGGAACCGCGTTTAGTTCCTTCCACTGTGCATTGAAGCAAGTGAAATCCTTTATGTCCCTAAGGACTCTAATAACTAGCCAGTATATTGTATGACCCTCGACTCGAGTCATTGTGAGCCATTCTATTCATGTATTCACCATTTATATCTACAGACAGAAATTTCAACCATTAAATCCTTATTTTCGTACTTAATATCCACCCCAGTCACGGTATATCGAACCTTGCTATAATTAGCAAAGTTGGGTCGTGACAAATCTTTGGAATCCGTCGTGACCGCGTTCTAGGCCCTAGCAATAGCACTAGACTCCGCCTCTGTGTATAGAGTTCCCCGTCGACCACTGCTGCCATCGCCATCTCCGCCCCGCTTAGAAACGGTCAACCGGTCCGATTAAAACCGGAACCGGCTGAATAAGCAGGCCTAACAATGAGACCAAAGAGGCAATGAATTGCCATCTAGCACTGATTAATGTCGTTAACATATCAAGCAATCACAACATTAATCATGTTCCACATCAAACGCCACTACGTCGACTCCCACTTTGGAGACCACAACCGTCGCAAATAAAACTAATTATTATGCTATTAATTTTAAGATTGTAAAACAGTACGAGTAACAAAAAAATTTAGATTAAAGTATTTATTTCCAAATATATTTAACAATTTTAATAACAAAAAATAAACAGACTCAATGGTTTTTTCTAAGAGAGAATTCGGGATTTGTTGGCATATATAGTATGTTGCATTGTCCTATTATATCTAATATATTAAGAAAATCTTCATATTACTTATTAGTAACGTTTTACGTGCCAAACAAAAAGTAAATAAAATCTCTATTAGAATGATAAAAAGTAAATAAAATCTCCATCTCAATAAGGATGTATTAGAATGACAATTAGAATTAATGTCATAACCATATAACTCAATCTGGATTAGACAGTCAAAAAATACGTGGTACAGATTCAAATTTAGAAAACTACTCCTCCGTTCCATAGTAATAGAGTAATTTTGCCATTTTGGTACGTTCCATAGTAATAGAGTCATTTTCCTTTTTAGTAAAAATCAACACATTTTTCTACACCTACTTTACTCTCTCTTACTTTTTTCTCTCTTCATCTCTCTACCTTTTTCATTTTACACTTTATTCTCCTTTTACTTAACTCACCTAAAACAATTTTTCTTAATCCTCGTGCCGAAAATAATTGTCTCCATTACTATGGAACGGAGGGAGTATTATTTTAGATAAAAAAAAAAATACTTCCTCCCAATGACGGACGCAGGATACAAAGCTCGTGGGGTCGAACAGAGTAAAAATTAATACTTATATAATATTTTTAAAACTACTTTTTTAAATAATAATATTAAATATTTTATATAATAAATTATGTTAAGAAAATTTATTAAATTGTTTTGTATGGACTGAAATTTTATAAAATTATATTACTTAGTAACAAAATAAGAAGAAACTTTTAATATTATGGGATGCCTTAAATTAGATTTCCGCGAAATGAATACAATGATTTAGAATATTAAAAATAAAAATTCATTTATAGAAGCTCAAATCCCCAACGCCTAAATCTCAAAATACTAAATCACACTTTTATAAAGTAGTATATTTTATTTTTATAATAAAATAAATTAATACAATATAAAATTTATTTTTTTATTTATAATAAAAAGAAAATATAACTCCTATTACTAGATAGACAAGATGTTAAAAATGGACTCACAGTGCTGAATAGAGGTTGTACAAAATTATACTACTAGTTTTACTTCTATCTTTTGACTTAAATATTTATTTTTAAATTTTGTATTTAAATATTTTTGTAAAATAATCATGTGACAAGTTATCAACAATTTTTTAAAATCAATAATTTAGAAGTGAATTATCGTTGAAAATAGAAATTATAATCATAAAATAATATTAATAGTAGTAGTAGTAACTAACCTAAATAAGGCCACTAAGTTAAAATTAGACTGCCCATTAAGTTAAAAAACAAGAGTTGAAACATTAAGAAACGTTATCTTCCTCGTCAAAACTGTCTGCGGCTCTCTTCCTCCCCCTTTCCTCTCTCCTCTTTTCTTCCGACTGATTCTGCCCCATCTCTTTTTATTTTTCGGCAATGGGCAATTGATTCGAGTGCCATGGTGGGGATCTGCCTCACTGGGTCAAGGCAGGGCTGCGTGGGGTCGGAGGTCCATGAAATGAAGATTCCGGCACCTCTCGACGGACTCCGGTGGGGTCGGTCGACCCCACCCGACCCCACCTGGGTCCGTCATTGATAATAATAATAATAGTATTGTCTCTAATGTGTTCTTTATATTTATATTAAAATAAAAATAAAAATTACGGAGTAATAAATATATTTTTCTTACATTACATTCATGGCCATATTATAGCCTTTCGAACATGAGATGCTACAACCCAATTCAACCACCAATACCATCTCATTCTTGGCCCAATATAAGAAGCACACACATCCACCTCGCCGAGTGGGTTTTGCAGATTATGGATTTGCCATTTTTAGGCCAATTTTGGGCCACTTTCATTTCAAACATATATACTCTTTGTATTGCTCGGTTGCTTATTCAATTTCTAAGGTGATTTAGATTGTTTTAGGTAAATTTTCTTGATTTGTCTTTTCTTTTAGAAAAAGGATTACAAATACTAAAAGTCTATCATAATGCGTAACATGATAGTCGATGATGAAGGTACAAGAGTAATTGATTGAGGCGATAAGGAAGCTGAACCTAGCTCTGGCATGGCTACCCCACCCCACATTTGAGGATTACTAATGGGCTACAATTAGGTTCTAGCGGCACATGTCTCAATGCGCGCAACCATTAAGACCATGCTCGTCTCATGTCCGGTATGATTGAAGAAATTTGGTCACGTAATCACCGTTGAAATTTAAAATTTTTCTTCATTATTTCGTATTGTACTCTTTTGACTTTTTAAATGAGACGAAGTTTTTCAAATTGTAGTCTTAAATTAATGTATATTTTACAATTTTATTATATTCAAATACGAAAAAAAATTAAAAATAAGTATTAGGGGTACTTAAACGGTTCTCAGTTAATCGGAATCGGAACCGAAACCGGCCGGTTAATTGAGGAACCGGAACCGGAAAAATTGGTTCCGGTTCCAACTTTTTTATTTAATATACTAATAAATCTAATTTAATTGAATTAATTTTGAATTAAAGTAAAATAATTTAAAACATTGAGTGAGTTTTAGATTTAAACAGTGTTAGATTTGCGAGCTCTGTTTTCTAAAGTATTTAAAATGATTAAACCGTGATACTTTGAATCTACAATTATTTCCTCAATCCATTTTTTATGAACTAACTACAACGAGTAAGACATCTTAAGTTTGTTTTTAATTTCCAAAATAACTTTTACAAATACAATATCATTTCATATGATAGAAATTTAACTTTATAACAAATTTATGTAACAATTCATTTAACATACGATTTTAACTTGTTTGTGAATAATTTATTGACTGTTCAGATATAAACCAAAAAGTCACAACAAGATCAATTAATATTGAAAATTCCATTGAATATTTGTTTAGCGAAATAAAGAGTGTAAGTTGTGGTGGCCATGCAACATGTGGTACATGCTAAGGTGCATGGTAGCTCACCGTGTGCGACAACTCATGTGATCGTTGCAGTGAGAGTTAGTTACAACAGAAAGGTATTCGGCTGAGGAAGTATAAAAGGCGACTTCAACTTCCAGTTGAATGCAGAGAGAGTTTACACACACAAAGAGAGAAAGAAATAGAGTTCATCGTGAGAGCCGAGAGATTACTATCTTGAGTGTGTTGTAATCGTAGCCTTCATCTTGAATCTTGGTAGTTCATCTTTGTAGAGTGTAAACAAGTGTGAGTAATACAATCGAGATCCAAAGCTTTCCCGTGGACGTAGGTTTATACCGAACCACGTAAAATCGCTTGTGTGTTGTTCGTTCTTCGTTTAGCTTGTTTTTCGGTGATCAAATCGGCGCCCAATTCCTAACAATTTGGCACCGTCTGTGGGAATGTCGATGGCACGATACGATGCCGAGAAGTTCGACGGAAAATTGGACTCTGGCCTCTGGAGAATCAAGATGGAATCCTTGTTGATCCATCAAGGTTTAGACTAGGCGCTTGTGGCGAAAGAAGACGATGATAAGGCTACAGGGAAGCGTCAAGAAATTCTAAGGAAGGTGCGGAGTGCCATTTTCTTGAGTCTTGATGATAAAGTCTTGAGAGAAGTAGCACATGAGAAGACTGAGTGTGCGGTGTGGAAGAAACTCGAAGAGCTCTACATGGTGAAATCCCTAGCCAACCGATTGTATTTGAAGCAGCAGCTCTACAATTACAGATTTGTGGAGAATAAGCCTTTAAGTGAGCAGCTTGATCAGTTTGCAAAGTTTGTGGACGATCTGGAGAATGTTGAAGTAAAGTTAGAGGAGGAGGATGAGGCAATTGTCCTGCTCAACGCTTTGCCTTCTTCCTATGAGCAATTGAAGGATGCTCTGTTGTATGGAAGGGATAAATCCATCACGTTGCTTGAAGTTCAAACGACCCTCAAAACAAGGATTTTCAAAGATAAAGTAACACTCTCACTACTAGAACTGATGAAGTTTTGAATGTCAAGAAATGGAAGGGAAAGGGGAAGCAGAGAGGAAACTTCAACAAGGACTCTCATGATGCCGATAAAGCCCAAAAGAATGAGACAAGGAGTTGCCACTATTGTAAGAAACCAGGGCACATCAAGAGGAATTGCTTCGCATGGAAAAGGAAGCAGAATGCCACTGAAGGGGAAACACAGGTACAACTGATCTAGTGCAAGATGAACAAAATATGCATATACTCAATGTTTTGGGTGGATCTATTAGTGAAAGTTAGATAGTAGATTCTGGATGCAGTTTTCATATATGTTCTCATCATGAATGGTTTCAAGAATTTAAGCCCTCATCTTGATCAGTAGTTCTTGGTAATAATCAGAGTTGTGCTATAAAAGGAATGTGCTCTATTAAGCTGAAGTGCATCTGGTTCTATAGTTTTGCTAGCTGATGTTAGTTCATTCCTGAAATTAAGAGGAATCTTGTCTCATTGGGAGTCTTACAGTTAAAGGGATATGGTTTTAGGAGCCAAGATGATCAAATGCTAATCTATCTTGGAAATGCAGTAGTTATGAATGCTATAAGGAAGCAGACTCTTTATTACCTAGATACATAGGTTGTTTCTAGGAGTAGCCATAGTGTAGAAAGGAGAGTCAGTGATTTTGAGCTATAGCATTCAAGGTTGGGGCACTTGGGTCAGAAAAGTATGAAAGTTCTGGTGAAGCAAAGAGTCTTTAAGTCTGATGATTCTGCAGACTTGAAAAATTGTGAGCAGTGCATAATGGGAAAGAGTAAGAAGCATCCATTTCCAAAGGGAAGACATACTTCAAAATCAATATTGGAGTATGCTCACAGTGATATTTGGAGTCCAGCCCAACCAGCCACATTCAATGGAGGTAAATATTTCATAAGTATCATTGATGACTATTCGAGGAAGTTGTGGGTTCAAATACTTAAGGAAAAATCTGAGGCCTTCAAGATCTTCAGAGAATGGCATACAATGGTTGAGAGAGAAAAGGGTACTACACTGAACTTAGGACAGACAATGGGTTGGAATACCTATCATCTGAGTTTGATAACTTCTGCAAATTGAAGGGGATTCAGAGGCATAGGACAACTCCAAGAAACCCTCAACAGAACGACATTGCAGAGAGGATGAATATGACTATTATGGAGAGGGTGAGGTGCATGTTATTAGCCTCTGGAGTTGATAAGAAGTTCTGGGGAGAGGCAGTTGCAACAGCTTCCTATTTAATCAACAGAAGCCCTTCCTCTGCAATAGAGTATGATATCCCATAAGCAAGGTGGAATGGAGCTCTCCCTGACTATACTAAGCTCAAGCCTTTTCTTTAGAGCATATGCTCACATTAAACAAGGAAAGCTGGATTCAAGCCAAGGGCACATAGATGCATTTTCTTAGGCTATCAACAAGGGTGCAAAGCTTACAGGAGTTGTGAGGAGGAAATGGAGGATCTTGGTTTGTTGGTGTCGCATGGCCAAGGTGGAGATTGTAAGTTGTGGTGGCCATGCAACATGTGGTACATGCTAAGGTGCATGGTAGCTCACCGTGTGCGACAACTCATGTGATTGTTGCTGTGAGAGTTAGTTGCAACATAAAGGTATTCGGCTGAGGAAGTATAAAAGGCGACTTCAACTTCCAGTTGAATGCAGAGAGAGTTTACACACGCAAAGAGAGAAAGAAATAGAGTTCATCGTGAGAACCGAGAGATTACTATCTTGAGTGTGTAGTAATCGTAGCCTTCATCTTGAATCTTGGTAGTTCATCTTTGTAGAGTGTAATGTGAGTAATACAATCGAGATCCAAAGCTTTCCCGTGGACGTAGGTTTATACCGAACCACGTAAAATCGTTTGTGTATTGTTCGTTCTTCGTTTAGCTTGTTTTTCGGTGATCAAATCGGCGTCCAATTCCTAACAAAGAGAAAATGAAATTCAATTTTAAAACTCATATTTTAAAAAAAGTGCTAAAGTTTGAACTCCTATTTTTGCGTTAAAAAATTGCTAACATAAACTAGTCCGACCTATTACACTTGGCATCACTCTTATCAATATATGAATATTATTGTATTGTTGGTTTGTATTTTTTGTGTATTTATTTGAATTTTTAGGTATTATTTGTTATATTTCTAGATGTTGGATTATTATTTTTTTTAGTATTGAACTATTTAAAATTATAAATAAATTCCGATTAAAATTACACATCAGTTCCGGTTCGGAACCAGAATCGACCGGTTCTTAACCGGTCGGTTCCAAACCGGAACCGATCGGTTTCGGTTCTAGGATTTATGAAAATTTAAAACTGGTTAATCGGTCCGGTTAGAACCGGAACCGGCCGAATAAGCAGGCCTAACTCCCTCCGCCCCGCTTAAGATGACATGTTTTCCTTTTTAGGTAACTTTCTCTCTCCAATTAATATACTCAATCACTTTTTCTCACTCTTAATAAAATATTCATCTTTCTTTCCTTCTTTATTTACACCCACTTTTTTTCTCTCTAATTAAACTCTTTAGCTAATAACTCCGAAAATTTCATGCTGGCAAAAAAATGTGACATCTTAAATGAAAATGAGGAGGTACAAAATAATGGTAGTTGTCAAAAAGATAAGGCAGGCTATAAGGTGTCCTACTGCAGTTGAATAGTTATGACTATAAAATATTAACATGGAGGACTATAAATTAGTACAACGTGTCAATCATTTGTTTTATAATTATTTCTCTCTCACGCCGGATGCTATTTACTGCTCATGCTGTAATTGCATCTACAAAAATAACTACAAGTATTAGTAGTAACTTGAATCCTAACATTAAAATCTTCGCTCAGTCATTGGTATTTTCCAAATTTCAGGTGCATTCAACAAGACGTGAGCATATGGATTCGAATAGAATCTTGAATTACTTTTATTTCATTTGGCACCACAATCATTTATGTAAGGAAGAGAAGCACATTTCGATTTGATTGTTTGGCACACGTTAGAACGTCCAAATGATTAAATAGAAAAGGAAAATATTCTCACAAAACTTAGAGAAGATCATGCACGCTATCTTATAACCAGAATTTAAGTATATTACATTTAAAGCATTCCACTCTATTTTCACATTGAAAATAACCAAATTCTTATTGACGTCTTGTTATGATGAATATAAGATGTCGGTCATTAAAGTCTAACTAGTTTACCTAAATATTCAAATTTACTCCAAACATTTGACAAATCACATTCTAATATGTACATAGCACGCCTTGTGATAATTCCGCATGAAACATATACTCCCTCCAACAATTAAGTATTGTGCGTAGTTTCCCTTTTTAAACTTATAAGTATTAATTTATTAAATCTCGTGCAAAATAAATGTTATATTTAACATACGACGGAGGAGTTTAAAACTAATGTACTCCCTCCATGCCCACTAAATATAAAATATTTGATTTTTAGCACGAAATATTATATAATATTTTTTTACTTAAATAAAGAGAAAAAAGAAGAAGAAATAATGTAGAAATACTATTATATAAAAAAATATACTTGAGATGATACTATTGTTCCATTTCATCAAAACCAGAGCCAAATAAAATTTATGCCACTGAACCGTGAATGAAGAAAGTACTTCCCTTATTTTAAGATAATTGAGTTGTATTCCTTTTCATTTATTCTAAATTAGTTGAATTATTTCTTTTGTGATAAAACTCTATTATGTCTTTTATTTCATTCTCTCTTCGTCTTTCTTATTTTATTTTATCTCTTAATTTTCCTTTTCCACTTTAATATTTAATAAATCAATTTCTTAAATCAGTGTACAAAATAATTCCCCCAGTTACCTAGCAACAGAGGGAGTATTTTTTGTGCGATATAAACATAATTATCTCGCGAGATGTATCGCCCGACACGAGATGCTTGCCCCGGAAGGGAAAATGCTGCGTACATTCTCATCGGATTCCCATGCCCATTTTTTATTTGTACATTTTTATTATTCATGACGTCACCACAATTTCAATCCCCTACTCCACCTATAATTCGGCGCAACTCGCAACCGCTAATCCGTTCCACTCTCCAACCAAACCACTCGCTTCAGAAATGCACCACGTGTCCCAATCTCCACGTGTCGCAATCGAAGCCATCGGTGCACGGCATTTCCCGTGGAACGACCCGTAAATTAGAGTTTCACCGGGAGAAGGTTTTGACAGCGGTGGGGAGAGAAGAGGAGAAGACGTGCGGCGGAGTTGTCTTCTGCTCAACTCTTCAAATTTCCTAATAAAAAAAAATTCAAAATAGAATTAAATTCCAGAGAGAGACGTAAGCCAGAGAGAGAGAGAGAGAGTCGTCTTTTTATTTCTTCACACCTATTCATTATCCGATGCCTTCAATCTCTCTCACTTTCTCTCTCTACAACTGCTACTTCTCAGCGATTCACATCTTATTTTCTCTCAATCTCAATATCAATATCAGACTCAACGAAACCCTAAGGATTTAATTCGTTGTAAAAACCTTGCTAATTTGTATATATTGATTAGTTGATCATAGAAATTCTTTCATTTTTATCTAGTATTTGCTCTATCGGGTTTGTGATCATAGATAGAGGTAGATAGATACAGGAAAAGAAAAAAAAATAGCGCACTCAACAAAGGAGTTTTTTAAGGGATTTTGTTGTGTGCTGCAGTTGAATTTTATACGATCAGAATCTGTTATTTTTGGCAACTTGTGCTTTTTCTGGTGGTTGTGATTATTGTGAAGAAGCCAAACATACGGTGTTGCAAGTGTAGTCGAACTGTTTTTTTTTTGTTTCGATTTGCATCATTATTGGGTGGGATTTTGAGTTGTAAGCTGAAGATGCAGACACCTGTTGGTGGTGGGCTTTGATCATAGCCGGAGTATTTGTTTTCATCAATATAAGAAGGGGCAAGTTTTTTGGAGGTTATGATCGTGGTGAGGGGGTTAAGCGCAGTGTGTCGTTGTGGGGATTGGTTTTTTAGGGTTGTTTCCGTTGGTTGCTTCATTTGGGGATGAGGAATGATATCCAGAAAAGTGGTGATGGTGGATCAGTGGTGCCGCGGGGTAGAGTTAATAACGGGATACTTCCAAATTCGTTTAGGGCCTTTTCGAGCTACCTTAAGATTGTTTCATCTGGCGCCTCCACCGTTGCCTCCACTGTGAGGTCTGCTGCATCTGCAGCTTCAGCGATTGTGGAGAGGGATGGTGACACCAGCCATGATCAGGTGTGGCTTTTGGGGAATTTTTTGTTTTTCTACAGTTTTGGTTTGTTCAAAGGCTTTACATGTTGGAAAAAATATTGTATATGTAGTTGAATGCATGCTTACTGATTATTGTTGCTTCTTGGATTGTGAAGTTTGTTGTGCCAACTTTTAGACGAGCTGTAACTTCGGCAAGCATGTTGCAGCCTGCTTCCTTTTTGTTAATGTTGATGAAATTGCTTCTGTAACAATTGGTATTTAGGGTCAAGATACATACATGAAGCCACTGCTGTACCTACTGTTGTAAAAACTTGTTAAAGCATGCATGCATGAATACATACATTGATTGAGAGCAGTTCGATTTCTGTATGTAGTTGCTAACGAAAGGTCCTGATTATTGTCTTGGGCGTACATTGGTATTTTTCCAAATTGTGAATATATCCCTTTCTGTGTCATATATCAGTATCTACATGCAAAACCTCATGAACATATTGCTGAAGATATAATGGCCCTGGTTAGATAGAAATATTGATGTCTATTGTTTTGCTCTAACAACAGCCTCTCCCCTCAATTAGAAAGAAAAAAGGAAAAGCACCAACTGCTCTGTCCTTTATACCCTGGTTCCACTTGCAGCAATCTTACTCGATTTTCCATTTTCATGTCATGTTTTTCTACAAGATGTTACTTTTGTAACTGCAATAGCTTTAGTCGCTCAGTCACATGCCGTGGGTCAGTATGTTTTTCCTTTCAATAGGCCAAAGAGGTGGGATATGCTTGAGATACGACAAACTTACCTCGTTGATTAGTTTGGTGTTTTCAATGTTAATCAGTGTGTGATTGCTTATATTAATTCCTTTTTTGTTCATTGCATATCCAAAACCTGCTGTTCTCCTCTGAGTAGACAAGAATTTATGACTGACTTGCTTTTGCGGCTGTTTGGGTCGGTAGAACTTTTGTCGTCGTCTGAATTGGACATTAATTTTTTTTCAACCCTTATTTAATTTTTGTCGTTAATCTGTTTTTGGAAATTACACTTCTTATTCAAGGGTTTGATATTCGTATTGTCCTTTATGGAATCTTATTCAATGCATTTTTTATTTATTTTAGAATTAGGTTAATTTCTTGCGATCAAATACTGACTGTTGTAATAACTTTAATTGAAATTGTCATGGTAACTTATTGATCTTATACTCTTGAGCCACTACTATATAAATTATAGTTGTTCAAATCAGCATTTATGCAGATTCATTAGTTTGCTTCAGCAAAATTCGCAAGGTTTCAAATTTTTAGTAGTAAAATAAAACAGGATGCCACTGTCAAGTTTGTTATTCCTGCCGATCTTGGTCGTTCTTGTAGTAACACTACTTTTTTGGGAGATGACCCAATCTTGTTTTGAGTTGTCACCATGATTACTTAGGATGATAGCTAGGATTTCCAGGCTAATATATGTTAGTACTTCACAACATCCTTTTCAAACTCGTTCTGATTTGATTAGTTAGTCAGTGGTCTTGGAGTTGAAATTGTTTTCTGATAAAACTAACCTATTTTTCATATTTCCAATTCCAATTTTAGGTTTCCTGGGCTGGGTTTGACAAACTAGAGCTTGAAAAAGGCAATTCACGTCAAGTTCTGTTGCTGGGCTTCAGTTATGGGTTTCAGGTCTGGGATGTTGAAGCTGCAGATAATGTGCGTAATATAGTATCAAGGCATGATGGCCCTGTTTCATTTATGCAAGTTTTACCAAAACCTTTGGCATCAAATGAACCTGCGGACAAATTTGCTGACAGTCGTCCCTTGCTGGTGATCTGTGCTGATGGATCCTTTTCCGGTGATATTAATGTTCCTGAGGGATCAGCCCTTAGTAATGGGATGGTCCAACATAGCAATGGTTCAGTTAATGGTACTTGTATGCCAACAGTAGTCTGGTTCTATTCCTTCAAATCTCGGTCGTACGTTCATCTCTTAAGATTTCGGTCTGTTGTCCACTTAGTGCGATGCAGTTCTCGAGTTGTTGCTGTGTTACAATCAAATCAGGTGTGTTCTACTCGGCCAAAACTTGATTGATTTTGTATGTTAATTTGCAAGTCATATTATACTTGGTCTTTGTTTTGAACCTGATATGATTTTGTTACAGATACATTGTCTTAATGCTTCTTCACTCGAGAGAGAATATACAATCCTTACAAATCCAGTGCCTAGTGGATTTGGAAATATAGGTGTTGGACCCCTTGCTGTGGGACCCCGGTGGATGGCTTACAGTGGGAGTCAAGTTGCAATTTCTACTGCTCGACGTGTGAGTCCTCAACATGTCAGTCCTTCACCAAATTTACCTTCTCACTCTTTGAATGGAAGTCTTGTTGGACATCTTGCGCGAGAGTCAAGCAAACAACTTGCTGCTGGTATTGTTACTTTAGGGGATATGGGGTATAAGAAGCTGTCAAGGTACTATTCTGATCTGTATCCTGAAGCCAACAATTTTCAATCAGGCAGCGGTCGTCTTAAGGTCAATGGTGTTGCTAATGGACATTCACCTGATGCACACGATGTTGGGATGGTATGCTGTATTAAGTTTATAGTATTTAATAGTGTGAATCTCTTGAGCAAAACCTTTAAATTACTGTAAATGTTACAAATTATTATTGTGCATTTTGTCACAGAGCATACTTATTTAATTGTTGCATGTTGTTTTGTATTTTGGTATTGATATACTCGCACAAAGTTTCTACTTAAGCATCAGAACTGGTTTAGGTGTATCTTTCTGCAGTGATGTGCAATGCTTGCACCTTTTACAGTTTTAGCTTGTCTAATTATACAGGTTGTCGTCAGAGATATTGTCAGCAAAGATGTAATTGCCCAGTTCAAGGCACATAAAAGCCCCATTTTGTCATTGTGCTTTGATCCAAGTGGTGTTCTCTTAGTGACTGCCTCAGTTCAGGGTCACAACATTAATGTCTTTCGTATAATGCCCGACTCATCTGGAGCTGCTTCTCATGTCCATCTTTACAGGCTGCAACGTGGTCTAACCAATGCTGTAAGATGAATCCCTCTTGAATGTTGTTAATTTCTTTAGGGTACAAAATCTAATACCTTCATATTGCTTATGCAGGTTATACAGGACATAAGTTTTAGCAATGACAGCCAGTGGATTATGATCAGTTCCTTAAGAGGGACGAGTCATCTTTTTGCTATATCTGTATCTGGGGGTTTAGTTAATTTTCAGTCTTCTGATTCTCATTCCAGTGCAAGAAACAGGGGATCCAGCTTGATGACAAAGCCTGCTGTTCATGGATCACCGAATTCAGGATTGCAAGTGCTGACTCAGCAGAGCGTCTGTGCATCTGGTCCTCCAGTTAACCTTAATGCTGTCAGCCGAATAAGAAACGGAAGTAATGGTTGGAGAAATACAGTAAACGGTGCTGCTGCAGTTGCAACTGGGCGGTCTAGCTCACTATCTGGGGCAGTTGCATCTGTTTTCCACAACTGCAAAGGTGCTGGTATGCATGGGGATCAGAGTTCCTTGATGAAAAATTATCACCTGCTTGTTTTCTCTCCATCTGGCAGTGTGATACAATATGTTCTGCATTGTTCTCCTGCTCTTGATGGTGTGATGGCTTTGCCTGGAGCAAGTCTCACTTCTGAATCCAGTATTGATTATGATGCAAGATTGATGGTTGAGGCAATGCAAAAGTGGAATATTTGTCAAAAACAAAACCGGAAGGAACGGGGAGATAATGTTGATATTTATGGTGAAAATGGAAATTCAGATAGCAGTAAAGTATATCCGGAAATAATGAGACATGAAAATGGCACATTTTCTGATGTTTCTGGTTTAACAATAAATGAAAATATCATTTCTGAGGAAAAACACCATATGTATATATCTGAAGCAGAACTTCAAATGCATCAAAAGCAGAACCTGGTATGGACCAGATCTGAGGTAGGGTATTGTTATTGTGAATTTGAGTTACTACTCATTAAGTTCCAAATTAGGTGAGGGTTGTGCTAATATCGTTTTTTTGTATATGTGTTAGCAGATTTACTTTCAGTCGATGCAGAATGATGGCCTAAATGAAGGCGATCATGGTGGAGAAATTGAAATTGAAAGATTCCCTGTTCGTATGCTTGAAGCTAGGTCAAAAGACTTGGTTCCAATCTTTGATTATCTTCAAAATCCTAAATTTCAACGTGAGAGGTAATGTTAGAAACCTAAAAATGTGTGTGCCCAAATAATTTTACTGTATCTGGGCTTGCATATTGTTGTCTAAATAATTTATATGACTTGCTTATTTGGGTTCTATCCGGTGGTGAGACCCTGATTTCTTGCAGCCAGAATCATTGCTTCTGCATTTAATTTCTATTTTTTGAGATTTTTAATAAAAAAACAAAGCTACATTAATGTTTTCCTTTCTTCATATTCAGGATTTCTACTACCGGTGCAATCACTAATGGTCACTTTCAGCCTCAGGGTCCTACTTCCTCTGAGAATGG
This sequence comes from Salvia hispanica, assembly GCF_023119035.1. Classification (NCBI taxonomy): domain Eukaryota; kingdom Viridiplantae; phylum Streptophyta; class Magnoliopsida; order Lamiales; family Lamiaceae; genus Salvia; species Salvia hispanica. Next base: position 21,216,458 of record NC_062967.1, on the reverse strand, counting down.
AAAGATTCACAGCAGGCGCCTTATGGGTTCTCTTGATGGCATGGCTAACTGTGGCATTGTAGGTGGGAATGAACCGGATAATGGTCTTGATGCAAATGGACAAGATGGTCTCCAGACATTAACTGAAACTAGCAGGGGCTATGTAAATAACAATGATATCCCAACAACTAACACCGAGCAAGAGGAGACTATATATACTAGAGCAAACACTGCACAGGAGGGCCAACTTAGATCTGTAAATAATAGAGATGGCTCGAACATGAAGAACCAGTTTGAAGAAGGTGATGAGTTTGACTAAGGTAATTCCTCCACATTCCTGAAAAGAAGTATCTTGTTGGAAGCATTGTGTGTAAGTAGGAGTCCTCAATCTGTTTGATAGTCATGATTCTGGACTAGTTTCGTTTCGAATCGTATTATTAATTTGTCAGCCCAGCACCAGGTATGTTGACAAGATTTGTGCTTGTTGTGCTAGTGGTCCATTTTTTTGAATTTGTTTTTTCCCTGCCCCCGTCATGTTGATCTATCTTAGGTTGGGATTATTAATTGCGTATCGCAGGGGAGACTAGGCTTGGTCCGATTAATTTTTAATGTTGTGTCTCCTCAGGTGTGGTGATATTCTTTTATTCTGTGGAAAAATGGATATAGAGAGTGAAGCGAACACTAGATGCTTTGGATTGATTGTGGAAGTGTGCACCTTTTGTTCATTTTACATTCTGACCGATGTAAAGGAAATTTATCAGATTATAACCCTAATAATAGTTCTGCTGCAATATGTATATATACTTCATTTCTGCAATGTATTGCTATCTTCCCTATTTCATTCATAAGCTTGATTTGATCTTAAACCACAAACTTAATATGTGTCTAATCAAGACCGTAACGTGTTGCAAATTAAAGGCATCGCTCAAATCTTTGTGATTAGTGAATGAATGCATAATTAATGATATTAATTTACTGTTATTCTCCTTGTATTTTATGTTGATTTTATTTTCTTACGATTCTTTGTTGTATAGATAGATTGTGGATTGTTTGGTGCATGTAGTCTTGAGATTAAGGCTCGAGAGTGAATTTATCTTGGAGGAAAGTGGTAGAAGATTAGGGAAATTAGTGTTTATAACAATGAATTTTATAAATTAGGCGGGCCCGGTTGTTGGTGGAGGTATATATGGACAAGGAAAAAGAGAGGCTATAGAGACGATTTGATAGTTTCTATGTTTCAATTTTATTCACTTTAATCCGAAAATTTTAAATTAAGGCAAAAAAATGTACATAAAAGAAAATAACTATGGTGAACAAGGTTACTTATGTTTATATTCTAGAGAAAATAATAAGGAAGATAGCACTCATATGTCATTAGCAGTGAGAGTTATCCTAGTGCAGTCAGCATTGAGCACTATGCCTCTTTAAGCAATGCGCACAACAAAGTTGCCGATGGGAATATGTAAAGGATTTGAGGATTTGTGTGGGGAGAGAAGGAAGATCATAATTGAATGAGCAAAGTTGCATGAGACAAGGTTATTCGACCAAAAGAGGAAGGGGGCTCGGGGCTCGGGGCTACGATAGTTACTCTCAGTGAATAAAGCTTTTGAAATGAAGCTTTGTTGGTCTATTAAAAAACCCCTAAAAAACAGGGACTCTGGGGACGACACGAGTTTTAATTTGAAATTGGTAAAGTAGGAGAGATAGAAAAAAAAAGTGAATGAAAATATGAAATATTGTTAGTGGAGAATGGACCATCTTATAATGGAGAAAAGACTTGCCAAACATAGAAAGATGTTATTGTGGGATGAACCAAAATGACTATTTTTATGGGACGGAAGGAGTATATATTACTATTAATAGTTCTGAAATAGTTTACGCAGATTTCCCCCTACAACAGGCGTCGTCGCCCCTTGGCGCGCCACTGAGTGAGTCGTGTTGAGGATGCTCTTAAGTGATTAATACATGAGAAATTCTGAGTGTGCAGTCATTTTCCTCCAAACAGCATTTGTCGAATAAGTGGTTTCCTAAGCAAAGATTAGGTGAGCGATAGCTACACATCTTTAAGCTTTTCTTCATTCTTCAGCACATAGCTAAGGAAGGTTTACAGGAGAAGATTGGATCAACAGCTGCATTGCACTCAGTAGACAACTCATTAATCGGTCCTCAACATCCTGGCCACCTCTGTGGTTGCATCATCCCTCGTTGCACCCGCCATCGTTGAGTCACTTCAGTGGTTTGACATAGCATTCCCACAGCTGAGCATCTTAGAAAGATATTTCACATTTCATAACAGTTTTATCCTGTAAATTGGAGTGTTCTTCATGAGGATTTTCGGGCAAAGAGGTGACAGTAGCCATTTTTGGTTACCAGTCACACTTATTTAGTTTATAAGTAAACAAACATGATAATATCACCTGGAAGTTCAGTTTGTGTGAATATAATAAACTAACAGTTAATTAAATAGGTAAGATCAAGTTAATTGTCACATAGTATTGAATAAATTACATATAATTAAATAATTTGTTTCGAAAAAATATAAAAAGATTTGATAATACCACTGTCACACCCCAACCCTATCTGACGTATGTACTTACTATAAATAAATTCAGAATTTAAAACAAATAACCACATTTCGAGTACATAAAGCGCACATATTATGTAGTTTTAAAAACCTCTATATATCAAGTACATATTTCAAAACATTATAAACTGTAGATCATCTCACCACTCTATACACTACACATTTATCTACATGCAACAATGATGAGGAGGAGAAGGTTGCCAAAATGCATCAACCGCCGACCCTTATAATAACTGTAACTCACATCAACCCACGCATCATTGATATCTTATTTCTAAAAAATATTAGTGGTTTATATGAGCCATAACTCAGTGTATATAAACCTTACATTTAATTCCATAGCTCAAAAATCAAACATATTCTTGAACCTATATATGTAACAATTATCAATAAATATTAAAAATAATTTCGTACACATATGCACTGCCACTTTGTTCAGTTTATTATTCTGTGATAGTTCAAGTCTGGTATCTGTCCGGGATTTCCAATATGCCAATATGATTTGACCCAAAGGTCCCACTATGATTTAACCCGTAGGTCTCACTGTGATTTGACCCGTAGGTCCCAATATGATTTGATCCGAAGGTCCCACTATGATTAACCCGAAGGTCCCAATATGTTCACTATGATTTCAGATCCAAGTCATGACTATCACAGATCCTCTTTAATCAAATGATTCAGTTAATTCCAATACAATATGCAAAACATATCTATTGCACCAATCACATATCCATATCATATTCCACTACATAATTCCAATATAATATACTATTAATATATTTATTGCATCAGGCATATATCTCCATCATCACCACTAAACACATATCATATCAATATAACATCGTATAATTCAATTGTTCACTTCAACTCAACACATAGCAATGTATATTTATTGCACCAGGCATATATCTCCATCATCACCACTAAACACATACTCCCTCCGTCCACAAAAGATGTCACACTTTCCTTTTTAGTTTGTCCCACAAAAGATGTCACATTTCCATTTTTGGAAAAAGTTCTCTCTCACATGAATATAAATATTATATTTTCTCTCTCCATTTAACACACAAAACAAAACTTTCTAAAATCTCGTGCCGTCCCACAAGTGTGACATCTTTTGTGGGACAGAGGGAGTATCATATCAATATAATATCGTATAATCCAATTATTCACTTCAACTCAACACATAGCAATGTATATTTATTGCACCAGGCATATATCTCCATCATCACCACTAAACACATATCATATCAATATAACATCGTATAATTCAATTATTCACTTCAACTCAACACATAGCCATTAACCACATAAAGTATGTAAAATTAAAAGTGTGAAAAATACACACGATAAATGGTTTAAGTAAGCCATCGATTCCTACTTCTGATTCATAGCTCCCGAACCATACAAACCAAATTTCAATCTTTTTTTTTTCTCCTTTCCTACCCATTTATAATAAATCACTATATCGTTTTTTTCGATACCTCCCTCTCCTTTTTTTTCACCTAACTCCCCCTTTATATATAATAATAAATTCTCCAAGTCGGCTACAATGGTGAAAAAATATGTCGTATACTTTTGAATAATAGGATACTAGTAAATAATAATATTATTGCATGGGTGATACGTGCATACAACACGCATACACCCAATTAGTATACGTCCAATTGTATACGTAGCTGTATCCTTTTCTTTATTATTGCTATATATACATTTTCCTCCTTTACTATTCTGTTTAAAATTATTTTATCTACCATTAAATTCATTGGTACTTATCTATTTATAATATTATACTAATTTAATAATCACTATGTTCAAGTACATATACGTACCTATATATATTTTCATGCACAATAATACCATGCACATACACGCATTATACACATTAGGGGTGGCGAAACGGGTTACCCGCGGGTACCCACACCCGACAAGTCAGGTACCCATACCAGTTTTAGCCAAATTTGTTGTCCCAATACCCGCCCCGTAACATAACGGGATTACCCGATACCCGTGTCGGGTATCCCATACCCGACATTGCGGGTACCCGTACCCGTCCCGAAATCCTATTAAAAAATTTGAAAACCATAATAACCGTCAATTTTCCTAATTTACTTTATGAATATTGATGGTAAACGTTGAATAGATTGAGAATAAAAATGAGGGGACACTCTATAGCTAGTTCCGGTGAGTTTTCAAGTGTATGTTCGTTGGAATATAAAAATGTTTTAAAAGAACTCATAGATTATATAAAGTATTCCCACTATTCCGCCTTAATAGAAGCATTTCATTTTCTTCACTCATTTTGAAAATATAATAATATAAATACTTAATAGAAGCATTCCCACTATCACTACATTATTATCTCTCTTTATTTTTTTTTCCGTTCTAACTATTTATTTTTAATTTTTCAAAATGCGGCGTATATGGTTATTATTATTTAACTATTTACTTTGTTTTCTCCACTTTAGCTATTTGAAACACCTCTATTAATATTGAACGGAGAGAGTAATAAAAGATGGAATATAGCTAACATTAATAATAACGGTATTAGCGGGACTAACGGGTATATCCGTGCGGGTAGTGGGTATACCTGCTACCCGCAAAAATCTAAAACACAGTACCCGATCCCGCCCCGTTTACCGTTATCGTCGGGTAGTGGGTACCCGATATCCGACGGGTAGCGGGTTGAGATGGGAATTACTCATTACCCGCTACCCATTTTGCCACCCCTAATACACATACTTAAATTAACTATTTAATATTTTAAGCATTATATATGTATTATACACATTATATATTATAGTATTTACTTTTAAAAACTTTGAAAGAATCAAAACTATATACTATATTCTACCATATTTCGACATTTTCTTTCTCTTAATTAAATTAATATTATTCTCTATAAAACTCTTTTAATATATATCCATTATGCAAGTGATAAAATAATATGTAATAATGTAAAATGATGCATGTTTCGGGTTAGGGATGTCACAACCACAAAGAATTTTGGAGCTTAAAAATTCACAACATTCAAAAAATCACAAATTTGGTGTCCTTCTCAAATAGATAAATGGACAAATACACCTCTCAAGGGATGAAGGATAGGATAATAAAAAATTGTGATTGAGTGGAATTTATGGAACTTTTTGACTGAATATATGATTTTGTAAATGTTGGAAAATAAAAAGGTGCAAACCCCATTTTCTATGTACCAGTGCAACAATCAACATTTTATGCGTCTGAAATTGGGTCCAGTGGCGCCTGATTCTTGAAAAATATATAGTAGAAAAATAGATAGAAGTTAGTGTTTCAACAAGAAAAGATATTCTTTAGGATTTTTTGATAATTAAAATTATAAATTTATCCAAATAAATTATCGTCATTTATGATGTATATGTATTGTTTTCTAAAAAATCCTAAATCATGTCTCTTGTCCGAAATCAAGGCCTAAAGTGGCTCATTTTTAATTGTTGCGCTACGTGTGCTTGAGATTAGTATGGGGCACTGAGAGAGACGTTTGATGAATGAAGATCATGAAGAGGAACTACTTATTTGTTGCACGTTTTAGTTTAGGGTGGAATTCTCAATTCTTGATGGTTCGGAAATGGATTTGGAGTTTGGAAGCTGTTTTGGCACTTGAAGAAAGTAAAAGTGGTAATCCCTCCGTTAGTTCCTACCTTTTTAAGTTATTCCAAGGTACTCCCTTAGTCCGCAAAAATGAGTCTCATTTTTCCATTTTAGTCTTCGCAAATAAGAGTCCCGGTTCACTTTTACAATAAATGGTAATAGGATCCCACCTTCCACTAACTCATTGCACTCACATTTCATTTAAAACTAATATATACAAGTGAGACCCCTATTCCACTAACTTTTTTCCACCCACTTTTCTTAACATTTTTTAAAACACGTGTCACCCATGAATGGGACTCCTAATGGCGGGTGGAGGAAGTAACTTGTAAAAACGCACTTCAAAAAAGATTTTGAGTCGAACCCAAGCTTGATGCATTCAGAGATTCAAATGAGCCGTTTACGAGACAAGCTCGAATATTATCCAAATTGGCCGAGCTTAAATCGAGTTTTTAATGAACCAAGAATATTGAATACAAAGCTCGATCTCGGATGCGCTCAACTCGGGCTCGAAAAGAAAGCTCAACAGTATTTGGCTTGGCTCGGCTCATTTCCAATATCCGTAACACGACTTATCTCAAGATTGATAAAACACAGGCCACATCCAAAATAGAACAAGCAACAAAGAGGAAAACTTATACATACACACATAAATTTGTACTATTATATAGCATGTCATGTGTCAATTGGATATACGACATCTAAATGATGGTAGTACTTGTTTTTTTAACTACGCAGACATAATAATCTATACAGATTTACAGCATCAGGAGAAGCAATAAACTTCACTATGATAAGAAAGTTTGACAAATCACAATCTCTAATCCAACATTATCCAAGTTAAAACAGGTTCAACAAAAGGTAATAGTCAAGCACAGGCCAACAATTTAACAATGAAACTGCGATAAGCATGTCAACAGATTGCCTTCTTAGGCAACCGGTGGGCGCAGCACATGATCCTGAGACGTATCAACGGCTGCTGGTGGCATGAACTGCCACATGGCGACACCAGGGTAGCTGATGATTGGCACCAACTTGTTACCACCAGCTTGACTTTGGGCCGCAAATGCAGCGGGGATGCTTGGGTTAGCTGGCAAAAAGCCAGGTTGGGGAGCACTCATTGTCTTAAGCTGCTGCTCCAGCTTCTCCTTCTCCACCTTTAACCTTTGCTTTTCATCACGAAGCTCGTTCTTCTCGGTCTACAGAAATCATCACGGAATAGTATATCACGAGTTAGATGATAAGCCGCTGCCTTGGATAATCATACCCAAAAACATGTGGTCTTACTTTGAGCTCCTTGATCTTCTCCTGTAGATTCGAATTCGAGTCTTTCAGCTTCTGAGCTTCACTTCTTAACTGAGTTACCATTCGGACAGCATCCACCAAGATGGCAGCTTTATCGGTCTTAGGAGGCCTCCCTGGCTCGAGAAGAGCACCTAGTTCCATGAACCTAGAGAATAGGCAACCAAAGTTACTGGAGGAAACAAGCCAAATAGAAAACCAGCATGGCTAACAAGTGTAGGGAAGAATTACTTGTCATTTAGCCTGTCTCTTCGTTGTTTCTCCCTGCATGCTTTGGAGCTTGATACAGCACATGTCTCAGTTCTAGCTCTGTGAAAAACATAAAATGTTAGCTGATTTATAGTTTGGCAGAATAGTTCATTAGTAGTTAGTACAGGACAGTAGTGAAATTCAAAAGTCACAAGCTTGGCCAAATTTCAGACCAATCAATCTCACAAATCAAGGAAAGCTTTATACCTTTTTTTGGACCCAGTTTCCTTCAGCGAGTCAGATTCTCCAAATGATCCATCAATTTCAACACTATGAATACATAAAAAAAAAACCCATAATAAATCAGTAACAGATTATAGTAGTGTAAGACACATCCACATTCCACAATCACATAAAATAATTTCCTTGACATTAATAAACAGGTCTACGATATACCATCTTCTGTCAAAAAGTCTTCCAACTCATACCCCAAGTCCCCAAACAGATCATCCTTTTAGTAAGTACTTTGTATCAAATATCAATCATTTCAATTTTCATTTTTGGCTGTTGATTTGCAGAAACACAAGAAGGACCACAATTCCATGTTTGAATTAGATCATCAGAACTTCAATAAAGACAATTCACACAAAAGTAAGCAATTAAATACTATGAAACGGCATCATACAAATAAGATTACCAGGAATGAACACTATGAACCTCAATTCATTGACATATTACAAAATTTTGTAGACACAGCATATCTGGATTTGAACGAATGACTTAAATTTAATTCTATAATGAAACGTACCAGCAGTACTAGAAGTAGATAAAACAGAAATAGGAAACACACACCAGGAAATAATTCTCAAGTGATGCAGTTGGTCTTCAAGTGAAAGAGAAACAAAAACACCCAACTTATTGTATTCACATATCATGAATACAAACCATGTTGAAGTTATTTATACATTGATTCCTACGCCAATTGAGCCAACTTAATTTATGGCTTGATGGACAATACTCCAATACGAGTATAGAGAACAGTTGATGTTTAACTGTTCAAGTAGACTAGTAAAATAACTTATATTCACTTCAACTGGAAAAAACCAAATGCATTAGCAAAAAATGCAAAGTAAATCATCTATTCTAACCATTATCAATAACAAAACAAAAATTCTATTGAAATAAACAAACAAGTGTATGTAAATCCATGATTTGGGAAGCACAAAAAATTGTAGTTTTGGCACAGCTGCACAGTAGCTAGAGTTACCCCAAAAAGTGAATGAATGATGAGTACCACTAAAGCCTCTTAAAGATAATACGCCCCCTATACATTTCCCATTCAACAAACAGTTTTTCCAATTAACTGACTCAAATTATTTGTTCATCAGTTGGACAACTCTTCGAATAGAGAACCATAAAACTGAATGGACAAAGTGCCTAGAACGTGGAAGAGACAATGCACCAACCTTAGATTTCAACCCATTCTTTTTTTTCCCCCTGTTTCTAAACCCTCCAGCACCCAAAATATTTCAAGAAGACTCTGCTAATCCCCTCAAGAAAGAACAGACAGAAACATTGGTGTATGCAATTGCCAATTAGTAGAAGATGGTTGTGAATCTGTGATTGTGAAAACTATTACAGTGGGCTCCATGTTGTGATTTCCCCATGTGCGGTGAACGGGAAGACTTTTTCAAGGGTGACAAGAAAATCCATTCTGAAAATTTACAAAATTGATAACAGCCTCAAATAATGGGCTTTGATATTGTAATCGCAAAGGCAAATGAGAATTATCTACGACTGCTGTTGATTGTGCGAAGACATATAAAGGCATCAATAAACACCTATCAGATTTTAGAGAAGGTGATGTGCAAAGATACCAACATATTGGAACACATATTTACTGTCACAAAATCAAATTTAGGACATTTCACAGTTGACATAAGATGACGATTCATATTTCATAGTCGTAAAGGTTCAGTGATCTAGGCTCTAATATCTTCTAAACAAGTTTAAGTAAGTTAACTATCAATGAAAGAAATAAGAGAAGCAAGGAAGAAACGAAATTAGAAATATACCTTATCCCAACAGATTACAGGAGCCACGCAAAAAAGCAGAAAATGAAACAAAAAATCACCAATAAAAACAAAACTTTGATCTGAAAACACGAATATAACACCTAATCCCAAAAAATCAGATAACCACAAAGCACCGAAGCTAATTTCAGAAGACATCAGAAACCTCGAAAAGAGCCGAAATTATATGAATTAGAAGAATAACAAAGGCTACAAAGGCCGAAAAAAAGAGTAAAACAGCAGCACCTGGCATTTGTGGAGGCAGTGAGGGTTTGAAGGGGCCAAGAGAATCCGGAATTGGGAGCGGCGAAATTTCCTTGTGGGGCAGTGATATCCTCGAATCCGTAATCGTAGAGCCAATTGGTGTTCTCAGGCGAAACCATGTCTGATCAGAAATTGAAGGAGAATTGGGATTTTGGGGAAAAACACATGAGTTGAAATGGGTGAAGGTGAAGGGGAATCTATCTATTTTGTTTAATATATTATTTGTTGTGAATTAGATGCAGTGGATTTGGGCGTAAGCATTGGAAATATAATTGAATAAATAAATCATAGTGAAGATTCCCCACATAGACACTCCACGCACTATTATCGGATATAAGCCCATTCTCCCCATTGGGCTTTTTTTTTTATAGGATATTATTTCTGTTTTATATAAATAGAAATTTTAAATGATACATAAATTTTAAGGTTTTTTCTATTCAGATGAATTTTTTTTACATATCAAAAATAAAAAATTATATATTTATTATAATAAATGGAAAAAAATAAAATAGAAGGAAATATAATCAAGAAAAAAAATAAATTAAAAAAGAGAATAAAATAAAAAATAATAAATAAGTTGCTTTTGCCAAAAATAAATTTGATCGTTATTAGTGAGACAACCATAAAATGAATATCAATTAGTTGTGGTGGAATGGAGAAAGTATAAGATTAGTAAAATATTACTCTCATTGTCTCATAAAAGATGTTACACTTGTGGGATGAGATTTTAAGAGGTTTTGTTTTGTGTGTTAAATAGAAAGAGAAAATATAATTATTATATTAATGTGAAATTGAACTTTTTTTAATAATGGAAATGTGATATCTTTAGTGAGACAAATAGAAAATAAAAATGAGACTGTTTTATAAGACGGATGGACAATAAAAAAAACTTACTTCCTCTGTTCCCTACAAGTGATTGATTTTTCTTTTGGACACGAGATTTAAGGAAATGATGTACTGAGTTATAGTGAAGAGAGTAGAGTTATAAGAGAGGAAAAAGTAAGAATGATAAAGAGAAAATAAAATAAGAAAGAGAGAATAAAGTAAGGGAGGGTTGAAGTTTTGTTTTGGCTAAAAAAGAAATTGATCCGTTAGAATAATTCAAAATGAAAAGTTGATCACTTATGGTGGGACGGACGGAGTATCTTTTAAGGACACAAAATTGAGACGCGATTATTAACATTTGAAAATTTTTAAAAATAATAAAAGAAAGCATCTCTAAGTTGTAGGAAAATTATCTTAATTAGGACACTTTTATTTGTATCCTCTTTTTAATCGGTATACTAATAATAAGGACATTTTATAAATATAATACCAAAATAAATTAATATCCTTACTAGCATTCAAAAAGTATTTTTATCCAATATTTTTGTTGCAGTGAGATTACACGTTAAAAGGGAAATGATCAATTCCTAGTACTCCATTAAGGGAAATTAGTTTGCACTGCCGGTTCCGGTTCATGACATGCTTGAACCGTAACCGGCTCGGTTATGACGGTTCCGGTTCCGGTTTAACCGGCGGTCACGGTGGTTCCGGTTCCGGTTAATAACCGCCGGTTCATCCGGGCTGGTTCCGGTTCGGTTCCGGTTTGTTTTTTTTTTTTTTTTAAATCTTATAGTTATTACTTCTAAATTCTATAGTACGATCCAAAGAGAAATTGATAACGATAAAGAATTGCAATTTTATTGATTTGAAACTTTGAATGTAAATTTCTACAATACAATTACAAGCTACAACTTACAAGTTACAAAATACAACAATACAAGTATACAACTATACACTTGAATTTAAAATATAGATACAAAATTACAATTTACAAAAAATATATTAAAAGTAAAGTTGAAACAATTAGAAAAAGAAAAGAAAAAAAGGAAAAGGACTTGATCTCAACTTAAATTTAAATTTTGAAATTCAAATTTTGAAAACGGTCGGAACCGCCGGTTCGTGTCAGAAAACCGCCGGTTTCGACCAAAAACCGGCGGTTCCGACACCTTTTCAGGTCTACGCTGCAACCCTACGCCCTACGCCTGCAACCCTACCCCCGAACCGTTGGAAACCGGCGGTTTTCAGAAACCGCCGGTTTTCCGACACGAACCGCCGGTTTCGACCGAAAACCGGCGGTTAACCGTCCTTTTCCGACCCTACCCCTGCAACCCTACGAACCTACCGGCGATGACCATTTATTTCCGGTTAACCGGCGAACCGGCGGTTTAACCGCCGGTTACGGTTTCGAATTTTGTTGAACCGTAACCGAACCGTATGTCGAACCGTAACCGGATTTCGAATCGGAACCGTCGTCCGATTCCGGTTCCGGTTCCGAACCGCCGGTTCAAAACCGGCGGTTAACCGGTGGGCCGGTTTGGTTTGGCCATGTCTGGTTTGCACGTCTTTTTTTCTCAAACTCCAACAAGGCGGAATTTAAATAAAGATGTCTATTAAATCAAAAGCATCTTCAATAATTTTAAATACGTTATAGGATTACCCTTCCAATACATTTCATGTTAGTAAAAAGGTAAACTAAAATCTAAAATAGGATAGGTATTTAGTTATAATAGTACTTAAAAATAGGGCTGGAAAAAAATATCGAAATATTGAAATATCGGCCTTATCGTACCAAAAAAATATCGAAAATACCGAATGTTTGGTATACCGTGACTTTCGGTATGGTATGATACCTTACCGAAAGATTGCGTAAAGTAACGGTATGAATTTTCAAATACTGCGGTATACTGCTGCATACCGAAATTCGGCATATACCGTAAATTAAGGTATATACCACAAAATTATAAACACAATTATATATAAAATATATTTTATATATTTTTAAATTATAAAATCTATTGTGAAATATAAATATAATTATGAATAAATTATATTTAATTTATTTTTAAAATTATAAATTATAAATAATATTTTAAAAACTCTAATTTTCTATTAATTGATGTTGAAAGTCAGGTATACCGCAAAAGTAAGATATACCGAACTTCGGTATGGAAATTTGTCATACCGAAAACTTTGGTAAGGTAAAGGTATGAATTTTTCGCATACCGTATTTACGGTAAGGTATACGGTATGATGGTTTCGGTAAGGTATACCTTACCAACCCACCCCTACACAAAAACCAATCCTATTTTTGATTTTTGAGAAAAAAATATCTATCTTTAGGTTTACACTAAATCAAAACCTAAAAGCTTTTCAAATTTTGTAAGTAAAAAGGGCATAATATAAAAAATATTCTTTTAAGTTTGAGTTTAGTGTACGTGTTGGGTCTCGGTGGCGCACACCCGAACTCCACATTAGTATGATATTGTCCGTTTTGGGCAAAAGCCCTCACGGTTTTGCTCTTAGGGTACTCCCCGAAAGGCCTCATACTAATGGAGTAGGGATAGCCCATTTATACACTTGCAAGTCTTGTTCATTCTCCGATATGGGATATGGTTTGCTCCCTTTCAGTATGGTTGGAGTAAAATCATATTTGATGTGATATTTACACTAAATTGAGTTTGAGTTTAGTGCAAATGGTCGGAGATATTTAACTTTAAAATTGTTGATAGGTTCACTTGAATAAATACAATTAACACTGATGAGCTAGATTAAAAAATCAAATCTTTCTATGATTACAAATATTTTTAACTTATTGTTGGTTTTTAGTTGAGTTTCTTGGTTTGCTGAGAGTTCACTAATGATAGGTAAGTGGTGTTCAATAATAGAAATTAATTATTAAGTTGATCCACTAAGTAAGAACTACGTATGGATATTCTTTGCATTCGTATGCACCAAAAGATGATATCATATATTCCTCACAGGGGCGTGTCAATCTTAGTCTATTTCCCCTCGTTGAATAATTTTGTTCTAAAATGATTAGGTTTTTCTACTTGAAAGTTAATAAGTATATTTATAGTCATCTAATATATCACTATGTAAGATATGTCTATTGAGTTTCATTCATATAAAATTTGAATTCAACTACTCCTTTTTATTAACTCTCTTTGGTAGATCAATCGATGTGCTACTATAGCATGACAAGAACTATCAGCTAGAAATGATAGAAACATTAGAAAAAATATACTACTATAAGATTCTATCCTAAAATTATTTGGTGATAGGATTAGTTGCCTAAGAGATTATCCAGTGGTTTAGTCATCTTTTAACGGTAATATGAGATATTGTTACGGTTATTTTGTTTCATATATGCTAACACTCAAGATGGATCTTGGAGTTTTTTTTTCAGAATTGATAGGACAAATTCTCAATTGAACAGGAGCAAATTTAAAGCTTAGATATATTGTTGGGTTAATCATTTTTTAGTTTCAGTCTAGATATATTTTTAGGTCGGGTCAGTTACATTTAACTCATAATAGTGACTTACTCTGATACCATGATAGATATTCATTGGGTTCTATTTTAAAACCAATAGTGATGAGAGGAATGATCCATAAAACTTATATAGTAATTTCAGTTCTGTTTTACATAAAGAGAAATTATTCTAGTTATTTTGTTTCATTTGCCAAAAGAGATTGAAAATTTCTTAAAAAAATCTAACAATTTGTGGGGCACTAGCACAAGCGAAAATAGATTAAAGTTTAGTTGAATTTTTTATTATGACAGAAGTGGGAATTGTGGTGTAGATTATACAAGAATTGGAACTAACCATCATCAAAGAAAAATGAAAAGGAAAAAAGAAAGGTAGCACAGTAGCACTACCCACAGTGCTATTGAGGAAGGAGAGGCTATAACAAGGAGTTGGACGAAAGCATCCACTTGAAAATGCTTAATCAATCTCTACTAATTGGAGTATATACTTATTTTTATCTTCCACTATCTATGGCTAATTGCAAAAGCCAACCCCTCATTTCTCTGCCTTTTTAATGCCTTTTTTAAGAGTCAAAAAATGATGTTTGCTTTCAAGTCATTATCTAATTTGAGTATATTAACCTTAAATTTATTTTCTGTGGAATCTCTCGTTGTTTTCAACTCACTTTAGATGCATGTTTACCTCAGCGCTTGTCCGAAAAATTCTATAACTATATAATTGCAGAAATTCAACTTTTGATTGCTCTATCACTATCAGGTTCTAGAAGTAGTACATATTCAAATTAACTAGCTTTTACTCTCATTACAACTGTGAAGATCACAAATTGCATCATACAAAAATCTTGATACATACCCAATCTCTTCAACTGTACATATTACATGTAAATGTAGTTAGTTTTCCGTCATTTGTTATCGAATGCCAAGAACACGTAGTAAACACACTTTCCTAAATCTACACAATAGTGTAAACCCCCCCACCCTCATAAGCATAAAATCAGCCAATGCTCAATCGAGAATCGGTAGATCTTAGATTGGTTTGACGTCTTGGGATGCCAATCTCGCAAGCATTCACCCTTGCAGCAAACCGTAGCGAACATAGTGATTCGCCCACGGATGCAGGATCTGGTGAAACATTCACAAACATCAAAGTCTTTGAATCTCCACCTAAGCAAGGCTGTATTTATATGAACAGCAACAAAAGTTCCCAATGTTAGCATTTCTAACATAGTCAATCACATAACTTCTCACGGTAAGGAAAGCTAAAGAATTACCTGGAGAAGATAAGTGAGCTTTGAGTTCCTAAACGGCACGTGCTCCTCTTTCTTTGCCAAGGCAAAAATGACATCACTTAGTGACGATAAACTTTTATTGATGGCCTGATTGATTGTTGATAATAAGTCAGATAGTTCAAGAATTTCGCAAGGAACAACTCAAGGCGAGTGCTTCCATACCTGAGTTTCTTTAAGCCGGTCCCCAGTCGAACCACTCTTGGAGAGACGCTCACTACCAGCAAGATCAATTAGATTCAGCACACCTTGGACTTGCTGATCAGTGCTCTATTATACAACATTAATAAGTCTCAGTAAGTTGGAAACAATGCGACAGAGTTCCGAAAGAGGAGCAAATTGCATACTGTGGAGCAAATAGTAATAATACCTCATTAACACCAACTATTCTTAGTGTAAAGACAAAATGGCTCCTTGAAGATTGTTCATTCATTTGGGTCTTGCCAACAGACCTACAGAAACAAGTTCAGAAAGTAAGCACGAAGGATCAATAATGCTTTACATAGTCTGTCCAAAAGACAAACAAAAATAAGGTCAAATTAAACATGCATTTTTTTCATACCTGCTCTGTGCCGCCCGTTCTAGGAGATAGGAAACTTCCCTGCTACTGCGGACATCAAGAATGGTAAGATCAGAGACAAAGGTGTTGCCATTTGCATCGTGCTTGATGGCATATTGCTTCGCAGAATTTTCTACTCGTGATGCATCAAAGGTTGATTTGTTTGTTGATAACAGGTCACGTATTGCTTCATTGTATATTTCAAGCATTGACACCTATACATGTAAACAATTTTAGACAAAATATACTTGTATATTCTTTGAAAAGGTATAAACGAAAGACCACAATTTCATCCGCACCTGCATCTCATACTTCCATCCTTGTGCTTCAAGCATTTGTTTTGTTTGAAATACTTGCTCTAGTGATCGTGGAATTAAACCTTTCTGATCTAGTAGGCCCGGCTTGCCCATCATCGTGTATGTCTTACCAGAGCCTGTTTGCCCATAGGCAAATATGCAGACCTGATATGAAATGCAATCAAATTAATATAGTTTGTGAATTAGCACCAATGTGCAACTTCCATCATCTAGGCAAATGAAGTTCCGTAACATAACATGAGTACAGTTCCTTTTCATGATACCAAAGTCCTAAAAACAACTATCCAAATTTAGCTAGTAAATAAGTGACTGCTCAAACTTACTAATAAGTTTGTAGAGTTTTCTTATCAGTGATCAACCATAACTCTAGTAAGACTATTAGGTATCTCTAAATTTACAATGAAATGGTTCTTCAGTTCAATAGAAAAGGTACTACCTTATATCCGTCAAGCGCACTTTGCACAAGCTGTGATATCTCCACAAAGACATCTTCTTGTGAGTTATCAGGCACAAATACTTTGTCAAAAGTGAAAGAATGCTTTTGCCCTTGCAGGAAAACAAAAGGTAGAAAATTGAGAGGAGATTATTGACATGAGAACTATTAATATCCTATTATATATATTAAACAAGATTAAGGGAAATGGACATACCATTTTGGCTCAAATCAATGCCTCGACCCTGCGCATCCATTGATGTTGGGAATGAAACAACTTTTACATCATTTCCAGCCCCATCATCGGAAAGCAAGGGTCTCACTCTACAGAATACACGAATATTCCCTTTCAACTCCTGCATTAACAAGGATTCTAACCAGAGTAAGATATCAAAAAATTAAATAAGAAAATAAGTAAATTTCTAACAATAGAAAAGTGTAGTTATATAAAATCAAATAGTTTTTGTATAACAAAGTACCAGAATAGTGTTATGCAATTTCTTGCGAACTTTTTCCCCCTCTACAATCTTCAAGTCTGCATCAGCTAGACGACTTTTCAACTCAAGAATGAATGCCTGATTCTCCTCAAACTCAGATCTCGTTTCCATAGCTGATAGATCGGAAAGCTAGAAAGGAATAAAGAAAATGGCAAAATAAAAAAAAAAACAAAGTATTTTCTGTTAAATAAATTGCATTATGATAACATTAAAAAGGTCTTGGTATGAATTACAAATTTAGGCCATATGAACAACCTGCAATTTCTGTTGGGCAGAAGCAAGCTGTTCATGTAATCTCCTTATTTGCTCACTTTGAACCAAGCATGTTGACTGCAACAAATAAAAATATCCATTAAACAAAACATATCAAGCCTTCGCCCCAAACCATCAATTGAAAAGCAAACCTCCAGTTCCACTTTTTTAGTGCTCAGAGTCTCCAAATCTGCTGTGTACTTTTCAGCACATTCCTTGAAATTTGAAACTTCAGATTGTAACCCTTGAACTTGTGACAAATGTCTATCGCGGTCCTCCCTCACTTGTAGCAGATCGCCTCTCAAGCATGAAACTTCACTGCCTAGTGCTTCTTTCTGCTTGATTGCCTCATCTTGGGATGCCTTTGACAATCAAGTATGAAATAAGTCACTTTCAAATAGTGTCGTCTACATGACTATCATGCATTAGGCAATCTCAGGTAAGACTGAAGGAAACAAACTAGGAACTAGTCTAACATGTACACAAGGAACTATGTGAAAATTGTAATAGTGTCGTCTACATGACTATCGTGCATTAGGCAATCTAAGGTAAGACTGAAGGAAACAAACTAGGAACTAGTCTAACATGTACACAAGGAACTATGTGAAAATTATAATAGTGTCGTCTACATGACTATCATGCATTTGGCAATCTCAGGTAAGATTGAAGGAAACAAACTACAACTAGTATGACATGCACATATGAAACTAGGTAAAACCATGTGAAAATTAGCAAATAAATAATTGTAATAAAAATTATTAAATCACAACAAAAATTAACCTACTGGGACAGAGTCGACAGACCAATCAGCATATGTAAATCACATATTGCACGTTTCGAATTTTTAATATATAGAGATGGCAGTGGTATATCAGAAGAAACCGATCCCACATTGTTGTGAACACCAAATGGCTATTATGAAATAAAATGCTCCAGACCAACGTCAACTACCCTAATAAACAGATCTAATCGTAACTGGGCATATCCTTAAAGTAACTGAGCTCCACTTCTTTAAACTATACTCATATTAGGAACATGAATTGTTACCTAACATTTCATGCCAAACGAAAAGAACAGATCTTATGAAAGCAAAAAAAAAAAAACCCAAAAAAACCTTACTCGTGACAAACTAAGCTGCTCTTGCAGAGAAGTATATTGGCCCCTCAGAGAGCTAAGGTTTTCCACAATGGCTGCCTTTTCTTCCTGAACACGCTTGAGCATTGTGTTTGTCGTTTCAAGATCTGATTGAAGCCTACTGTTCCACTGATGCAAGCTCGTGTTGAACTCTTGTAACCGCCTATATGTATCATTAAGTGACTGAACCTACAAACGGCAGACAGCCAGTGATGACAATTCTCAGTGTTGCACACAGATGAAATATGTTTACTTCAAATCACAAGCATTGACCAGTTACCTTCTGGTTGGCACTAGTGTTATCTAGTTGGCTTTGTCTGAGATCTTCAGAAAGAGAAGCTTGTAATTTCTCTGCAGCAGCTCTCGAGTCTCTTTCTCTAGCCAAAGAATCCAATGCTTCCTAGTAGATTCATTCATAAGTTCAGTTTACAACAAGCCAAAAAACACGAACATAAAACTACTTTCGATGCATGTCAGCATCGTACCAATTTATCAACTTCCTCCTTTGCAAACTTTGACTGCAATGCCTCCAAATTTTTCCTCAGTTCCATAATAATAGAGTTCAATTCATCTTCCCTGGCCTTCATCATCAACTCTGGAGAGAGCCACAAGAATGTTAACAAGTAAACAAAGACCGTTGTTGATGAGACAACGAACCAGCATACCTATATCATCACACTTTTTTTCCGCCAATTCCAACTGTTTTTCGATTTTTTCCTGCTCTTCAACACAGGTTGCTTCAAGCTGCATAAACCATTTGATGCATTGCTTGAGTCTTTTAATGAAATCAATCATTTTGTCATTCTTCTCCTGCAACACAAATCAAGCATGAAACTTTTGTACTATGATAGAGCTAACAATTGAAATATCCACTGCAACATACTCTGTAATTCAAATTTTTCTTCAACTTCTCATTGAGTAATGTCTCCACGTCATCTCTGCAGAACTCAACTGCACCACAATCAGAACCAGAATTGCTAGGAATTGGGGGTAGATCTTGGCCCCCATTTACAATTGAAAATGCTTGACGAGTTTGCGTTTGAGTTCGTGTTGCCATTTTTGTGCTTCTTTTCTTATCTATGGAAACCTCATCGATACTACTACACTTGCTCTGTATAAACAGAAATATCGTAAATTTAAGAGAAGTTAAACGCAGAAATGTAGGAATTAAGCAACAACAGCACCAAAAAAGGGGGGAAATTCCAGCAATTTGAAAATTATAAAAGAGAATTACATTAATGGAAGAGAAACTCGTTTGAGAAGGAGCCTTATTCTGGTTCTTGGAAGCCATTTGAACGAAGAGCGTAGAGATAGAGAGTGAGAGAGGATGGTTTGAATTTGATGGTGGGGCCGTGGTTTATTGCAATGGAAGCTAAGCCTAAAAATGTAACATTGCTTTGAATCGCAGGGATCAGAAAAGAAAAGAAAAATTGAAATGGAGGAACTGGAATGCGGAATCACAGCATAGTGACAGTGAACAAATTATTCTTGATTCTTTGCTGAAGCTTTTGATTAACTGGGAAATTGGTACTGCTAATTTTGTTTCCTTCTGATGGGAAAGAAGAGATTAGAAATATGGTTAGTAGTTATAAATGGAGTAATAAAGTGGTAATGAAGGTAGATGAATGGAGAGCCGGCTAGCGAGGGAGAAGGATGAGCGTCATTTGTAATTCTCTGCTCACATAGAGTCATAGACATAGTAGAGAATTTGAAAATTTGACCCTAATAATTCAGTCACCTTATTATAACACAAAGTGAGTCTTATTTTTATATAGAATTAGCTTTATAATAAAATATGAGTAAGAATGTATTAGTAGAATATTGAATCCGCTGTGAAAAAGGTAAAAGGTAATATGACAAATTTTTAAGGGACGAACAAAAATTGAAATAAGTGGCAAATTTTCAGGGACGGAGAGAGTATGAGTTTTAAAAATGCATAAAGTATGATATAAATAAAATATTATTTAGACTCACTTTATTAAAAAGAAAATATTACAACCTAAAAATAGAAATTAACTAATTTTGAGAGAATTATAGGACAATGAATCAAATATATGTAGGCTCTGTCATGACGTGGTGTGTATGTAGAATAAAAATCTCCACCGTGATAAAATTATTTCGGTCACGGGTTGAGAAGAGAGGCAGTGGGCCGAGGACGTCGCTGGAGATTGACGGCAGATTGTGATAGAAAGAAGAGAATAAGGTGAGAATTGTGAGATTTTAGGTTGTGGCGGATTGTGAGAGATAGGGTTTCCTAATATTTTCCAAATATATAAATAAATTAATAAAGGATTGATAAATTATAAATGGACACATTTATGGTTTTAATTAAAAAACAATTATATTATTATTTTAATCGGTATATACAGTATATACCGTTGATTCAATACGTATTGATTTGAATATATATATTTTGGTATACCGATAATAGTTGTATATACCGTACTTTTTGGTACACCACAATATACTGGGGTATAAAAAAATTTATATCGTTACCGTATCAAAAACTTACGATACGGTATCGTACTGTACCATATCAAAAGTTACGGTATGCTGAAAATTCAGTATTTTTCGATTCGATACGAGCAGTATATCGTTTTTTTGATATTTTTGTCATCCCTAATTTCTTGCTTTCCTCGACTGTCTTATATGCTGTGGTTTTGCTTGATTTGTTCTTTTAGAGAAGGTGACAGACACTTAATACACTTTGCTTTGTGTGTTGTTTGTGAGTTGTTTTTATTTATTTATTTCAGCTCATCATTTTTTAATTATTTGTAACATTTTTATTCTCTTATAAAAAATATGTCCCTTGAATTCATTGATGTCGAATTTTAGATATGATGATTGTGAAAAAAATGTAGAAATGACATCTCCACTTTGAGAATTATACAGTATTTTAGTATTTTGCATGCTAATACTGTGATATTCTTCATGATCCAAATTTTATGGTATTTTTTCATGATCACAATTTGATCATTGTTATAAAAATAACTAAATCATACTGCATAGCCAAATAATGAAATATGGAGTTAGTTTTTAAATACCAATTGAGTTTTTTTCAAATTGATTTGTTCATAACACGGAAGTTATATTTAGATCGTTTTAGTTATATCCTTCGTGTAAACTAAAAACATTTTCTAAATGACTTCACGTGGACTAAAACAATTAACGTTTCTACTCACATTCTTATATTATTTTATTATTTTTGAAAACTCGAACTGTATTAAATTAAATCAATTATTTGCGGACGAAAAAAAATACTAATACACGATGTTTTTAATTTTGCTTGCTCCGTTTGGACTTTGGACTACACATCCTCGACCTTTACAAATGTGGCGTTTGGTTGAAAATATTTATATATTTCTTCATTATGAAATTATGATCTATCTACTCAAATAAATTTGACACTAAACTAACAAAAATCATTTACTATACAATTTTAAAAGTACGCAGCTCCGATATCTGCCCAGGACTTTATAAGATTAATATATGAAGTATTAGTGTACACTAATTGTTTTCTAACCAAAATTATCTTTTGGGGCGAACAAATTGATAAATTTTAAACTTTCTGAAATTTGGCTCGAATATAAATTCTGACCACATTTAATCTTATGCCAGATTGTAAGTATGGCCGAAATTTAAACTTATGCCAGATAAAGAAAAAAGAATAGATGTATAAGTTTGCATATTTTTAGTCCAAAAATAATTTAATTAAAAATGAAAATTGTTATAAACTTACATATAGTTAAACCTTATAAATAAGACGCTGTACAAACAAGTACTTAATTATATGTCATATCAGCTACATTAATTTACGTTGCATTCCATTTATCAATTATATATACCAAAAGTTGCGACATCGAAATATCACCGATCGCATAAGTTCATATAATCAAACCAATGAATAAATGCTCTCATATCTGTATATTTTAATATCCATTTTTATCAATCAAAGCTAATTAATTAGTTATCTTTATTATCATCACTTCAATTTTATATAGGTGATCAATTATCACAGTTAGATTTCTGAATTTCCGATGAGTCACTAATTTTCGTCATTAATCTGCGTTTTTTTTTGTAGTGCATCTAGATCTCAAATTTTATCACTTTTACAGATTTAAATGAATACTATATAAAACATACAGATAAAATTACTAAAAAAACTCTAATAAAATGAAACACACAAAACTACTGAATTGAAGAGATCGATTCCAAATTTATCATAAAGCGATATTTGATCTCCCCATTGCTTGAAGAAGATGACAAGAATTTACACTTTTTAACTTTTGTTGTTTTTCTACCAGTGAAAGCTTGTCACACACACAGAGAATAATTAGTTAGATAAATATATTAATATAATTAATGAGAAAGGGTTGTTGATCTATCTATTTCGTTTGTTGATTTTGAAGCCTAATTAAAAGCTGATCAATTCTTCTTTACAAACGCACTTAAAAATTCTAACTCACAAACTCCAATGCTTCCCCACAATAGTATATTTAATCTCTATATATCTAATAGTACTCGAAATTAAACATTTATATAAATTAAGATGTTTAGAAAATTTGCATGCTATAAACTCCCTTGATATTTTTGCAGTCAAATTCTATTTGAATTAAAATTCTCCTTTTCTATTAAATCAACGAATGCATGCATTGGTAAATTAAAACATTATTGTTGTAAGTGATTGCAACATAGGTTATTATATAATTGGTTAGATGCACAACATGTAGACTAAAATTAAGTTGGTTAGCAATTATCTGTATATAGGTTTCAACAACGTATATGGTTATTCAATTATTTGACTGGATATTACAAATTTAACACCTTTCACTTAATGAGAACATCTATAGCAAACAAATTTAATGAGAACATCTATAACAAATTTTGAGGATGACTAACCATCTTTTCGTTGGCCATTAAGACTCCTGGCTATCATTCAATTTTGATATTGCACAAAAGAAAATGCTTACTTGTTGAAAATTATTATATATAGTGGGCTCTCTCGATATATAGAAAAATGCGATGACATTCTCCAAAATTAGATTCTCAATTGAGAATTTAGTAATGGAACACTTGTTTTAATATAAAATTAATTTAATAATAACGATATAAATAGGAAAAATGATTATAGTATTATTAGTAGAGAGAATCTTATACAAAAAGGTGATAAATTTTTGTGGACAATTCAAAATATCACCATCGTCCATTAACAATAGTCATGTTTTTTAATTTGAAACATTTACAAAAATTAATCACCTTTTATCTTGCAGTAAATTCATCTTTCTAATGAAATGGATCACATTATTCACTTACAATATTCACCATAATTTTCTTGCAAACATTCCTTCTACTTTAACAATTTTATATTAAAACTCACCACGTCTACTCTCAATACTAATAGTAGTGCATGAAGATACTAGAAAATTAAGACCATTAATTATGAGCAAATATTTGTTAATTACTTTCTCTATTCCATAAAAATATATATTTTTAAAATTACATAAGTTTTATATACACCATTGATAAAGTAGGATAGCGGAAATATGATTAGAATATTATTAATGAAGAATAAGTAAAAGTAATTTGCTAAAAATAAAAGTAGACTATTTATGTGGGACGATGGAAAGGGTGTTAATTTTTATGTGACATGGAGTATAAATTTAATCCCATCATAAAGTTAAATATCAATTTATGCTTTAGAATAAATTATTGAGTCCTTTGATGTGTAAAACAAATACTAGTATCTTTGAGTTTGATGGATTATATATTTTCCTCCAAAAAGAAAAATATTCTAACATCTATTTTTAATACCGATATTAGCTATTTACAGCTACCAAATTCACCAAACACCAAAATACTCAAGTTTATGTTAGCAATATTTTAATCAATTATGGATTAAACTTAATATTTAATCACTTTGTTCAACAAACAACTACCCCCACTATTGAATTCGGAGTTGTACTTTTTCAACGATATAAAAATGACATGAGCCTAACTAATGAACCATCATTTTTATCTAGGAAAAACTATTTCAACGACGTCGGCCCAGTTATAATAGTAATAATTTGGTGGCAATTTTATTTTGTCGCTTCGAAATTAAGGGAAAAAATAAAAAGAAATAAAATAAGAGCTGTGAGATTAGAATGTTACAAATGGCTGTAGCGGTTGTTTGTTGTTAAATAAAAAAATGGTCCGAATTAAGCCGGACATTTATTTGTCTAATTTGATAGATATGATAGATTGTTAATTGAATCTTATGAGCAAAGTCGGCCAATTGCTGTAAAGGCATGCAATATTTATTCACCAAGTATCATAGTTTTCAATATAGATCATAGTAAAAAAAAAAAATATGTAAAATTGAGGATTTTGGATAAATGTGAAATTTCAAACATAGAAGATATAATAGGTGTGTATTCATGAATCATTAGTTATATTAGGGTAACTATGGATAGGAAATTTATAGGATTTCATCCTAAAACTAACGGGTAATAAAAGGGATAACTCGTGAGATCTATATAGTGATTTCAATTCTTTTTTTTTTTTTATCAGTGCAAGATATTGTTATATTTATCATAATTTTATTTGCCAACATCATCCCTCAAAAATCCTTCAGAGTGAACTTCAGAGGGATTGGAAAATTTTTTATTGGATTGAACCAACCTCTATCAAAGTGGCCAAGAGTTAAAGGCTCATATATAATGATGAGTCAATTACTTTTTAGTTTTAGTTCATATATATTGTTAGAGGGAAGTATTTAAATGCAAACTGTAAATATTGTACAAACTCCAAACTATAACATGAATAGTTAGAAAATGTTAACTGATGACAAAATAGTAGCAATAAAAAATGTGAATATAGTGTTAACGGTTGATACTATATTGACATTGAGTTGACATTTTTTATTATTGTTATTTGTCATCTGTTGATATTTTCTATGATCCATATTATATTTTGAAATTTGTATAATATTTAGAGTTTTCATTTTATCACTATCCTATTATTACATCAGTCAAACTCAGCCAATAATTAGCAACCCACTTTGATACTACCATGATACAAATAATGTAGGTCCATCCAAAACTAATTGGTTACAGAAAAAATGACCCAATATAATATAATGATTTAGAATATCATTATAGTTATATTTATAATAGTTTCATTTATGATAAGTGTTTCATGGATATGATACTTATTAGTTATTAATTTATTAAACCCCCATCCCTTATCCTTTCGTTCATATTTAGTTGGGTAGTGGGCTATCTTCTTTTGAATGACGAAAATCCCTTTTGGGCTCCTGATTTGGACCGAGCCATAAAAGATTGATATTTATGTTTAATTTGATAATTATTTTTGCCTTGTAATTCAGCTCTAAAATATTACTACTACTAATTGAAATACTGTTCAAGTAGATTTAGATAGAGCAACTCCATTAAATTTACTGCTCCTCATTTATCACTAATACTTTTCTTGCTTACATTGTTCACTTGTACTACTTACCATAATTTCTACACGCAATTACGTGCATCTAAATAAACACAAAATCATCTCAACCACCGTCGCAGATCGATGGTCGATTACAGCGATATATCGCCGCCTCTGTATAGTTTGAATAATTAGATTGTTTGCCTATCCAACGTATTCAGCCTGGACGCTCTTGAAGCTCTAAACTTCTTAGATCCTAGCCAAAATTATTGCATCCAAATATGAAAGTCCGTAATAAAGTTTTGGTATAGGCAGGTCTTTCTTGTCCGTCGAACCGTCACACTATTGTTCTGGCGTCGGCAACCACTTTTTCGTGGCGAGAGATTTCAGAAAAATATTCTCAATTTGCTACCTTTCAAACTTCGGGATTAAATTCACTAACCGAAATCCGAATTTATTTGAATAAAGAAATTTTGTTTTTATTTTTTTATTTTTTCTATCTACTTTTTTCTTATTATTTCGCTTTTTATATTTATCAATTGACCAAAATACTGAAACAATTGAAACAACCGCCTCCACTCCCTTTCGCCTTCACCGTATCTTTCCCCTGCTCCAAATTCTGAAAGCTCTTACCTTTTTCAAATTGTATTCTCCATCAAGAAAGCTCTCAACTTTTTCTTATGAGAATAACCCCATAGTCATGTACTCCTCTGCCCTCCTTTATGTATATCAGTTTTTCATTTTGGTCAGTCTCATATTGATCGTCCCACTTCAATTTTATCACTTTTGATGGTAGACATCACATTTCACTAACTCATTTTCACTCATATTTTATTATAAAAGTATGACTCACAATCCACTAATTTTTTCAACACACTTTCTATAACATTTCTTAAAACTCGTGGAACACATATTGGGGGCGGAGGGAGTTTCATTTTCATCATTGAAGATCAGATTGAGTAGCACCTCTACGAGACAAAAGATGATTCACAGCCCTACGTTCCGTATGCAAAGAACTCCTCCATTATGTTCGGTTTCTTCCAAGGCTTCTGTTAAGAGAATTCCTCTCAACGTAGGTCGGAAAAGAGAAGAAGTCACGGGAGGCTTATTCCTGACGACCGCTTAGGGTTGAAGAAAACAGAGAAATAAGAGAAGAGAAAGTAGGCGAATTTCGATGATCTTTATTGATGAATTTAGCGCCTATTTATATTCTAAGGACCCTAGGGTTGGTTCGACTTTACGGCCCGAGAAAGAACCAACAAAGAAAACCTGGAACGAAGCTTATAATTCGCTCGACCAAATTATTCAAAAATAATAATAAAAATAACCAAAGCAAAAAATAAATTATAACTGAAATAGTAAAAAACTCCCCACGCCTTATTTGGAGACGAAGTCGCCAAATCTAACTGGTGGTCTTGTTCTCCTTCTCGGCTTCTTGTTCGTCTCTCTCGGCGAAGGCCTTCCGCGTTCCACCGTCTCACAACTCAGCTCCGGTCCCGGCAACTACTCAACCTCTGTATCTTCAATGGTCTCACGCCGCTGCTCCGCTTGGACTAAAGGGGCACTCGTATCAACCCCCCCCCCTCCGGTTAGCAAGATCCTTGTCCTCAAGGATCAGGTCCGGAAAACGTCGACGAACCGCCGCCAGTTGTTCCCACGTCGGATTCGCACCACCATCGTCTTCCCATTCAATCAAGGCCTCCTCCAAAGGCACCCCATCTCGCCGCACCGTGCGGCCAACTACCCATTTCCGCGGCCTCGAAACAGGACGACCCCGAGCAAACAGAGGGGGTAGCACCAATGCCTCCGGTGACACTACTTGCACAAACGGGTGAAGGAAACTGACATGGAACACGTTATGGACCCTACTACCCTCCGGCAACCGCATGCGATATGCCACCTGCCCAATGCGCTCCAGAACCTCAAACCGCCCGTATAACCTGCGCGCCAGTTTTGAAGACAACGGCTTGGCTACTGAGTACTGTTGATACTGCTGCAGCTTCAACAAGACCATATCCCCTACCTCAAACTCCACATGTCTGCGATGCTTGTTCGCCGCCGCCCGCATGCGCTGCTGTGCTCCAAGTTGCCGCGCAAGGCGACGACCAACTCACCTCGCTGATGAATTCTACGTCTGAGGGTGTCGAACTCGACGGCTCTACCGCCACCAATGGAGGAGGATCACGCCCATATAGCGCCTTGAATGGTGAAGTACCTTCGTGGAAGAAGAATTCAAGGATAACTCCGCCCATGGCAAAAAAATCATCCACTTGTTCGGCTTGTCTGCCACAAACGTCCGTAAGTACTGTTCCAGCCCGCGGTTTCGCACCTCTGTCTGGCCGTTAGATTGAGGATGATAAGCGGTAGTGAAATACAATTTAGTACCACTCAAACACAACATCTCTTCCCATACATCATTCAAGAAAACCAAATCTCTGTATGAGACCAATGTCTTTAGGAACCCATGATGCTTAACCACGGTCTCAATAAATAAATTCGTTACCCGCAGGGCGTTGAAATGCGGTGGCAGCGGAGCGAAGTGCGCATACTTGGTCAATCGATCGACCACAACCATAATGGTAGTGAAACCCCAGGATTGAGGAAGGCTCGTTTCAAAATCCATAGACACATCATCCCACACCTGCGAAGGAATAGACAAAGGTTGCAATAGCCCAGCCGGCTTCTGCGTCGAATACTTAGTAGTCTGGTATTCCAAGCAAGCCTCCACAAATTTCTTAACTTCCCTCCGCATATTCTTCCAATAGAACTGCTCCGCAATCCGGCGAAAAGTTCTGTCCACTCCTAGGTGGCCAGCTTGCGGCGATGAATGGTGATCATGAAGCAGCGGTAATTTTTCCGCTGACAACTCGCCCATGTAGATACGGCGACCACTATAAATCAGTCCGCCTACCAATGTCAACTCCGAGCCCGCCGTGCCATCCTCAATGTGTGCACGAATCCGCAGCAGCTCAACCAGCGATTCTGCTTCGGCGCGGAGAGTCTCCAAAATGTCCGGCACTGGATGTGCCACTAGCGCGAGCAGCGCCGACTCCATTTGCTCGCGGTCCTCCGTGCCATCATCGGGCACCATGTCCCTCCTGGACAAAGCGTCTGCCACTTTATTGGAATCCCCGGTCTTATATTCAATGTGGAACTTGTACCCCATTATCTTCCTCGCATAAAATTGTTGATCCAGAGTTTGGATAATTTGCTGCAACAGTTCCTTCAAACTTTTCTGATCACTTCGGATCACGAATTCTCGCCCTAATAAGTACTGACGCCATTTCTCTACAGTTTCCACGATCGCATACAACTCTTTATGATAAGTGGAAGACACCTTCCTCCGAGGACCTTGTTTTTTGCTAAAGTAAGCCAAGGGATGGCCATCCTGCAGGAGCACAGCTCCGACACCGAAGGCCGAAGCGTTGGCCTCGATATAAAATGTTTTTGAAAAATCCGGCAAACACAGTACCGGCGCCGACGTCATTGTGGCCTTCAGGGCCTGAAAGCTTTCCTCCGCGGCGGAAGACCAAACAAACGTTGCATAATTCGCCACAAACCGGCGATAATAGCCAGTAAGGCCCAAGAATCCCCGCAACTGCTTTACTGACGTCGGGACAAGCCATGCGACCATAGCCGCAATTTTCTCCGAATCGGCCTTCAGCTGGCCCCCCGAGATGAGATGCCCTAAATATTCAACTATCGTTCTGCAAAAAACACACTTGGACATCTTGACAAAAAACGATTAGCCTTCAGTATTGTAAGTACCTCATGCAAGTGGCGAACGTGGGACTCCAGGGTGGGGCTGTAGAACAAAATATCATAAAAAAAGACGATAACAAAGAGGCGCAGCAACCTGAAATGTAGACGGAGCATTAGTCAAGCCGGACGACATGACAAGAAACTCAAAATGGCCGTCGTGAGTCCGGAAGGCTGTTTTGAAGACGTCATCTGCGTGCATCCGAATCTGGTGGTAACCGGATCGTAAATCGAGCTTGGTGAAAAAACGTGCTGACCCTAATTCGTCAAACAATTCATCCGACGTAGGAATCGGGAAGAGAACTCAAGGGTCTTCACTTCGGCGTGAGCCATGGGTTGATTGGGGCCCAAGGATGAAAGAGAAGACAAGCCAATGGTCCAACAAAGCTAGAGGGCCTCCCGACGAGGCAATGAATAGAGACGGCTCGGATTTGAGGACAAATCCTTTCCAAGAAGGGGAGGATGATAAGATCATGGAAGCCGTGCGTCAAAGATTTCAACTACAGCTGGATTCAACCGACAACCGTCCTATCGAGATGACATCCGAAAGCTATGAAACTACCACCATTGTCTTCTTCTTGGAATCAGCTTCGCGTGGGTATCTTGCACATCCCAATCGGAGTCTTAATGAGGGAGTTATGGCGGTTATTTACATAAGTCGCGCAGAAAAGGCCGGGAGCTTCAGGTAGAACGCCCGACCGAGCGTTTTTGCCTATGGAAAACGCCCGACCCGGGCGGAATGGCGAAACCCCCCCGGATGAAGAACGCCCGGACCGGGCGTTTCGCTTGTGAAAATCACCCGGGGACAGCACAAACGCCCGGGCCGGGCATTTTGACCTGTATAAAACGCCCGGGCTGGGGGAATAAGCCGAGATTTAGATTTTGTGGGCCAATTTTCTATTTTTGGACCCTTAGTATAAATACCTTCTGGTTGTCATTTCATTTGCTAGATTTTGCTGAATTAAAGTTTCTACCCTAAGTTTCCTCTTTGAGGATTATATCCAATTCCTTCCCTGAAGGTTGCTTGTTTTCATCATTGATTGATTCAAGTAGAGGTATGCATCAATGGGGTGTATCCATTGAGTAGTGGAGCTAAGGGGTGATAGAGCTATTGAAAGTTGCCTAGGGTTGTTTCCAATTTTTTTGTCAAGGTCCTATAGTCATAACTCTTTTAGCTCATCATTATACACATGCTTTCCATTCCTAATCTTCCATCCATTCTTGTTTAGATTTAATTTTTGTGGTTGGATCTCTTTATATCTTTGTTGTTTTTGTTAAATAGAAAATCAATCTCATAAAAATACCTAGATCAAGCATCATCAATGGGTAAATCCTTGTGAAATGGATCATAAAATACATGGATCCTTCACTCTGGCTCGGCCTGATCACCCCCGACGCTAGCATCTCCTTGACCTGCTTCTCAATTTCGTTCTTCTGGAAGTAAGGGTATCTATATGGTCGCACATTGACTGGTTTGGCATTCGGGAGCAAATGAATGCGGTGATCAGATGGGCGGGGAAGCAGCACACCACTCGGAGTACTGAACACAACTTCGTACGAACGCAGAACCGCTAACACCATGGGATCTAGATTATCGGGAAAGTGAGGTGATTCGGTCGTGGCACTTTGGTCATCATCTTTAGACACCGAGACCAGTTCGTATAACTCCACCGAACCTTGCAGGGACAACAGATTTGCCACAGTCTTGAGGGAGGCTGGTCTTGCTGCCAGAGTGGACACCTTCAAACGAAATGGAGACCTGTTGCGCAAAATTCCAACGTCCCGTCCACAAAATCACTCGTCACATGTCGCAATGATTTAAGCCAAGCCAATCTGAGGATCACGTCCGGCGCATGAACAGGTAGAATGTGTAAATCAATCAGGAACACCTGAGATTGAATCACTACCCGAGTCTGCAGGCCAGCGTGGGAACATGCCAACGAAGCGCCGTTACCTACATACACCCGGAACGGCTTAACCGCCGTTAGTGGAAGCGACAGTTTCTATGCCACTGTCGGATGCAAAAAATCATGGGGGCTGCCCGTATCCACCAAAATAACCACCGGATCGGCACCAATCGTGCCCCTGAATTCCATCACCTCCGGCCGCTGACGGCCGTCCATCGCATAAATGTGCGAAAGATTAGCCGTGATGACCTCAGGCTCCTGCTGATCCGACGGCGGTTCTATCTCCTCCACTTCCTCAATGTCCTCACCACCCATATAGGGTAGAAAGGGTCGCTTGCAGGCATAACCTTGCACCCACTTCTCCTTACAATACACACACAAACCCCGGCGTGTACGGTCCGCCCGTTCTGCCGCCGTTAGGTGGATCACCGAAAGCTTAGAATAATCTGGACCTCGTGCATAAACAGGTTTGGTCGCCCCTTGGGAGCGTTGTTGCTGCTGAGGCGCCATCGCAGGTGGGCCCTTTTGGTCTCTGGGTGTCCAATTGCGGCGTTGGGAGCCCTGCTGGGCTGCTGACTTGTCCGTGCTGGCATCGAACTCAATAGCAAGTGCCATTGTCGCCGCCACTGATCTCGAATGGTGATGTTTTACCTGACTTCGGACCGGCTGCTGGACGCCTGCAATGTAAATAGGCAAAAAGGTAGATTCTGGAATGTTCGGGATTCGATTCCGCACTGACTCAAAAGTAGCGTTGTAGTCTGCCAAAGACCCTGTCTGCACCAATTTAGCTATTAGTCCCAAATAATCTTCGAAACTCTGCGGGTCAAAGCGTCGCCGCACGTCCTCCAAGAAGTCGTTCCAAAGCACCACCGGGTTGCTGGCCTGATAATTAAACACCCATTCGGCCGCTTGCTGCTCGAAAAGCATTACCGCATAGTGGAGGCGATATGCCTCGGGCATCATTATGTGATCAAAATAATACTGGACACGAGCAATCGAATTCACAGCATCTGTACCGTTGAAGGGTGGAGGTTTCATCTTGACATCCCTCGGTTGCTCCCATTGACGCTGACCCCCTGATTGTGCCACATCGGATTATCCCAAGAAGTCGGTGCACGTCCCGACGGTAACCCCATCCCCTGCGTGATTCCAGGAGGCTCCCACGACGGCAGTGCCCCCGAGCCAGAATGCGAACCCATACCAAAACTCCCCAGTATACTTGGCATAGAAGAAGGTTGCGCTGCCGAGCTGTTGGCGTGAATTCCCACGGTCATCCCAGACCCTGACCATGGTCGTTCCCACGAAGAACGGGGATGATGCGGTATACTCGTCACTACCGATTGTGTAGGGATTGAAAGTGGTGCCGTTTTCGGCAGAGAATCAGCAAACCAGTGAGACGGAAGACCTAAGCTGTGAGCCGCTTCCGATCTCGGCGGAACTAACCGTCGATCAAAGTCATCCATACACGTCTCGAACCGCGCTAACGAAGCCAGAATGTGCTCGAACATCGTTGACACAGGGTTCGGTTCCTGAGTACCCGATCCGGAAGAGACCCCCACCGTGATTGGCGTCGCCGTGGACTGAACCATCGCAAAACCAGTCGTTCGTCTGACCTTCGGAAATTTATCGTCCATGAGTTCAGTGAAAACACCAGTTTGTTAAGAGAATTCCTCTCAATGTAGGTCGGAAAAGAGATAGAAGAAGTCACGGGAGGCTTATCCCGACGACCGCTTAGGATTGAAGAAAACAGATAAATAAGAGAAGGGAAACTAGGCGAATTTCGATGATCTTTATTGATGAATATAGCGCCTATTTATATTCTAAGGACCCTAGGGTTGGTTCGACTTTAAGGCCCGGGAAAGAACCAACAAAGAAAACCCGGAACGGAGCTTATAATTCGCTCGACTCAATTGTTCAAAATTAATAATAAAAATAACCAAAGCAAAACATAAATTATAACTGAAATAATAAAAAAACTCCCCACGCCTTATTTGGAGACGAAGTTGCCAAATCTAACTGGTGGTCTTGTTCTCCTTCTCGACTTCTTGTTCGTCTCTCTCGGCGAAGGCCTTCCACGTTCCACCCTCTCACAACTCAACTCCGGTCCCGGCAACTCCTCAACCTCTGTATCTTTAATGGTCTCACGCCGCTGCTCCGCCGGGACTAAAGGGGCACTCGTATCAGCTGCCTACCACTGTCCAGATGCGATGAGCTGAATTCGTCAATGAATCAGGGTACAAAGATCATGTACTATTTTCCTAATAATATTCAAATCTAGAAAGCATATGATGGCTAATCAATGGATTAAAAAAAATGGCAGTTTACTAAAAAAAAAACAATTCAATTATACTTGCATGTGAGATACTACAATTCGAGTTGACTATCAGCGCTCCTTTTCCATTTCTTCTTGCGAAGAATGATTTACAGCTTATCATAGCTAATTTGGAAATGGTTTTGAGCTTATAGAGCTTTTAACTATTTTACTGTGTTTGTGGTGTGGTGATTTGTACATTTAATTTATAAATGTTGTGTATTGTGAAACAGATCTGTACAGTATTTGACTATCAATTCCTTATAAAATAGTACTCCCTCTGTTCCATAGTAGAGATGTTACACTTGGGAGATGACACGAGATTTTAAGAGATGTTATTTTGTGTGTTAAGTGGTGAGAGATCATATAATTTTATAATTTATGTGAGAAGGAACTTTTTCCAAAAGAGGAAATGTGACATCTTTTATGGGACAAACTAAAAAGGAAAGTGTGTCATCTGCTATGGGATGGAGGGTAATGTGAATCTTCTAGATTGAAGACTCATGAACTTGCCCCGGACTTGTTCTTGTAAATAAACCCAACGAACAAACAAGATAAACCAAGAAATGGAACAAGAAAAAATGGATAAAAGGAGAGAGGATGGATTAGTGTTATGATTTAAGTGAAGAACAAGAAAGAAATCCCAAAGACACTTTCACATACAAACACCTAATGGCTCCACAAACTAGCAACACAAGAACTAGCAAGCATACCTTTACAATCAACCTTAGCCCGGCAAAAGATCGAATGCAACCCGAAGGAATTTGATAAGTCTTCAAAAGATGAAGAAGGTGATCTCTCAAATATGGAGAAATAGTCTCTTACAAATATTCAAAAGCTAATGACAAAAACCCTAGACATGGGTATTT
>NC_062967.1:21132748-21181281 GCF_023119035.1 Salvia hispanica | reverse complement strand
CCAGACATCCGCAAAAATCTTGTTTCTGGTAGTTTGCTTGTTAGTCATGGCTTTAAGCTAGTGTTTGATTCTGACAAGTTTATGTTATCCAAGTTTGGTACTTTCCTTGGAAAAGGTTATCTTTCCAATGGCTTGTTCAAACTTAATGTAATGGCCACTGGCCGGATACCGAATCAAGTGAATGATAATAAGAATGCTTCTTCGTCTTACTTGCTTGAGTGCGCCGATTTATGGCATTGTAGATTAGGACATGTGAATCTAAATGCTATAAAAAGATTAGTAAATCTTGATTTACTAAAAGTTGATGAATTTAATTCACAAAAGAAATGTGAAGTTTGTGTTGAAGCAAAAATAACCAAGTTGCCGTTCCGCTCGGTAGAACGGAGCACCAAACCTCTAGAGTTGATCCATACAGATATATGTGATTTAAAATTTGTGCAAACTAGAGGTGGTAAAAAGTATTTCATCACATTCATTGATGATTGCACAAGGTATTGTTATATTTACTTATTAAGAAGTAAAGATAAGGCAATTGAAGCGTTTAAAGACTTAAAAACTGAAGCTGAAAATCAACTTAATTATCGAATTAAGTGTGTTCGAAGTGATAGAGGTGGTAAATATGTGGCACCGTTTGCAGAATTATGCCATGCAAGTGGTATAATTCACCAAACCACGGCTCCATATTCCCCTCAGTCGAATGGTGTTGCTGAATGCAAAAAATCGAACACTTAAAGAAATGATGAATGCTCTGTTGATTAATTCAGGTTTACCCCAGAACATGTGGGGGGAAGCTTTGCTAACCGCAAATTACATCTTCAACAAGATTCCACTCAAAAATAGGGACGTGACTCCTTATGAATTGTGGAAGGGAAAGAAACCTTCATATACATACCTCAAAGTGTGAGGGTGTTTAGCAAAGGTACAAGTGCCGCCTTCAAAACAAGTTGCGATTGGCCCTAAAACAGTCGATTGTATCTAAATTGGATATGCATTGAACAATAGCGCATGTCGCTTCTTAGTTCATAAGTCAGCTATACCTGATGTAGCTGAAGGAACAATAATTGAGTCAAGGAATGTTGTATTCTTTGAGAATGTGTTTCCTTGCAAGAAACAAGATGATCATTCTAGTGAAAGAATGATGGATGAAACCACTAGTTCTAATTCTCCAAAAGTGACGAGGACAAGTCCCGAGGATGTAGAACCAAGACGTGGTAAAAGAGTTAGAGTTGCTAAGACTTTTGGTCCAGACTTCATAACTTTTATGTTGGATGGTGAACCAAAGTCACTATCAGAAGCATTGTCTGGCCCAGACGCAGTGTGGTGGCTAGAAGCTATCAACAGTGAAATGGAATCCATCATGCTAAATAACACATGGGTGTTAGTAGACTTGCCGGAAGGTTGTAAGGCCTTAGGATGCAAGTGGATTCTGAAAAAGAAATATAAACCAGATGGTACTGTAGATAAGTACAAAGCTCGCCTAGTGGTGAAAGGCTTCAAGCAGAAAGAAGGGCATGACTTCTTTGATACTTACTCACCTGTTACGAGAATAGCTTCCATCCGGGTGCTTCTTGCGATTGCTGCGTTGCACAATCTTGAGATTCACCAAATGGATGTGAAAACTGCATTCCTGAATGGTGATTTGGAAGAAGAGATATACATGGAGCAACCTGAAGGGTTTGTTGTGCCCGGGCAAGAACGCAAGGTATGCAAATTGGTAAAGTCTCTTTATGGATTGAAGCAAGCGCCGTTGCAATGGCACTTGAAGTTCGACAATGTGATGTTGTCAAATGGATTCACTATCAACGAGTGTGATAATGGGCAGCAATAGTGCCATTATTAACGAGACAAAAAACATGTTGAAAAGAAATTTCGATATGAAAGATATGGGTCTAGCTGATGTGATTCTCGGAATCAAAATTTTGAGGACTAATGAGGGAATTGCCTTAACGCAATCTCATTATGTTGAGAAAATGCTTAAGAAATTCAACTCGTTTGATTGTAAGCCAGCAAAGACTCCCTTGGAGCTCAATGTCCATCTAAGCAAGAATATGGGTGAGCCTGTTGCTCAAGAAGAGTATGCAAAGGTCATAGGAAGTCTGATGTTTATCACGAACTGTACTAGACCAGATCTTGCTTGTACGGTGAACAAGTTGAGCCGATTCACGAGCAATCCAAGCAAGGAACATTGGAAAGCTCTGTGCAGAGTTTTGAGATACTTGAAGTACACTATTGACTTTGGACTGCACTACACAAGATATCCCCAAGTACTTGAAGGGTATTGTGACGCAAATTGGATCTCTGATTCTAAAGACTCATTTTCAACGAGTGGGTATGTGTTCACTGTGGGGGGTGGTGTTGTTTCGTGGAAGTCAACGAAACAGACGTGTATTGCTCGCTCCACCATGGAATCCGAGTTTATCGCATTGGATAAAGCAGGGGAAGAAGCCGAGTGGCTCAGAAATTTCCTAGAATGTATTCCATGTTGGAAGAAGCCAGTGCCCACAGTAGTGATACACTGTGATAGCAAAGCAGCTATAGGTAGAGCACACAGTGGCTTCTATAATGGTAAGTCTCGACACATTCGTCGTAGACATAATACCGTAAGGCAGTTGATCACAAGTGGTGTTATCGCAGTTGACTATGTTAAGTCAGTGGATAACATAGCGGATCCATTAACAAAAGGTTTAAACCGTGATCAAATGCATAAATTGCTAAAAGGAATGGGACTGAAAACCACATCTTAAAAGATGAGTATAGTGGTAACCCAACCATACGATTGGAGATCCCATGGGATTGGTTCAATGGGAAACAAAGCTATACAAATCTAGTTGTAACACTCAGAAGATTTTAATCTTCGCCCATTCTTCAGAAAGCATTGAGTGTTGTAACCTGCACGTGGTAAGAGGTTAAGTCTTTTGACTTTTAATGATTCTTGAAATCTCAGGGAGATGAAGTATGGCAGGATACTCATGAAAGAATCACCTATGTAAGTGAGAAGTGGGGCCGCTTCGTGTGTGTGAGTCACTTATGAATTCCAAAGAGGTGTTCCACGGCCGAAACGGACACAAACGTGAGAACTGATGGAGTTGAAACAATATTGTGTTGATGCTATTGACTAGGCATACACCAAGGAGGAATAGTTCAAGGCATCGCGTCCACTAGCCCGCCGGTATGTCCGATAGTGTTGACTATGGAAGGTTCAAAACCACAAGTTACCTTTCCAAAGACAGTATCGTTTCTCGAGAACTGAGCAAAGAGTCTGCATACATGCATTTGTGTCTGGTGTTGGTTTGAGCTTGCGGCGCTCTAACCAATGTGGGGGATTGTAGGAAAACATGTAACATGTGGGAAATTCCTAAAGGCTAGGCCTTTGGCCTTTCATATGGTGTAACCTCCAAAATGTTTATGGAGTGCCTTAATACCAAGACCTTTCATGTAGGCTCCCCTATCCTATAAATAGGTGTGGTTTTGAGAGATGAGAACACACCAACAATCATTCTCTCTTCTCTCTAAGCTCAAGCATTCTAGTTCGCATCTTAGGAGCACTACATTGCTCGGTTCTCGCCTCCAATTCAAGTTCGCCGGAGCCTACGAGTTTGAGGTGCTTCAACTCGATAGGAGGAAAGTCATTTCATCTTTGGGGACGTTGCACCAATCCGTGAGCACTAGCCGGGGCGTATCTCGTCTTGCGGAGAGAGGGTTACCTCGACTCGACTTGAAGAAGACAATAGTTTGCATCTTGTTCTTTTATTGTATTTCTTTTGTTTTATTTACCTCTAGTTTTTGGTTCTTTTGTAATAGCAAGAGTTGCCCGTGTAAAGGCTACACTATTTCCAACAAATTTGAGGGAAGAATCACCTCCAACCCAGCACCGAAACGCATCGCATATCCTCCAAATTTTGCGTTTCTCAACAGTGATACACCAAAGATGCAGTAGCAGTAGCTACTGCATTTCACTTTTTAAACTTCCTAAAAATTGCACTTGGCTCTTCTCATCTTTTGTATTTTCGAATTAAAGCAAAGAGGATTCATGATTGAAACACTTGAGAATAAAATTTGGAGATGCTGATACAGAGAAAACCAAAAGAAGGAGAAGGGGAAGAAGACTGCGTTGAAGAGAGAATTAGGTTTAAATTTGTTAATGGGCTGGGCTAATTAAATCTGTTTTTATTATGTGGAGTATTATTTAGACGGTGGAGTATTTATTTGTTTAGATTTGAGGTATGCTAATTAATTAATGTATCTATATTCATGTTATCAGATGTACTCCTAGTATTTATTTGTGCTAGGAGATGCACGGTTACTATTTAGTTAAAAAGTTAATTAATATTTATCTTATTTTATATAAATTATTAGTAGTATTAATTATTTATTTTGTATGATTTTTGGTATTATATTTAATATAATATTTAATATTATAATACAATAAATTCAATAATAATACAATATTTAGTAATAAAAACATAACACAAGTGGTCCTACAAATGAAAATTACGTTACAATGAAATTAAAAAAACATAAACAACAAATTACAATAACAAAATGAAAAACATAATCTAATAATCCGGTAAACCCGA
Organism: Salvia hispanica; assembly: GCF_023119035.1. Lineage (NCBI taxonomy): Eukaryota > Viridiplantae > Streptophyta > Magnoliopsida > Lamiales > Lamiaceae > Salvia > Salvia hispanica. Next base: position 21,176,704 of record NC_062967.1, on the reverse strand, counting down.
ACCGGATCCTCCTATATCATTGAAATACGAAGAATATGTTCCAGTGGCATAGTCATTTGGTTGTTCTTGTTGTTGAGCTCTTTTTTGTAAAATGCGTCTTTTCTCGGCTTGAAAATAAGCACGACTATCAAGATCGACTATGATGCTCAAGTCCATAGCCATGATTTTATTTTCTTCCCTCGTAGTTTTGAGATCATTGTTGTTCTTTTGTTGTTTCAAAAAGAGAGCCATATTTTCGTGTGCTTGTTTCATGCCCGCAGCATATTGCTCATTTTGTTTTTCTAGAGTAGGGATAATTGATTCTGAGTTATCAGACTGCTTTTTCTTAAGTTTAGCCTTCTTCACGGCCTTGATGAAGAAGAACCACCAAGGATTTGTTCCTCGCCATCATTACAGCTCATAGGAAATGAAGACAAAGTTTGTGAGCCATGCAAAGTATGAGCCTGACTTTCTGAATCAGATTTTTGAATGTTATTAATGTATCTTAAATTTCAAGTTAGTGTATTTTTTATTGAATATATAATATATTTAAATATATATATATATATATATATACAAAATTGTATTAAATTATTTAATTATATTTGTGAAATTATTAACAAAGTGTTGTGGGGTTAATGTGTAATTTAAAAAAATATGTAGGTAAGATTGAAAAAGTAAAAAAGTAGGTGAATATGGAATATTCTTTTGGGTTTGGGTTTGGGTTTGGTGTAAATTGGTTTGAGTAGAATTAATGTTTGATGTGACAGAACTAGAAAAATGAATTTGGGTTTGGTGTAAATGGGTTGGAGATGGGCTTACTCCTGCTTCATTGGGTGAATTTTGTGGAGATAATTGTTGGTATGAGATGGGCATGAAAATGATTATTGGTATATATATGTGTAAAGATGCAAGTGGCCTGACATTTATCCTTCCAAATATTCTTGTGTCAGAGAAAAGTCTGCTGAAAATCTGCAGCGGATCGAATTTGTCTAGAATTTTTTTTTTATTTGTATTATTTGGGATATTTATTTACTCATTGGTTTAATTTGGTGTAGGAAAACCTCGGTTCGAGCTCGTAGCTTTTCTCGAGGATGTACCAGCATTCTTGGAACATTCGATGTATAAATTGGATATTTGTTCGATTTTTGCTGGATATACCGGACATTATAAATTTTTATTTTAGATTTCTCTTTTAGTTATGCCTGAAAGCAATTATTATTTATCATTCCAAGATCGATTATTCTAATCATGAAGGGTAGGTTTCGAATGCTGCAGCGATCCTTATTATTTATCTTTAGGCTAATAATAATAATAATAAGGTACGAAAGTTCGGATTGTTGCATAGGAGCTACACTATATAAGTAAATACCACTCCCTCCGTCACATATGACGCGTAGGAGCTACTCTACATAAGTCATTTAATAAGTACTACTCCCTCCGTCATATTTTAAGTGACACATTTTTCTTTTTGTGATATGTCACTCTAAATAACATGTTTTTAAATATATATATATATATATATATATATAAACATCACGGGGAGTGATCAATTGCTCACTCATCATTTAATTGCTAACTACAACTAATTTAAGACCATAGAATTTTAGAAAACTTGTGGTCTACAATTTGCAACACGTAATTTTTATTTTTATTAATTAAATCGAAAAAGATAAAAAAAAACAACCAAATTAGGATTTTTGGATGAAAATGTCAATATAGTGTTTCGAAAATATCAACATAATGCTTTGAGAATGTCAACACAATGCTTTGAGAATGTTAACACATTGTTTATATTGACATTCTACATGTATTATATTCACATATTTTATATATTATGTTGGCACTTGTGCTATACGAAAAAATTAAAAAATAAAATAAATTTTTTTCAAATTTTGACGTCGGAACATATGCAAGTGAGATTTAGTTAGAATTCTAATGAAATTATCTTTAATTTGATATATGATGTGCGAAAAAATAATTTAAATCGAGAAAGTTATATGCATTTTAAAGTTATGTGATATTTTTTAAAAGTTAGTTACAACTAATTTATTGTAAATTGACCTTAATATCTTTATTGACATTTTTTGTTGATTTGTATTGACATTTTAGGGTTGATCTAGATTCATAAAGTAATAGAGAGTACCGTATGAGTAAGTAAAAAAAAGATGTTGAGTTTTACCAAAAATGAAAATAACTTTACCACTGTGGAACGTATCAAAATTGTAAAATAACTCCAATAATATGAAATGAAAGAAGTACGAAGTAGTAATTTTCATTTAACTAATGACGGGCAATGATAAAAAATAAAACAAGAGCTAAATTGTACCCTACTTAATATTATTACACAAGTCATTTTATGTTCTTATAGAAATAGTGTGTAACGTGTAGTTATACTATCTCTGTCCCATTTGAAAAAACGTTTTTCTTTTTGGGTTGTCCTATTTTAAATGAAATATTTTCTAAAATAAAAATAATTCTATCTCTACTTTTTTATCTTTCTTACTTTACTCTCTCTCTTCATTAACTTATAAAATAATACTACATAAAATCTCGTGCTGATTCCTAAATGTTTTATTTTAAGTCGGAGGGAGGTACAATATAGGAGGTCAAATAAATTGGGTAATTCGAATATACTATTGTCCTTGAAAATTTATCACATATTTTCATTTTTATCTATTTCATAAATTTTGTCACATTTCATTTTTCACCATTTTTAGTAGTAGACCTCACATTCTACTAAAAAAAATTAAACAATTTGACATATAGAATTATATAGTACTAAGTGATTCATGTACAAAAGAAAAAGAAAGTACAATCTTATACAATTCCCACATTTTACCATTTTTTATAATGGACCTCACATTTTAACAAAAGAAATAAAATAATTTTACATACGCAATTACTATATACAAGTGATTCATGTACAAAAAGAAAGTACAATCCTCTGTAATGGACCTCATATTACATTAAATAAATTGCTAATATTTTTTATTAATATTTCCCCCTTTTGAAAATACAATCCTCTATAATTAGGCATGCATTAACTGAACCGTATCAGCGGTTAACCGTCGGTTCGGAACCCGGAACCAGATGTGGCGGTTCAAATCGTGGGACGGCTTGGTGGTTCGGACGGTTCGGTTCAGGTTTAAGAAATTGTGAAACTGGAACCGCCGGTTCAACAGTCAAAAAGTAGGATTTCGGCCTATACTATAGGCTTTTCTAGGGGTGGCGCGGTACGGTATACTGCACCAAGAATGTCATACCGCATATCGTACTGCAAATTGCGGTATAAGAAAATGTCATATCTATACCTTACCGAATTCGGTATGATAATTTCTGATACCATTACCATACCGTTTATGCGGTATATCATACCGTATTTCGGTATTACCGAAATGATGTATGGCATACCGAGTACGATGTACCAAAATAAGGTACTCCCTCCGTCCCATTCAAGATGGTCACCTTTCCTTTTTTGTTTGTCCCAATCAAGATGATTACTTGCCAATTTTGAAAATAACATCCTCTCTCCTCGCTCCTCATTAAAATATTCAACTATCTTTTTCCCCTCTAATTAACTCCGCCTAACAACACCTCTTAAAATCTCGTGCCACTCAAGAATGTAGTCATCTTGTGAGGAAAGGAGGGAGTATGACATACCGTTATACCTGTGTTTCATACCAAAAAAATCCTACTCCCTTCGTCCCCATAATTTGTCACCATTTGACCTGACATGGGTTTGAAGAAATGTAATAGAAAGTGAGTTGAAAAAGTTAGTGGCATGCGGGTCATACTTTTATATATTAGTTTTATAATTAAATGTGAATGAGAATGAGTTAGTAGAATATGGGGTCCACTACTAAAAATGGTAAAAGTGAAAGGTGACAATTTTTTAGGGACGGACGAAAATCGAAATAAATGTCAAATTTTCAGGGACGGAGGGGAGTACTCTTTTATAACCAAATATATAAAATAAAATATCACCTATTTAAATAATGTTCAAAACATTAAAATTATACCATAATCAAATCTTATTCAAAAAATTCAAATCAACAAAACTTCAACAATCAAATTATAGTTGACTGGATTTACATCTCTGCTTGAGTGTGTTTGGGTTGGGGGCATGGGAACTAAAATGTGAAAGTAGAGTTAGGGATTTTAACTTTTCAACAATTTTTATATAATTTATAAAAACAATATATACCAAAATTTTTGGCAAATACTCCTTCCGTCCCACATTTGGAGTCACTTATTGTTATGGCTCGGATTTTAAGAAAAAGTTGAAGTGTGTAATAAATGAAGTGAGATGGTGTAGTGTGTAATAAATGAAGTGAGATGGTAGAGTATAATAAATGAAGTGAGATAGTGGAGTTTGTTGAAGGTGGGTCCCTTTTGACTTTTGATTTTTGTTTTAGATTTATTTTAATGTAAATAATGGCAATTTTTTATGTAAATTTGAAGAAGAATGGGGTAAAATTGTATGACCAAATATGAAAAATTCTAAAATTGACTCTTAAATTGGGACGAACTTTTATAACAAAAAGTGACTCTTAATCTGGGACGGAGGGAGTACTATATATGCAGTATACTGCGGTATATGAAAATCTATACCATTACCGTAGCGAAATATATCGGTAAGGTATCATACCATACCGCAAAATCGGTATTTTCGATATGGTAAGTGCAGTATTTCGGTATATTTAGCCAGTCCTAGGGTTTTCAGATTTGCAGGTTTAGGTGTGCAGAAAACTAGCGGTTTTCATTAGAAACTGCCGGTTTCTGGCTGGTTTCCGACGGTTGCGGCAGCTTTTCTAGTGGTAGGCGTAGCCCTGCAAAACAGGTCAAAACCCGCCGGTTTTGGGGGCAAAAACAGTGGACTAAACCAGCAGTTCAGGCGGTAAACCAACCCGAATACGAAATTTCATGTTTAAATTTTTATTTATTTTCTTATTTTACATGTTAATTCTTCCATACTATAATCCCATATGCCAACACGATTTTATTATTATTTCCCCTTTTTGAAATAAAAGAAATACTTTTTTGATTATACATTAAATAAATCGCCAAAATTTCAAACTAATGTAAGTTTCGGATTTTAGACTTCTCTCATTTAATGTTTGAGTTAAAATAAATTAAATAGTGGCAGTTGCAGTATAAAATGGAAGCTTTCTAAAAAGAGAAGGTTTGATTTCTTCAATTTAGCTGTAGAACATTTTCACCCAATTCATCCCTAGTTATGCACAAATCTTCCCATCCTAACTACAAACACAATCAAATAAAGTAATTCTAAAATACTCAAGGCCTGAAAATCAAAATCCAACAGCTTAATCATCATCATCAGCGGTGGGCTTTGATGATCCACCCGCCTTCTTCGGTAGAAGGAGGTTGTGGATATTGGGCATCACACCGCCGTTCGCAATCGTCACATCACCAAGTAATTTGCTCAACTCCTCATCATTTCTCACCGCCAATTGAATGTGCCGCGGAACAATTCTCGTCTTTTTGTTGTCTCTCGCCGCATTTCCAGCCAATTCCAACACCTGCAATTAATTAAAAAAAATCCCCAAATTGAACTTTTCCAATCGAAACCCTAAATTTATGAAATCAAACGATTGAATGGAAACAATACTCACCTCAGCAGCCAAGTATTCGAGAACCGCAGCGAGGTAAACGGGAGCGCCGGCGCCGACACGCTCGGCGTATTTGCCGGCCTTGAGGAATCTGGCAATTCTGCCAACGGGGAATTGGAGGCCGGCCTTGCTGCTACGCGATTGGGCTTTCTTGGCCGCTCCGGATCCAAGAGTCTTACCACGCCCAGCCATTTTAAATCAGCAGAAAGCCAGAAACTTGAGAGGTGATGGAATGAATGCTCAGAGTTGGGGAAATTGAAAAGCATTAGGTGTTTATATAGTAGACAAGTATGGGATTTAAAGACGGGGATCGTAGTTACAGCCGTTGATAAGATGATCAGTGGACGGTCTGGATCGGAGACCAGATTGCGAGCTGGATCAGGATTAGTTTGACCAATCTATCCGACTATTAAATTATGTTATGTAATTGTAAATCTTGAAATTTTATCAATTTTTAGATTTTAAGTGACTTTTATGTTTATCACATTATTTATACGTTTAACTTTTATATATACATATTCAATCGAATAATGATCTACTCCCATAATAATGAAAATTAGTCGTAAAAATCATGAAATCTGGAGATAAAATGTTTATTACAGTTGATTTTCAAAATTATGGGACAAATAAAATAGGACTGACCCAAAATTAGAATTTAAATACTCAATAAAATTCCATACTGATTAGTCCCTAATTTAAATAGTATTAACCATTAATTCGATGAACTAACACTATTAGACTATCTGCATTTATGTCTCTTATCCGTCTCATCTCTTCATTATTCATGGGTCTCACTGTACTTTTTACTTCATCTCTTAACTAAGATACAGCACCTGCATCCCTTCTTCTCTTAAACATCTCATCCTTTAACTATTCATTCAATTTCATTTTTTATTTTTAATTTCAACAAATTCAATTAATAAAAACACACTTCATTAAATAAAATAAAAATTACAATTTAAAGGTCTAAAAAATTAAAAAATACATAATTAAAATCCTAAAAAAAATTAAAATTACATAATAAAAATCATAAAAAAAAAGACACCATTAAAAAAATTTGAGTGTGAATAGAGAGTTTTTTTTATGGTGGATAATTTGTGGGAATGATTTGGTATATGTAGAAGTGATTGGAGGCTTTAAAAAAATTGAAAAAAAATTACAAATTTGAAAAAAACGGCTATAAACTGCTAGTATAATTTTTGGAATTTTTTTTATATTTATTTTTTAAATTTTTGAGATAAATACAAGTGTTATACGTATAAATACAAGTGTTGGGTGAATTTACATTGGCCCGTATCATCCTTAGTCCATCTTACGATATATCTACTTGGATTTTTGATCAATGTCGATTGTCGAACTAATTTTAAAAACAGAACTAAAGACCAAATTATGGCTATTAGATCTAGGTTTTTGATGAGATGCGCTGATGTGTCGGTCTTCATTACAACACATGCTTCTAGTAGGTTTACTACTTCATTCCGGTACGTAATACCTTGAAACTATAGTATTTTTTACTTACTTCCCGCATATTTTGAAATGATTCAACACATGCTTCATTCGAATTCATTGAACTGAGTTTTTACTTTATTCACTTTTAAAAACCCAATTCATTCTAGTAAGTTTATTACTACATTAAAAAAGGTTATTTCTTCATTAGACAGTTTTTACTTCATTCCAGTAGAATTTCAGATGTTTTTGCATATGCTTCATTCAAATAGTTTATTATATCATTCCATGTGCTTATTACATCATTCAATTAGGATATTCTACAGGAATGAAGTAATAACCTACTGTAATGAAATAATATATTCTGAAATGAAGTTAACTCCTCCTAATATGTTATGACTTATTTGCCCTTAAAATAGGCTTGTGATGAAGGCGGAAATAATTTATACATTTGTGCATCTCATCCATTAAAAACTAGATCTAAAAACCCTAATTTAGTTTAGTTCTGCGGTTCTGCAATAAGGAGTGAATTTGCATATAATGGACTCTTCACTTCTCGACTTTATTACCATTATCATCTCTATAACTTTTCACTTTCATTTTCTCTAATTATTACCAATATTAAAAGAATTTTAAATTTCTTTAACTTTATTTTAGTGGTATTTTTCTAAATATTTCCAAAACTCCTCTTTTAATATGTATAGATATAAATGTGGGAGTGAGATAATAATTTAATCCCTTCGTCAGCAAAAATAGTCTCGTCTTTTTAATTTCATTGGTCTATGAGGCTCGTTTCATGCATTGGTTATTGGGTGAATTTACATACTTTAAAGGAGATAATGTGCAAAATTTGAGTTTAGGTGTGCATGTAGCTGCTGGGCCGATTAGAGCATACAAACTGACCATGTAGATGCAGATTGAGTAGAAATGGATAAAAATTGCTGAAAGCCGCCATATTAACCAAGGAGAATTTTTAGAAGAAGCAGTAAGAGCGATAAGTAGGACAAAAGAAAGGAACTCGAAGACACTTATTTTAAGGGCACAAATGTCAAATCATGGAAGGCATATCCTAGGGATTTGGGCCTCAAGCCTACCTATAATAAAGGGACCAATATTAAAGAATAAAGCAGCTTTTTTTAGCTCACATGCTCTTCTATCTCACTACTTAGAGTATGCAGCCAAAATCCACCGCAACTCCAGTTTCAAGCTATCTGCCTCCTGATGTGAATCAAATTGTAGTCCTTTATTGTATTGTTTTAACACACATATTTTGGTGAAAAATGGACTCATTTTGATATATTGTAAGACAAAAGACCAATCCATAAGAGAGAGAGGAGGAAGAAAACAAAGGTCCGAATTGGATCAGTAATCAGCCCTTCAAGATTAATTTAAAATGCTTATAAAAGTCCACCATTGCATTCACCTTTGAAAGAGCTTCGCGTGGATACCTCGCATGCCTCAATCGGAGCCCGTTAAAAGAAGATACGACTGTTTTACGAAGACTGTGCAATACAGTGCAAAACGCGCGAACGGTGCAAAACACGTGACCGGACGTTTAAACGCGTGACAGTGTCGAGAATCAAACAAAACGCGCGACCGGGCGTTTTCACTGCGCAGATCACCCAATCGGGCGTTTGTTACTGCCTGTTTTTTCAGCCCTGGCTATTTAAATAGCTAGGGCACGAATTCCAAGAGATCTTTTGGCGGCTGGAGGCGATTTTTAGAGAGATAAAGAGGCTTGGAGTCCATTTTTGGGAGGAAGAAGAAGAAGAAGCTTGAGGCTAATTCTTCCCTAATCTTGCCCATATGTTAGCATTTACTTGTTTTCTTGTATTGTTGCCCACTATGAGTGACTAGATTTTAAGGATTACTCCTAGTTAGTTAGGGAAGCTTGTAAATATGAATCCATGATTGTGTTTTGATTGATTTCCATGTTTTGGTTCTTGTTTATGTGCTTATTTTCAATCCGTGTTGGGTTTTTCTAGGAAACTTAATCCAGTAATGGCCTTAACTTCAAATGTCTCTTTCACTTAGAGTAGGGAGATAATATAGATAAGGAACGCTACGCTAAAATTGATCAAGGGATAGTCCGGGGTGGATCTTGTGTGTTGAACGTTCTTAGAAGCCAATCCCGTGCTTACTATGGGACTGTAGGAGTGAGGGGTTGGTGAGTATAGCCTAGGAGACGTGATCAGCTTTCCTAGGTGTAAAATTCTACAATCAGTGATCAGCTGCGTGGGAGCGTTAAATCAACACGATCCCGATAAATAATGGGAAGTAATTAGACTTTAAGATTCATGTGAACAAACAACTGATACGCTTGGATTTTGCACTGTTTTAAGACCATTATTTGGTCCGTTTTTCATGTCAAAATCGCTCTGCACGTCCATTATTTGCATATTTTGTCTATTTTGGTATTTTGACGTGTTTTGTGAGAAATGTGCATAATTGAGCCGAAAAAGGGAGCCAAAACAAAAAGTCTGGAAATCTGGAGTCGAGACGGCAACCGGAGACCGCCGCGGTTGTGTGCGGCGACCGCCGGCGCCCGGCGGAGCAGATCAATGCAGCAGTCCGCCTCGGAAAAATGCGCTTGGAAGAGAAGTCTCGTCCGGCGACCGCCGGAGAATCGTGCGGCGGTCCGCCGCCGAGGAAACAGACTCTGGACTCCAACGCGGCGACCGCCGGCCAAGGTGCGGCAGCCCACCGGAGAAAGACGGCGAATCAAAGAAGCCCTAGATTTGCGCTCAGATTTACCATATTTTGGAGATCTTTTCCTTCTACAACAAGGATTGGTTTTTCCCTATAAATAAGACCTCAAGCTTCATAAAAAAGAAAGAACTTCTACTGGCAAAATACTTCATAGAGATCAAGACCCAGAGTACTTCAATTGTGTAAGGAGTTGGAGAATGATTTCAAGAACATCAAGAACAACAAGGATTCAACCTACGGATTTTATTTACTTTATTTTTATGTTCAAATTGTCTTACCTTCAATCTATGTTTTTAGCTTATTCAATTATATGTAACTAAACTCATAGGATTCTAGGGATGTGTTAGTAACGACTTTGGTTATACAAATTCATTTTTCTATTTAATATCCGTTTTGTTTTTACATTGTTTCTTCCCTAAGTATTCTTGATGCTGCATGATTGAGTAACACAATCTTGTATGATTTAATATAACTTGCTTCATAACTGTGACAGAGTTCTAGCGAGTTAGATTCACTTAGTAGACACTACAGTTAACTTTTTGGAGTTACGTGTTAGGATTGACAACCCTAACTTTGTAATCAACGTTTGTATCGCATGAGCATAAGCTAGGTGACTCGTCCTTTCAAAGTAAAAATTGTGCTAGGGTATTGTAGTTGGAATTTTGTATAACCATAACTGTGAACACACATCCCTAGGATTCCCTTATCTCTATTGTCTTTCTCCTTGTTTTATTTGCTTTTAGTTGATCTATGCTTTTTATTGTTTTTAGTTTTCCAAAAGTTTTCAAAACCTACTTGTTTTTCCAGATAGTAATTGAGTCTTAGTAAAGGATAGACACTTTGTGTTTGCCTTCCCCGTGTTCGATATCCGGTACTAACCTTTAGCTATACTATATATACTCTGTATACTTGCAGGTTTATTTAGTGCAAATAAAAAGTGCATCAACAACCCGAAACAAGCTAGGAGTAGTCTTCCCTCTTTATCGTGATTCCCTTGTATTTTACCTTCTCGTGTTGTCCTTCACTTGCCTCTTGATCAAAAAACCCAAAATTAAACTATTTTACTACTTTTTAGTTAGGTTTACTAGTTTTAGCAATTAATCTCCTCCATGTGGGTTCGACACCTTTCATACTACATTGCACGTCTGTATACTTGCAGAGGTAGTATTTTTAGGGATTTCTTATTTGTTTTTTGTACTAAAATTGCACCCTAAAAATCACAACACCTCCACACTTGGAGGGGGAAATCCTAGTTCCGGTTTTTCTAATTTTTAATCGTGGTTTCACTGCTCTGAGGAGCGAAATACAATCTTTACATTCCTATTTCGCATCATTTAGTTTCGTTTCTTAAGTATTTATGTAGTTTGAACATATTAGCTTAAAGATCTTTTGGTATTTCGTCGTTCAGTTTGAGTATTGACCATGGATTTTGTTGGATCTGATCTTATTTCTGAAGTTATGGAAGTTTACGTTTGAGTTCTTGTTGGATTTAGTGATGTTGAGCTTTATTTTTGTTTTGTTGGATGCTTTTCGCAATTGCTAGTAGTTAGGATGCTTAGATCAACGTCTGATTTCGTAGATCCATGTTAGCTCGTGTTTCGATTTCGTAGATCTGGTGTTCTTTGTTTCAGATCTGCATGATCATGGTTTGCTTCTATTCGTTCGTCGTCTGATTGACCAAGTAGCGTAGATCTGGTAGTTTTTAGTATAAATTTCTCATTCGCAACTTTTTTTTTCCATTCGCAACTTATTTTGAAGCATGCTTTGTTTCTTTTCGTTGAAGTTGTTTATTACTCCCCCAGTCCGTGAATGTTGTCCATTTTTTTCCATTTTGGTCAATCCGTGAAAAGTTATCCACTTTGCTTTTTTCTATTTTTGGTAAATGTACTTGATACGCTCGGATTTTGCACTGTTTTAAGGCTCTTATTTGGTCTGTTTTTAATGTCTAAGTCACAATTCATGTCAGTGTTTTACATGTTTTCTCTATTTTGGTATTTTGACATGTTTTGTGAGAATTGTGCATATTTGAGCTTAAAAGGATAGGAAAAAGTCGTAGAAGGAATTCGAGAGTGATCAAGACGCCCGCTGCGTATGTCGCAGCGACCGCTGGGCCACAGCGACCGCTACGCCTGAAGCGGTTCGCTCCGGAAAAGTTGTGCTGAAAAATCTGAAGACACCCAGCGACCGCTGGGGAAGGTGCAGCGACCGCTCGAGAAGATCCCATAGTCACTGGACTAATTGCAGCGACCGCCGCAGAAGATGCAGCGACCGCTACCCAAACTTGCAGAGGCTTCGGACAACGTGCAGCGGTCCGCTGCGTAAAGGCGGTGCACGAATTGACTTAGATTTTATCCAGATTTTACCTAAATTATCCAACATTTTCCATCCATCCTTAGGATTCGACCTACTCCCTATATGTACCCTCTTAAACCTCTTCATACAGACACAAACTTTTACACACTCTTTGCCTCGCAATTCTAGAGCAAAATATTTGAGTGTTCTTCGTTGTGCAAGAGGTTGAAGACAAGTCAAGTGAAGATCAAGGCTACAGGATTCTACCTTTGTGTTCTATCACTTTACTTCTTATTTTTACATTGTTTTCCTTTCAAACTATGTTTTTAGATTATTCTATCATGTGTAACTAAATTCATAGGATTCTAGGGATGTGTTAGTAACTCTTTTTGGGTTATACAAATTCCGTTTTCTATTTAATATCTGTTTTGTTTATACTTCGTTTCTTCTTTAAGTTGTTCGGTAATAGTGCATGCTTGAGTGACACATTTGATGCTGATTTAATATAACTTGCTACATAATCGTGAGAGGAGGTTGGCGAGTTAGATCCACTTAATAGACACTACAATTAACTTCCCTTAAAACGACACTGTTAATTGAGAGTGAAGACTTTTCAAGGTTCTTAGGAGCTTTTAGGAGTTACGAATCTAGGATTGACAACCCTAGTGTTAGTAATCTACGCTTGTACCGCATGGGCATAATTTGTGTGACTCGTTCTATCGAAGTATAAACTGTGCTAGGGTATTGTAGTTGGAATTTGTATAACCATAATTGTGAACGTAAATCCCTGGAATTCTCTTATCTCATTTGTTTGACCTTTAAATTGTGTTACAATCATCCATTTACTACTTTTAGCTTATTTGTTTTCAAAAAGTTTTCCAAAACCCTTCGTTTTTCTAAATAGTAGAAAAGGCTTAGTAGGAGGTAGCCAGTCGGTGATCTTATTCCCCGTGTTCGACAACCCGGTATTGACCTTTAGCTATACTAGATCCCCCCTGTATACTTGCAGGTATATTTAGTACTAATAAATAGTGCATCAGTATCTCACTTTACACCAACTCTTTACATTTACATTCTATTATAAAATATAAATATGAGACCCTCATTCCACTATCTTATTCAACTCACTTTTTTTCACATTTCTTAAACCCGTGCCGAGTCAAACTTGGACAATATATCATGGGCGGAGGGAGTACTCTGTTTTTGCTTTGTACTTACTTGGTCATTAGAAGAAGGTGAAGTAGGTGGTAGTTAGAATCCAAATATGATCTTGCTTTATGCTTTTTACTTTAATAGCTTTTATGCCAAACCAGTTAGTTTAGGAAATATGGTCCCCACTTTACTTTTACACTTTGTCTTCCTATTTTAGGAAAGTTCCAGGATCTTGTAGTTGCAAGTGTTCTTGTTTGTTTAATCTTAGATTTAAATGTTTGTTTCGAGTTTAGTCGTTCATGCATGTTGCTGTACGTAGCGTGTCTAGTTGATCCGTTAGGTAGAGTTCCTTATTTTATCCGCCAAGTCAAGTAGATTCTTAACCTATTTAGTTCACGTGGCAGTAGCCAAAAACCTCCCAAAATGTCCCGAACGCATGCTCAACACCTCCATCCTTGTGGGATTCGATCCTTACTTCTCTATACTAATTAATACTCTCTCCGTCCGCGAATAGGAGTCCCGTTTTTTCATTTTAGTCCGTCCGCGAATAGGAGTCCCGTTTTTTCATTTTAGTCTGTCCGCGAATAGGAGTCTCGGCTCACTTTTACCATAATGGTAATAGGATCCCACCTTCCACTAACACACTCCCATTTTATTTAAAACTAATACATACAAGTGAGACTCCTATTCCACTAACTTTTTCCTAGGGATGTCAATAAGATCGGCCCGTCGGATTTCGGACCAACCCTATTCGGATTATGGGTCAATCGGGTGCTGGCTAATCGGGTTATATTTTTTTCGGGTTATAAAAGTTCAACACTAACCCTAAAAGCTCGGGTTAATTGGGTTGCTACCGATAAGATTAACATGCCATAAATCCAACAAATAATGATGAAAATTAGTTATATTCATAAAATGTAAATATTTAATTATGATAAATTTGAGATATATACTTAACTCAATATATAAACATGATCAAATACTAATATTTGAGATATTTTGTGAAATTTTAATGCATATTTTAGAAATTTAAATATTATTTTAGTGAATTTGAAGTTGAAAATTTATTTTTCAATTATTATATCTATAAAAATTCAATATGTAAAAAAATATTTTTTTAGTTATCTATATTATAAAATTACTCAATAAAGTGTCGAATTAAGAGTAAAAAAAATAAAATAATAGAAATTTTATTGGGTTTCGGGCCAGCCCATTGGGTTTTTGAGTCTAGCCCTAATGCGTTGTGGATTAATCGGGTGCGGGCTAATCAGGTTTTAATTTTATCGGGTTAGAAATTTTCAGCCCTAACCCTATAAATTAGGCAGGCTATTCGGGCTAGCCTACGGGTTGTGGGCTACACTGACATCCCTACTTTTTTCCACCCACTTTTCTTAACATTTCTTAAAACTCGTTGACTCAACTTATTTTTAACAAAAGTATACCCGCAAGTGTACGGGGCTAATGTAGCAAATAGTAAGTAAAGAGTATCGTATCCACAGAGACAATCAGTGTCAACCTAATTACCACGAACCAACCTCAACTACTATCTAGATGAATCGGAAAGTTTGGGTTTTCTAAATCTATTTAAAAGCAAGGTAAAAACAATTAAAAACAACTAGAGAACTAAAAGCAAATAAGAGAATACGGATGTAGATCAAGGATGAGGAGAGTAGAATCCTACGGGATCGATAACAACTATCCTATGCTCAACTAAGAAATATTCAAAGAAATATTCAAAACATTGTTTGAACAAGAATAAAACTAAAAGTAGAAACTCCTAGAATTGGATTAGACGGATTGGAGGTCTCGTCTTCAATCTTGCGATGAATACTCATCCTCTGCTCGTTCTTCTCTTCTTCCTAGGTGAAAAATTAGTATTTTTGGGGTTGAAGGCGTGTAAGTTGTGTTTGGAGGCGTTTCCTAGGCATATATATACCTAGGGTTGACTTTGGGCCCGAAATAAACTGTTGGACGAAGCTGGCGGGTCGCCAGGTTGGGTGTGCGTCGAAGCTGGCGAGTCGCCAGCTGCTTACGGCGTTTTTTTCGTGTTTTGCTGGCGGGTCGCCAGGTTCGTTTGCATGCGAACCTGGCGGGTCGCCAGCTATGTCACTGCTCTGGGCAGTCTTGGTAAAACGGTCATAACTTCTTCTACCGAACTCCGATTGAGACGTTTAAGATATCCACGTGAAGCTCTTTCGAAGACGAAGAGAATGGTATGCATTACATGCGAATCGGACTTCAAAATCTCTAGAAAAGCTGTCTCGAACATTGAGCAGTTGCACATCCATATATTTTGTACATTTTTCTACACATTCTTCACAAAATGGTCAAAATACCAACATAATAGAGAAGTAGCTATAATCATGTCTCAAAGTACACAATATATGATCAAAACCAAGTAAAACTACCCTCTAAATTCATGTAAAATCCAAGTGAATCAACTCCCCCAAACTTAAACAATTGCTAGTCCTCGAGCAATGAAGAAAAAGAACTAGAAGAAACTTGGATTCAAAAGAGTTTTAGACATCATCATCGTCTCAATTAATACGTAATAAAGGAGCATATCACAATACAAATTCCATCAAGTTAAGCCGTCGAATGCACTTTTACTACTAACTCGTATATCACCTTGGATTCATGCTTCACTCGGGATGTATATATGTGTGTATATTCACCTCACTCAAAGTGTATAAGATATCAAGTAACACTCAAATCAATCAAAAATGCATGGTTTACCATAGGCTTGCTCAATGTCTAACCTCTCCTCTACTTCGTGTGACAATAAATCTAGAGTCCGAAAGGTCTTTTGTTTAGGTTATAATGTAGGCTCTTTGGTAAGGTAGGGTATATTTGGCTAAAGTGACTAAATTCCCAAAAAGATAAAATCCCAAGAAATTGCACAATCCACTTTCAACTTCAACCATTCGCCAAAACACTTTTCCACAATAACTAGACTTTGTCTAATTTCTTCCCAACTTCCGAAGGCCTTGAATTATTCTCTATATACTATATATTTTTTTCTTTTTCTTTTCCATTTTTTTTCTTTTCTTCTTTCTTTTCTTTTCTCTTTTTTTTTTCTTTCTAAGTACAACCAATTTCCAACTTGATAAGCTAAACACGACCAATTTCTTTCAACAACTAAACTCTCCAAATTCTTCTTTTCACAACTCAACAATTCTAGAGTCTAGGATTCCCAACCCACTTGATTAGCTTGACAAAAGAAAAGGCAATAGGCTCAAACTTGGCTATCAAGGGTATTATTATATAGCAAGGTTAGTGTTTAGGTAAAAATAAGGCTAACAACAATGGCCTAACATCTTCCCCTATCTCTAAGGTCACTATGTAGACTCAAGAAGACAAGGAGCAAGTTCTAGAAACACATACACAATTGATGATAAATCACACATGAAAGAATTAAAAGCTCAAGTCTCACTGGGCAAATAGCATGAATCAAGGCAAACAAGCAATTCGTTACTTATGCATCCTATTACTCAAACTCTCAAGTCAATGGTCAAGTGATAGCTCAAAGTGGAAGGTTCTTTTATCATAGACGACTAGTCTTCACCCAAATTACTACCAAGTTTTTCAATTCAATTTCAAATATTTTTTTTTTCAATCAATCCCAACCAATCAAAGCAAGCATTCAAGGAGTTCTAACAAAATAATTCTATCCTAAAACAAAATAAAGCAACAAAAGCAATAAGATACGTACCTCGTTAGTGTCCCTATCCACCATATCATCCCCCCAAACTTATTCAAAGCTAAGCAAAGAATAAGTTTGAAAAGTTGGTGGAGAAGGGAGACATACATGGTAAGCAAGAAACAAAAAAACACACCAAAAATAAAATGAAAATATAATTTTAAAAGTTACCTACTAGGGGTTACCTCCCCTACAGTGCCTTTGGTTATCGTCGTTGGCTCGACGTCCTCCATGAGCTGCATCATGTCACGCCATAAATGGTGGTGTTGGATTTTCTATCAATCTTGGAAGCATATGATCTAGCCAATCTCTTCTTCCACCAAGTAGTTTTCAAAGCTCCATCACAAATTTTGGTTTCCACTTTGGGTGAATTTTCAGCTTTTGTTTTCTTCTCCTTCACTTTAGGATTTGATGCAGTCTCTTCTTTAGAAATTGATCCACCACATGAACCAAACATCCACCGCGGCAATGAAAAATCCCCCAATGTGGACTCAATTGCTTGTGTCTTTTGGACCTCTACAACATGCACCGCTTTGCACTCCATCTTCATAATAAGTTCCTCATCTTCACGAGTCTTCATAGCATTATAGATAGACAAAATGTGTCGTTTGTTGCCCATACGAAGAGTGAGCTCTCCCTTTGCTATATCTATCAATGCTTTTCCCGTTGCTAGGAATGGGCGCCCTAGGATAAGCGGCACATTCATGTCTTCCTCCATATCCAACACTACAAAATCGACGGGAAATATGAAGTCATGTACCTTCACCAGAACATCCTCAACAATTCCTTTATGATAGGTGATTGATCTATCTGCCATCTGCAGTGTGATTGTAGTCGGCTTGAGAGTGCCGATCTTCATCTTTCTGAAAAATGATAATGGCATCAAATTTATGCTCGCCCCCAGATCACACAGTGCCTTTGTCTGTCTGTCATTTCCAATAACGCATGAGATATTGAAACTCCCAAGATCTTTAAGCTTGGCAGGTAGCTTCTTTTGAATTAACGCACTACAATTTTCAGATATGTTCACCGTCTCATAATCAATCCACTTCTTCTTCTTAGAGAGCACATCTTTTAGTAACTTTGCATACGTAGGCATCTCTTGTAGAGCTTCCACCAATGGTATATTAATGTGCACCTTCCTAAAAATATCGAGAAATTTGGAGAATTGCTCATCCAACTTCTTCTTCTTCACCGCAAATGGGAAGGGCACTCTAACTGTCGTAGGAATGGAGGGAGGGGGCAGCTTTTCTGGCACTGCGTCTTTCTTGGTCTGAATTTCCACCTTATTCTTTCCCTTGGAATTCTCTTCTGCTCTGACATCTTCTTCTGGAGTACTCTTCTTTTCCTCTACAGGCATGGAAGGACCTTCATAGCTTTTACCACCTCTCAAGTGTATGGCCTTGCAGTCCTTGGGATTGTTTACTGTTTGTGCTGGAAATTGCCCTGGCTGATGTTGGACACCTACAGCTTGAGAAATTTGACTAATCTGAGTATCAATGCTCTTCATATGCACATTCAAGCTTTGCACGTCGTTTTCAACCTTCCCCAACCTTTGACTAGTGCTCTCCATGTACTTGTCAGTTTTCTCCATGTACTTGGTAGTCTGAATCATGAATGCTCCCAAGATATCTTCTGTAGTAGGCTTCTTCTGCTCATTGACCATTCCATTAGCTACTGTGAATCCCGGTGGTGGTTGCAAAACATTGTTAGGATTCCCATAGGAGAGATTGGGATGCACCTTGTTACCATAGTGGTTATAGTTACCACCCCCTTGGTTGGGGCGATAGTTGTTGAAGTTCATGTTGTTCCCTCCTTGGTGCACATAGTTCACATCTTCAACTCTTCCCTGCATTTCTGGTCCAGGTTGTCTCATCTCCATGATCCCCATTTGAGTGGTCAACAGATCTAGCTGCTTCGACATTTTGTCTATTCTATCATCTTCTATAACAGAGGCCACCCTGTATGACTTGTTTCTTTCATTATTCCATCCTTCATCAGTGGAAGCTACTCTTTCAATCACTTGCATGGCATCATTCTCTCCTAATTGAAGGATTGCTCCTCCTGCGCTCCAATTCAGTTCGCGCATTGCTTCTGGAGTACACCCCCTGTAAAAAGTTATGACTTGATGTCCCGGACATAGACCATGCTTAGGGCATCTCTTCAACAATGTCTTAAATCTGGACCATGCTTCTCGGATTGTCTCATGTGGCTTCATCTGAAACTGAATTATCTCTGCTTGCCTCTTTAGAACTTCGCTGGGTGGAAAGTACTTCT
Organism: Salvia hispanica; assembly: GCF_023119035.1. Taxonomy (NCBI): domain Eukaryota; kingdom Viridiplantae; phylum Streptophyta; class Magnoliopsida; order Lamiales; family Lamiaceae; genus Salvia; species Salvia hispanica. Next base: position 21,157,516 of record NC_062967.1, on the reverse strand, counting down.
CCAAAAATAAGTTTACCATGGCATCCCACATTTTAATAGATCCTGCCCCCATGTTGTCGTACCAGTCTCTAGCATCATCTCTCAAGGAAAATGGGAATAGCCTTAATTTGATTTGTTCATCTCTCACCCCATTAAGCTTCACCGTGTTACTGATCTGAATAAACTTAGTAAGATGCTTGTTGGGATCTTCATTGGCCTTCCCCGCAAAAGCATTAGCCTCAGCCATATTTAGCAATCCTGGCTTGAGCTCAAAATGATTGGCATCGATCCCATCGTTGCCAATTGGTGGGTCATCTACCTCTCTGTAAGCGTACATGTTTTGCACTGGCACCATGGCTTGTTGTTCATTTTTTTCTTTAACCTGTTTCACCAAATCTGCAAGTTGTAGTTGGAGTTGATGGACTACCGGATCTGGATGTGGTGCATTGTTCTCTCCGTTGTCCGCCATTGTTATTGCAACAGGAGTAGGCGGTTCTCTCTTAAGAGGCGAAAGTGATCGCCTTTGGTTGAGCCTTCTCTGAGCGTTTCTCCTTCGGTTGGATGCTTCGATCTCATGATCGAATAACTCTAATGGTTGCCCCTTAGAGCGAGTGAGCATACAACCTGAAAAGAAAAACACAAAAGTGAGAATAACTCAAAAAGGAAAAAAAAATAATAAATAAAGCAAGTAAAATCTAGATTAGTAATCTTAATTTTAATCATGATATTAGGCTATAGTAACACAAAATTGTCCCCGACAACGGCGCCAAAAACTTGACTCAACTTATTTTTAACAAAAGTATACCCGCAAGTGTACGGGGCTAATGTAGCAAATAGTAAGTAAAGAGTATCGTATCCACAGAGACAATCAGTGTCAACCTAATTACCACGAACCAACCTCAACTACTATCTAGATGGATCGGAAAGTTTGGGTTTTCTAAATCTATTTAAAAGCAAGGTAAAAACAATTAAAAACAACTAGAGAACTAAAAGCAAATAAGAGAATACGGATGTAGATCAAGGATGAGGAGAGTAGAATCCTACGAGATCGATAACAACTATCCTATGCTCAACTAACTTCCTAACTATGCCAACAAAGGGTCTCAAGGGTTATTAAGCTATCACTAAGGTAAAACTATATCTTTTCTCAAAGCATATAATTTGTAGATTGCTACCTAAAACCGAAGTCTCCTTCCTAGAACTAAGGCAACAACTCCTAATAGCTCCTAAGATACTTAGCTTCATTCAAAGGCTCAAATCTCTCGATTATATTGGCAAAGACGTCAATTTCTTCTCTTTCAAATTAAACTACTCACTTCTCAGTTCTTGTAGTAAAATCCACATGCATTTATAAGGTGATCAGTCAAATAAATGTATAAGCACAGAAGAAATCAAAATAACCACATGAGCCAAGGCATAGAAAAAGGAAATCAATTAAACATAAGAATCATTGTATCTCCCCCGTAGAACTCTACGAAGGATTTAGCTACTCATGTTCAACACAAAAGTCAAAGGAATTCAAAGAAATATTCAAAAACATTGTTTGAACAAGAATAAAACTAAAAGTAGAAACTCCTAGAATTGGATTGGGCGGATTGGAGGTCTCGTCTTCAATCTTGCGATGAATACTCGTCCTCTGCTCGTTCTTCTCTTCTTCCTAGGTGAAAAATTAGTATTTTTGGGGTTGAAGGCGTGTAAGTTGTGTTTGGAGGCGTTTCCTAGGCATATATATACCTAGGGTTGACTTTGGGTCCGAAATAAACTGTTGGACGAAGCTGGCGGGTCGCCAGGTTGGGTGTGCGTCGAAGCTGGCGAGTCGCCAGCTGCTTACGGCATTTTTTTCGTGTTTTGCTGGCGGGTCGCCAGGTTCGTTTGCATGCGAACCTGGCGGGTCGCCAGCTATGTCACTGCTCTGCGCAGTCTTGGTAAAACGGTCATAACTTCTTTTACCGAACTCCGATTGAGACGTTTAAGATATCCACGCGAAGCTCTTTCGAATACGAAGAGAATGGTATGCATTAAATGCTAATCGGACTTCAAAATCTCTAGAAAAGCTGTCTCGAACATTGAGCAGCTGCACATCCATATATTTTGTACATTTTTCTACACATTCTTCACAAAATGGTCAAAATACCAACATAATAGAGAAGTAGCTATAATCATGTCTCAAAGTACACAATATATGATCAAAACCAAGTAAAACTACCCTCTAAATTCATGTAAAATCCAAGTGAATCACTCGTGCCGCCAAGAAATGAGACTGCTAATGGCGGACGTAGGAGTAGTATTTGTGGGTTAAGGTTTTGAAAGTAGCTTTGGATTGAGCGTACGACGACACGTAATAGAGTTTGGTCCAGTTAGTCTGCTTGGTCAGTCTGCGATTATATTTTACTACTTCCTCCGTTCCATAGTAATAGAGTCATTTCCCTTTTTAATAAAAGTCAACATATTTTTCCACACCTACTTTACTCTCTCTTACTATTTTCTCTCTTCATCTCTCTACCTTTTTCATTTTCCACATTATTCTCCCTTTACTTAACTCACCTAACACAATTTTTCTTAATCTCCGTGCCGAAAAGAAACGTCTCCATTAATATGGAACGGAGGGAGTATATCTTATTTTCAGCACGCGTACTCTTGGCAGGTTTCAGTCTACTAAAGTTAGTCTCATACTAAAAATAGAAAATTACTTCTAATTTATTACTCACTTTTGTATATTTCTTTCTCCTACTATATTCACATTCTCTTTATATCTTTTCTATATTTTGCTCACTTTACCTATTTCTCTATCATAATTGACAAACACGGATTTTACATGTTTTTAAGGACTAAATTTGACTCATTTTAAATGTCAATTATGCAAATTATGTTTTAAATTGCATATTTTATAGTACATGTTAGTATTTTGACGTGTTTACTGAGAATAGATAGAAAAAGGAAGAAAATGTGCAAAAAGTCCAAGGTGCAGCAGCCTCAATTCAAGCTGAGTTTCCTGGCAGTGTTGAAGTCCAATAAGTGATTAATTCATACTCCCTCCGTCAACAAAAAATAGAGCACATTTACCATTTTTGGCCGTCCACAAAAAATAGAGCACATTCATTTTTGGAAAGTTTTCAACATTAAAACTCATGTCATACACCAATTGCACTATTTCTCCTTCCACTAACACTACTTCTCACTTACTTTTTCTCATTCTCTCTTACTTTCTTTCATTCTCTCTTATTTTACCAATTCTACATTAAAACCCATGTCATACACCAATTGCACTATTTTTTGTGGACGGAGGAAGTACCATTCTCTTCATATTCGAAAGATCTTCGCGTGGATACCTCGCACGTTTCAATCGGAGTTTTGTGGAGAAAGTTATGCCTATTCTACGAACATTGCGCCGTGCAGTAAAAGCTGACGAAAATTGGGCGGAAATTCAAGGAAGTGAGAAATTATTGCCCAAATCTCTCCTATTAATTGAAGGATTCGAAAATAATATCTTTTATATTACTTGGAGGACAATTTTTACCATGCCTAAACCTTTTTTCTTGCCTATAAATACCTCATAACCTAATTTATAATCTTAGTCTCAGAGCTTCCATTTCTCCCTCTCTAACCTTCTTTCATCTCATATTCCACACATAATTCATCCATCTTCCACTGGAGCGGAGCTCTACAGATCCAGGCAAGAGAGATAGAAGATTGAAGATCAACCTTGGTTTTATCAATTTCTTTCATGTCTAGTACTTTTATTATTGTTTTTACTACTTGTCTGTGAATAGTTAAACATCCTTTGTACTTCCTCCGTCCACAAAAAATAGAGCAATTGGTGTATGACACGGGTTTTAATGTGGAATTGGTAAAGTAAGAGAGAAGGGAAAAAATTAAGAGAGAAGGAGAAAAAGTAAGTGAGAAGTAGTGTTAGTGGAATGATGTGTAGGGTTATTATTTGTTGAAAACTTTCCATAAATGAATATGCTCTATTTTTTGTGGACGGCCAAAAATGGTAAATGTGCTCTATTTTTTGTGGACGGAAGGAGTAGTTTTTTTGTTGAAGACTATTATGAACATGTTTTGATTTATTGAACTGAACCTTATCCTAGCTCTTGTGATTGTTTTGGTTGTTCTTATGCTTTTATTGTTCTTTTGTCTGACCAACTTTAGAACTATGTCCGTTTCACTATATTAATAGAGAGATAACTACTTTTACGTAGTAAAAGGAATGAGTACAACACATAGGTTTATCTACACTCAAGAGAGGGGGACCTTTTGTGAGGGCTTGAGTCTTAGAAACTTGAGGAGTTAGAATCTAATCTATTTGGAGGAGACTTTGATAGTTAGAGTCTAATCTATTGGATAGGTGCATTCGATAGAGAGTTTGACCTAGAATCGCGACTTTCCTAATAATCCTGGATACACGTAAAGGTAAAAGTTATGTGAGATTACTTATCACTAGGTCGTAGTAATTGGATCATAAAACTCTACATTATTTAGCCTGTTTTGTATTATTTGTTTTATGCTTTATGTTATTTGTTCATTTATTTATGTCTAGTTTATAAAATTAAACAAAAAACTTTGTGTCTCTAGATAGTATATGGTGCTTAGTATATAATAGTCAGTTGCAATCTTATTCCTTGTGTTCGATATCCAAGTACTGACCTTTAGCTATACTAAATCTACCATGTGTGCTTGCACGTAGGTACTGACCTTTGACCTTTAACTGGATCTACACTATATGCTTGTAAGCATTTTTTGCTAATAAAGAATGCCTTAATAATTTATTAAGTTCGCATTTAAATTCGTATTGTTCATCGTTAAAACACGTTTCGTTTATTTAAGTTCAAGGATTAAGAATGCAGTTCTCTCTGTAACTAAATCAATGTTAAAGTTCAATGCTTCTTTAGTTAAAATTCTTTATTTCTTCTGAAACATTGATTTCTTTTCTTTGTTAGCATTGATAATTTTTAATATTCTATTCTTTCCATTTCTTTTTAATTCATCATGCAAATATTTGATTTTTTGTTCTATTTTTTTTATCAGAAAATGAGAATAAAAATATGAAAAAAAATTATGCATTCAATTTCATTTATTTAAGTTTTAAGTAACAAACAACTAAATCGGTGTTTCTTCAGTTAAAATTCTTCTTTTGCAACATCGATTCTTTTCTTTGTTTGCATTGATATTTTTTAATATTCAAATACTTTCCATTTCTTTTGAAATATTCAAATATATTTTAATGTGGATGTTTATTTTTGAGATCTAATTGTACCGATCACACTACCATGACCAAGAGTGGGGAAATGACTAGATTGACTGATGACTAGATTGACTGATTCATCAGTACATAGAAAATTGAGTTATATCGCTGAATTTTTTTCGCATTATGCCTATACTTTTTCATAATGACGTTCATGTTTTGGAAATTCCTTACATGAGTCCTTATTAGATTTTGTATGATAGAGTATGTGTCTCTTATCATTTGGTTTCTTTTTTTTTTTATAATTTTTCACTGCTTTCTTTACTTAAAAAAGAATTTATTTAATGAGGTTTGAAGGGAAAATCGTAATGGAATGAATTGCGGAAGAAACCAAATTAATAAGTTATTAGTAAAAGATAAAACTGAATGAAAAGGAGTGGTGAGGTTAGTTATGTTACAGGCTTAATTAAATATAATTTTAAAAATTTGAATTATATTGGGTAATTGTATTAATACTTCTCATTTATTCACTATATTTCTTTTATATTAAAAAGTATGCATGCATATGCTCGTGAGCTCGTCATATCCTTGATTACTAACTTTAAGATCCTTGTATCTATAAATATGAGTTGACTTTGTATATTTGAAATCGTCGTATTTTTAAATGTTGACAAAACCAACCTAGCTATATATATAGCATATGGAAATTTGGAACCCCACAAGAACTTATTACGTTAAAGGCAATTTGCTACTATATATTAACCAAAATTTTGGTGGAATGCTATAATTTATAAACATAATTATCTGTAATGCTAAGGAAGGCTAAGCATAAAATAGTCATTTATGTTTTACTCTTTTAGAAGAATTCATAATTAGCTAAATTTTGCAGAGGATTGAGCTGCTATATTAGCGTGATATATAACGTGCATTCTCTTCGTCCATTTTTCTTAATTTGAACTGTCGAAAAATATTTTTTTTACTAAAATGATTTTATTTAATAATATTTGGATGTATATATAATGAAAGTGAATTAGAACTAATTAATAGACTACTACAGCTGCACGTGGATTAATATTGACACCATCTTTTAAGGAGCAACATTACACGTGACCAAGTAATTCCAATCTCTATTGTATGAATAAATTGTATGAAAAACAATTACTATAACGCTAATTAAAAGGAGTGGTATTATCAATAATATTTAATGCAGTGGAGAAAGTAGTCGTTTTCTCACAACTAATGCGATAGATATATTATGGTTGCACTTTAACATGTGGAGTGCACTTAATGAATGATCGATGCAATACAACTATTGTTTTCTTTTAATGCCATCCAAGATTATTTTAGCCCATCATAAATATTTGTAACTAATAATTTTTGCATATAATTTAAGCAAAGAGTTCAATTCTTGCGTCATGATTTGAAAATGTGTCTTTTTGTGATTATTTATGTATTACTTTAAATTACTGTAAGGATGTATTGATCAGAACCCAATTAATCATTCAGCAATTACATTTCGTAATTACATGTATTGCTAGACATAATAATATCACATTTATGTATTGAGTACGTCACAGTGTAAAGGAACAGGACTCTATATTCTTTTTGAAATATGCATCAAGTATAATACTACTAGTACTATTTATCAAATATAAATGCCTTCTAATATCACGTAACCTTTTTAAAAAATAAAAATTCATGAATTTTGAATATTTTTTATATAATATTATGAATTTGTATTAGTTTGTCGATTACCCACATGAACACAAATTTTAACTTAATTTGAAAGATATAGACAATTGAGTGATATTTTATCAATAGAGTGAACTACAAAAATAGTCCTTGAACTATGTGTTTATCTCGCCAATGAATCCTAGACTTTAAAAATATCCTCAGACAACCCTGGACTAAGTGTTTATCTCGAAAATGATCAATTTTCACTGTTTCGTGACGAAAATACCCTTTTGGAGGGTTTTGGGAGGTTTGGGCAATTTGGTCTTTTTACATTTTAAATCTGATATTATTTTTGTGATGTACTAAATATGATATTATTTCAAAATTATCATTCTTCTTTCCTTTTGTCATCCTTCACTTTGTTTCTTTATTTCAATATTATATTTAGTTTCATAAAATTAAATTTTAAATTTCAATTTTTAAATATAAATAATTTTTTTTAATTATTAAAATTACTATTAAATAACAAATTAATAGTTTTAATCAATATTTGATAGTGTCTAATATTTAATCAACAAGGTAAGCCGCCGCTTTAATTTTAATCAATAAGTAATAGCTTTAATCATAAATAGATCATATAACACGATATATTCTGAAATAAATATGCATCTAATGTATAGGAGAATTCGACTAAAAATATTATGAAGTTGACTAAAAATTTGATACTACTGAAAATTTGATATAGGAGAAATTTTGTTGAAATTTTCTAGTTAATTATGATTGTTTTCAAATTAATAAACGAAAATTATATTAGTCTTACATTAGATGCATATTTATTCAGAATAAATCGTGTTATATGATCTATTTATGATTAAAACTAAGGTGTCGTCGTATCTTATTGATTAAATATTAGACGCTATCAAATATTGATTAAAACTATTAATCTGTTATTTAATAGTATTTTTAATAATTAAAAAAAATTATTGATATTTAAGAATCGAAATTTAAAATTTAATTTTATAAAATTAAATCTAATATTGAAATAAAGAAACAAAGTGAAGAATGACAAAATGGAAGAAGAATCATAATTTTGAAATAATATCAGATTTAGTACTACATAACTAAAATAATATCAGATTTAAAATGTAAAAAGACCAAATTGTCCAAACCACCCAAAACCCCCAAAAAGGGTATTTTTGTCACGAAATAGTGAAAAAGGACCATTTTTGAGATAAACGCTTAGTCCAGGGTTGTCTTGGGATACTTTTAAAGTTCAGGATTCACTGGCGAAATAAACACAGGACTATTTTTGTAGTTCACTACTATCAATAATATTGATTATTGAGATGATATGCAGTAATTAATGATGTGAGCTTAAATTTATGATTTAAAAATTCAACTTTTGTATGATTGAAGCTTAAAAATAAGTCTATAATATTGATAAAATGTCACTCAAATCGTTTACATCATCAATTGAATGCAACTTAGTCGTTCACATCCTACTATAATTTAAGCCGGATTCGGTTTTTAGTATGTAATCGACATCCCAATATAAATTCATAATAGTATTAGTATATCATCTTCAAAGTTTATAGCAAAAGAATAATATTTTAAAATATTCCGTAATAATAGGACATAATAAAACAATAGTTAAATTAATATGGAAATATATAACATTCTGCTGATGAGGAATTGGTTGAATGATGTTGAACGGATTGAATTGAAATGATTATATTATTTGGAATGCAGCATTCAATTTAGTCATCATTTTTGCACGGCTCCGTAATTCTACTTTGTTTCATTGAAGCGGATATGGATCGATACACTACGGAAACTCATAATTATTGTGTCTATTAATATTTCTTCAAATTTTGATTACAAAGTTTGAATTGGTAATGGAATCTATATTTTTAAACTTAATAAAATCTTATACGTATTTTAAAGTAATTAACGATAAAAGGCATTCTCCCTCGAATTATGGAAATTGAATTTAACTTAAAAACCTCATCCAAAAAAATTGACAAATTTGATTCCATCAAAATGATATATGGAACTAAGATATATGGGATTGAAAAAACTTAACTATTTTGACTCTATTTTTCGGTAATTATTTTGGTTGATAACAATTAATTAATCGACTCTGGTCCAAGATTCACATATATTCCTCCGTTCAACGCAAAAGATCATAGGTCATGCATCAACACTATTAAATCTAGAACCGCGATCTGTTTTTACACCAATATATAACAAATTGAATCTAGCATTTATTATTGTACTTTTTTCAAGATTTACGTATACAAATTAGTTGACTTATTATAATAATAGTAGTGTACCATTAGAATTGGCCCTCTAATAAATTAATTCGATGGTAAAATACATTGATAATTTTTTATTACATTTTTTATATTAATAAAATGTGATTCGCGACACAAATATTCATAGGATAATAACTTTAATCATTTCAAATACTTTGTAATTTCATTTACAAAATGAAAATCCAAAATATCCAAATGTATTTAATATTTATATTCCTGTATACATAATACTAACTAAAACCAAATTGCCGCGTCAACAGTGGTTTGAACTCGAAATCTTGGTAGTGAGATTATGAATATATTTTGATGTAACGCATTAATATCTTGATTCATAAAATCCCACAATCTGTTTGACGATGAGGGGCCAACTCCAAGTCCAATATTAATGTTACCCTTCTCTTGTCTTCACATCAACCACTTTTATTTAGATTAAATTCAACTGATCATTACAAAACTTATGTCGGAGGAGAAGAAGAAGAAAGACAGCATGCCAAGAGCTTGGTTCTCGTTGAACACCTGCAAATCCAACTCCTCCGACGTCCACGATCCCGAGACGAAGAAGAAGCCGCGGTCGAGAAGCAGCCGCTCTGGCTGCTCGAGGTCCATCGCGAACCTCAAAGACGTGATCCACGGCAGCAAGAGGCATCCCGAGCCGCCTCCCCCCGCGGCTTGCAGCCCTCGCTCCATCGGCAGCAGCGAGTTCCTCAACCCGATCACCCACCATGTCGTCTTCTCCACTTCCAAACACGACCTTAAATTCTCTCAAGACACCCGTAAAAATAGAATCACATCGCAAACACGAAACGACGACGCTGCTGGCACTGCAACCTGCCACAAATGCGGCCAACACTTCCTCAAGTTGGAGTCTCTCGAATCCCACCACCTCTCTACCCATGCTGGTACAATTATTTATCAGCCCTTTGTCGCTTTGATTCGTTATTTGAAAAAAAAATCATGGTCTCAGTCATTAACCACTTTTCCTACCAGACCAATTTATTTTCTGACAGTTTCGTTTTGCGAATGCAGTGACGGAGCTAGTGGAAGGTGACTCCTCGCGAAAGGTAGTCGAGATCATTTGCAGATCGACCAAATCTGAGCCGAGCCGCAGCATTAGAATCCAGAGGGTTTTAAAAGTCCACAACATGCAAAAAACCTTATGCAGATTCGAGGACTACAGAGAGATGGTAAAGATCAAAGCAAGCAGACTCCAAAAAAAACACCCTCGTTGCTTGGCGGACGGCAACGAGCTCCTCCGATTCTACGGCACCCACGTGGCCTGCGCCCTCGGCGTTGGCTCCTCGGCCCTCTGCGTCTCCGACAAATGCAGCGTGTGCCGCATCATCCGGCACGGCTTCTCTGCGAAAAGGGAGATGAGAAACGGAGTGGGCGTTTTCACAACTTCGACTAGCGGAAGGGCATTTGAGTCGATAGAGGACGATGTGGACGATCCGTCCCTTAGGAAGGCGTTGATCGTGTGCAGGGTGATCGCCGGGAGGGTGCACCGCCCTCTCGACAACGTGCTAGACATTGTCGGGCAGACCGGGTTCGATTCCCTGGCCGGGAAGGTGGGCTTGTATTCCAATGTTGAGGAGCTTTACTTGCTTAACCCCAAAGCTCTGCTTCCTTGCTTTGTGGTCATTTGTAAAACTTGAGGGACTTTGGTCTGGTGTTTAGGTTAGTTTCTATATGATTAATTGTGTCACAATTTTAATGATGTTTTGTAGAATTCAATCCTTGGTATAATTGCATTTTGGTTCAAACTAACAACATTAGCAACAAATAAACATCAATTAATTGTTCCCCAACATTTTTTGACCAAACTACCTACTTATATGAAAATGTCACCTTGGTACAATGGTAGTAGTAATAATCTCCTGAATATTTTACATGTAAATTCTGAATACAAGATGGTACCAAATCATTACTCTTGAAATTTGACAAACAAATGGTAGAAGATGGTATTTTTGCGAACTAGAAGAAGAAAGAAGTAGTGATTGAAATGAATGAATGTGAAAGATGGAGGAATGTTTTTGACTTGCTTAGTTTAAAATACAATCCAAATAAAAGTTGCTCTGCACAATAAATAATGTGGGGGCTAGTTGAGAGTAATGAATCATAGTGTGAGTTCAAAATATAGAACAAGAATCGAGACAATAACAGCTCATATTGTACTGGCAGTTTTATATTTGTCATGACATTTCACATTTGATTTCTTGTGTTTGTGCAACTCACTTTTTTCTGATGCCCTCTTCTCCATGCCTCTAACTTTCATGCTGAGTTTTATTTTTTCATTTGGAGCTTTCTTACCCATAAAGTGTGTCACATGTTTCTTAGCTGTATATAGTAACACTGTAATTGTAGTCTGGTAAATGGTAAATTTCATTGCTTCTTCAGACTGAGAAGAAAGAAAAGATGCAGTTAGGATTAGGTTGGAGAGAATCAATTCTTCTGCAAAGCAATATTAAAACATGGGCTATAAATGGAGAGGTAGATCATAACTATCTATATTTGGTTAAGAAAATTTGAAATAAGCATATTTGAATGTAAATAGCATTAATAGTGATTTGGACTCGTCACAGGGTGTCAACCTGCTACACTTCTCTCTCAAGAAGTTTTTGTCTATTGAAAACTTCAACACCAAAAATTGACAGAAAAGCCTACTTCTAATGGCCTTTGTCATCTGATGCATTCGGCAAAAGCCTTGAAACTGAGCCAACCAATATCAAAGTATCCAGGTAAAAAAGAGAAGAAGAAGAAGAAGAAGAAGAAGAAGAAGAAGAAGAAGAAGAAGAAGAAGAAGAAGAAGAATTTTGACAGTTAATGGTTTAATCTGTTTGTGATACTGGAGTTTGGGTAAACTAAATCAATCTGCAATATCTTGGACCTTGTGTCATGATTTAAGTGGCACAATGAAACAGTTACCAGAATCTACGCTAGGTAAATTTGTTGTTCACGATGGGGTGAGACGAGCATGGTTCGTGACTGAGCTACTACAACCACGATGCAAGTCGTGGATCCCTGTTCATGTCATAGTTAGTCTATTCATGCTACTATCAAGTTACATACATTTATTAGAGCAGCCCCTGACTAAGCATCATCCTCAAGCTCAAACTCAATTCTAGCATCTTCTATTCTCTATAATTTCATTTCTGTTTTATAACATAGTTCTTAGAATAGGTACAAACATTTTTGTAAATTGTGCATATTTGTAAGAATTATACCACTACATAACACCTATATAAAATCTTGCTAGCTAAAAAGAAGCCAAATCTTCAATCATGCACCTAAGAGAAAAGAGAGTAGAAGAACACCTCCCAACAAACCAAGCTGAAAATCTCCAAATACTACACTGTGAGTCTGTGACTAGGCAGCAGCTTACACCAATGCATATATTTTTAGGTAAATTAGTTGAATGATCATCTTAAACTGCTGCTTCTTATGCAAAACATAAGTTTAGCCTTTTGTGACTTATTTAGTTGATTAACAGCATCTTCACTGCATGATATTTAAGAAATTACAGAAAGAGATGTAGCTATTCACATCTTGAGGTTACCACATGCTAAAGAATTTTATCAAATTGGTCATATTAAAATTTGGGAAGGAGAAAATAGTGTGTTCTTTAAATGTAAGTTAAAAGAATAAATTGAGGAGTACAAATTGAAGATCTAGATTAGTATTACATAGCTGGGATACATCAAACGGATATACAGAACCTGGTCTTCTAAGAGGCAGTAGCTAATTCTGTTGCTTTCTCCTTTTCTTTAGCCACTCTCTTCCAGTTCTCTGCGCTATCAATAATCTCTCCCGTCTTTATAAGGTAGCGTACGCGTTTACCATCATCCAGGGTTTTATGACCTACCCTGCTCACCACATCCTTCTCTTTTGAATATAGCATAACATTTGAGCTGTGAATAGGGGCTTCGATCTGAAAATAGATAATACATTAAACTTATCACTTGGACTTAGTTGCATATCACCACATAAGATTTTCAAGCGTCAATTATAAAGAAAATAACCTTGATTATCTGGCCTGGTTCATCCTCCCCCTTGCTCTTAACATGCTTTGTCTTCAAATTAATATCTTTAATTACAATGCTGCTGTTATGCGTGATAATCCTGCTTACCTCGCCGACTTTACCTTTGTCCTTTCCCGATATGACTTTTACAGTATCTCCAAGTTTAACGTGCATTTTCTGTAGCACTGGTAGACTGTTCGGTTTGCACTCTTTCCGTTCCCATCGTTTAAGCTGTTTGTGAGATTTTAAGGTAGTTAACAAGAAACTTTAGTTGCAACTTTGCAGATACATTCAGATTTGTGGAATGCTTTGAGAAGTATCACACTGCAAAATGTCGAAACAGCAAGCAAGAGAATAGCAAACAACAATGTCATTTTTAAAAATAATCATAAAAGAACGAACGTAATACAACTGTTGGAAGCAAGAATTGTTCCTGTCCAATCCTAGGCTACCTATGAAAAAATTAGTTTCATCAGGTTATGATAAATATGCAAGTTATGCACTGGGAGACTATAATTAACATATCTAACAATGGCGCGGGAAAAATTTATAGAGAGATTAGATTGATGAAGCTAAGTCAGGTGCATTTCTTCCCTACTAGGAACAACAAATGAAGTGAAAACATGCTCGAAAGAAACGCACCTTGGCGACAATTGAACTCGGCTGCTCTGGTAGCCTAACCTGCTATCAGAAGCACGAATTATTAAAAAAGAAGATGCACCGAGCTTCACGGCTTCTGGAATATAAAAGGAAACCTCACACATTTCACCAAAAACAACTCCTCAAGTTTACAAAGCATGCTATGTATATATGTGCATTGGCCTCTTAGCCTAACTACGTTGGACCAATAGCTCAGAAAACCTTATGTTTCCAATACAAGTGTATTGATATGTGAAAAGAAGCTATTAGAAATGGGTCACTCACCCCTTAAAAGGCCTCATAAGGGGAGGGGAGGGTTATCCACACTTATATAGAAGAGATAGGATCATCACCAAGCCGATGTGGGACAAGATATGGAGAATTTAACAGAAGCATATATAAGTGCAATCAATCAATTCAGCTGCTTAAACATTTCAGTCCTTACCATCAAACAAGATCACATCGTTAAAATTTCAATTGCTATCCTAGGAAAATATGGCAATTCAAGACGGTAATTGAACAATTTAGTTGGAAATATTGAATTGTGAATTACACTTTTGAAGAAATGAATTGAAAGTAGAGTGAGCGGGAAATTGAAAAGAAAAGCTTACAAGTGGGAGGTGGAGGGAGGGAGAGACGCGTTGTCCGAGGAAGGAAGTGGTGCCGAGATTGAGCGAGGTGAATGAGCTCTGGAGAGCAGCCATTGTCCAAGAACAGGGGAGTGATTTGGAGAGAGAGAGAAAGAGAGGAATAGATTTTAGAGATAGAGAAGGAAACGAGATAATATTTGAGAATACGTTTCTAATTCTGATTCATTTTGCTATCCTAACTAAAACAATAATTAGGATAAGCTAAATAATAGGGTTAATGGTAATTTAAATAATAAAGTAAAGTTAAATTGTTGTGTTTTCTATAATTTTTAAATTAAAATATTAAATCATGAAATTTCAGTTTTTTTTAATTAACTTATTCATGTACACAAAATATCATTTTTTAATAATGATATTCACAATCTCTCATACCCTAAAGGTATAGAAAATCCAAAAGTAGGCCTACTTATTCGGCCTGTTTTAGTTCTAATAGGACTAGTTGATCGGTTAACCGGTTTTAAATTTTCATATATCTTAGTACCGGAACCGATCGATTCTGGTTTGGAACCGGCCGGTTAAAAACCGATCGATTCTAGTTCCGAACCGGAACCGATGTGTAATTTTAATCTGAATTTATTTATAATTTTAAATAGTTCAATACTAAAAAAATAATAATCCAACATTTAGAAATATAACAAATAATACCTAAAAATTCAAATAAATACACAAAAAATACAAATCAACAATACAATAATATTCATACATGGATAAGAGTGATGCAAGTGTAGTAGACTAGTTTATGTTAGTAATTTTTTAATAAAAAAAAATAGGAGTTCTAAACTTTTAGCAATTTTTTAAAAAAATAAGTTTTAAAATTGAATTCCATTTTCCCCTTTTGTGGCTAAACTAATATTCAATGGAATTTCTAATACTAATTGATCTTGTTGTGACTTTTTGGTTTATAACGGAACAGTTAATAAATTATTCACAAACAGGTTAAAATCGTAGTATGTTAAATGAATTGTTACATAAATTTGTTAAAGTTAAATTTATATCATATGAAATGATATTGTATTTGTAAAAGTTCTTTTGGAAATTAAAAACAAACTTACGATGTCCTACTCATTGTAGTTAGTTCATCAAAAATCGATTGAGGAAATAATGGTAGATTCAAAGTTTTACGGTTTAAACATTTTAAATACTTCAGAAATAGAGCTCGCAAATCTAACACTATTTAAATCTAAAAAACAATGTTTCATTTCATTTTACTTTAATTCAAAATGAACCTCAATTAACCGGTCGGTTCCGGTTAATCGAGAACCGGAGAACCGTTTAAGCCCCCCTATCCAAAAGCATATGAAAGGCGAAATTAGTAAATCAGACTGCTAGTTAAAAATGAGATATACCTTATTAGAAAGAAGAGACTTACCAAAAATAGAGAAGGATAATTCTTATAAGACGGACTAAAATTAAAAAAGAAATTATTTTTTATAAGACGGAAAGACTATAAAATTAAGTTAGACTGGATATATGCTTTAGTAGCAGGGGCATGTTAGGGTGCCACCACCCCTTGAAATAACACCATACCACCATTTCTAGCCAATCATTTGTATACGTGGACGAATAATAAGCTGCCACGTGGCAAAAAAAAAATCTGGAAAAAGACGGTCAGCAATATGCTGGTCTTTAACCAGCAATATTTTTTGTCCAGCAATATCCGATACATTATACAACAATCTATAGATTGCTATATAGATTGTTGTGTAGTGTTTATAATATTATTGTGTAGCGTTTATAATATTGTTATATAAACAATGCCACGGTATCATTTTAAGAGGGATTGTCATTTTAACACAAACCTTAGTAGCATCTAACATTATTTATTACTCCTAGTAATTAATTATTCTATCTTAAGACCAGGCCGCAATTTGCTTTCCACATGGATGAAATGTGAAAATGCATAGTATAAAAAGCCTTCAAGAACCTAACCTTTTTTTTTAAGAGAACCAATCAAACATTACAATAATAATACTCCATGTCCTTTTAAAAGTAGCTGAAATGTGAAATGGAGTAGTACATAGTTTTTTTAGTAGAACAATAGAAAAAAACTATAATAATACTCCATGTCCTTATAAAAGTGAGTTTCGACAATTTTGTAAACTAACTCCCTACTACGGAATAGAAATAGATCAATCACATATAAAAGAATTTAATAAATATAAAAATAACTACTAGAATTTCAAAACTCATTCAGGCTTCATTATAGTCTAATAGAAATGCATAAAGGACATTGGGCAAACCCAAAACGAAGGATGTGACTGAAAATTATGCATTTTAAAGGCAAGCAATCAAAGAGCACAAAATTTGGACTCTGATCAAAGGTCTAATAACATAGCTAAGAACTGTAACAAAGTCAATGTAATCACGCATCTTTACAAACTTCTGGGAATGACCAGTCTTAAAAACAAAGAGCACAAATAGCAACATAAAGGAGGGCAACATCTTCAGATGATTCCGATTTTGTTGGCAACATCCAAAGCATCGTAGTCTGGCGTCAACCTCACATACGCCTTCTTCGTACCATCGGGCCTGAAACAAATAAGCTTAGTAGGATTAGAGGGCAATAGAAATGGTATAAGACATGTATAACATATACAAACAAGGTCAAATATCATGCCAAACTATTTCATTTTGCAATCAAAATCATCTGGTTTTGACAATTCCATATTGCAAGCGCAACATGTGGATAAAATCAAGAAATTTTACATGACTGGCAAATATCATTATTCAGAAACAAATATCATTACATCAAATAATAACAATTATTGAAAAAAAAGTTAAGGAAAGCCATATATCAGTTCAGGATGTATAAAGCAGGCTGGGAAATGACATACCTGATGAGTGTGTTGACCTTCTTGGTTTGAATGTCGTACATCTTCTTGACGGCGTTCTTGATCTTCTTCTTGTCGGCACGGATATCGACAATGAAAACAAGGGTATTGTTGTCCTCGATTTTTTTCATAGCCGATTCGGTGGTCAAGGGATATTTGAGGATCTGGTAGTGATCAAGCTTGTTGCGAGGGGCAGCGCTGATGCGAGGATACTTGGGAGTTCTTTCCTTGGTCAATGTTTTAGGCCGGTAGAAAGTGACCTTAGTGCGCATCTTCTTGACCTTTTTCTTGAAGGCGCCAGGTGATTTTACAGCCTTGGCTGCCTTCAAGGCCTGAGCCTTTGCATCAGATTTCTTCGTAGCATCAGCTGCGTATCATTTAAGAACAAAGTAGAAAAGCAAAGGGGTGAGAACTTTTTTACATAATATCTTTGCATAGAATGATAATAGCAAATAAAAGGAAGCTAACACATTCAATTCCACACTATCTGCATAATACTATATGAAAGTGTGAAGAAATCATCACCAAATCAAATGGAATGATAATAACAAATAAAAGGAAGCTAACACATTCAATTCCACACTATCTGCATAATACTATATGAAAGTGTGAAGAAATCATCACCAAATCAAATGGAATGATAATAACAAATAAAAGGAAGCTAACACATTCAATTCCACACTATCTGCATAATACTATATGAAAGTGTGAAGAAATCATCACCAAATCAAATGGAATGACAATAACAAATAAAAGGAAGTTAACGCATTCAATTCCACTCTATCTGCATAATACTATATGAAAGTGTGAAGAAATCATCACCAAATCAAATGGAATGATAATAACAAATAAAAGGAAGCTAACACATTCAATTCCACACTATCTGCATGATGTATGAAAGTGTGAAGAAATCAATCACCAAATCAAATGGAATGATAATAACAAATAAAGGAAGCTAACACATTCAATTCCACACTATCTGCATAATACTATATGAAAGTGTGAAGAAATAAATCACCAAATCAAATGGAATGACAATAACAAATAAAAGGAAGTTAACGCATTCAATTCCACTCTATCTGCATAATATATGAAAGTGTAAATCAATCATCAAATCAAATGGAATGATAATAACAAATAAAAGGAAGCTAACACATTCAATTCCACACTATCTGCACAATACATGAAAGTGTGAATAAATCAATCACCAAATCAAATGGAAATTGATTTTAAACTAACTCCCAAGTATGTCGGTCACCACAATCAATAGTTTACGACTTCTAACAAAACACAACATTTTATCAGTGGCTAAACATCCTTCATATACTGCAGAGTTTTGCTTAAAAATCATAAAAATAAATCTCAAGCAACAACTAATAATGGCTGTAGATCAGCTTATAATATTAATAGGAAACTACATCATCATTTTGCTATCCTAATTCCAAATTTTGCATTTAGTAGTTTAAAACAAATTGGCACCATTCAAATCAACAAAAAAAACTACGATCTACAAATAATAAACAACGAATAACCGAAAACATATTCGAATTGTAGAGATTAAAAGACGAAGAATTGCAGACCTTTTGGAGCCATTTCTCTGGTGCTGGCTGTGGAGGAGAGTGGCGTTCTAGGGTTTTGGAGGAGAATGGGATCTAGTTTATAGGGCTTTTTAGGATTGGAATATGTTGAGATCAGGCCTATTAAAAAATACAAGTCCGGCCCAAGTAATATTTCATCAAAATTGTTGATGGAAATTGTTTGGATTACATATTATGATAGGTTTCAAGGTAAAATAAAATAATGAGTATAACTCTCAAATAATGAATCAAAATAGTATAGTACTACATTTTTATGTAAATTTTAGAAAAATTACTACTTTTTTCTTATAACTATATAGACTCTTTCTATTTTATTCAGTCTCATGAAAATAGTACATTTCTATTTTTGGTGATTTCTTTTACTTTAATGAGGTGAACCATATTTTCCACTAATATACTCTTATAACTTTTTCTTTTTCTCTATCATACTTAATTAATTATGCATTAAAACTCGTTTAGTTCCAAAGTCTCTATTTTTATAGGACTGAAGGAGTAAGATTTAGAAGTTTGAAAAATAATGTGAAAACTGAAACAAAATAATGAGAATTACCACATTTCAGGCCAATTGTCCGTGCACTAGTTAATTTTAGGTCATTTTTGTGGTGTGTCTAGTCAATCACAATTGTAGAAAGAGGAAAAGAAGAGAAGTAATATTTCACCTATTGTGATTGGTTAGCTAGACACGCAATATGGCACAATGTCTGAACCACTATATTTTACTCAACAAACAAGAGGCACAACCAATTATATTCAACTAATAAGTTATAAGAGGCACAACCAATTATATTCCGCACTATTAAAAATATTATTCACTTCGTTAGTTTTACATCATATAAATAATATATCATAATGAGTTAATAATAAACTCGCAACTTAGTCTTTAAAAAATAATTATATGATAATGGGTTTTAACAACCGGGCAACACTATAGGGTCCAATCGACCATGTTCTTGAGCTTGTCTATTTAATTCAATTGGAGATGACATGTGACATGTCAACACCGTTGATTAGTGGCGAATCCATGATTTTTAATTTGGGGATGCGAATAGTGTACATAGTTATACATAATAGTCAAAAAAGTATTGCTAAAAATATTACACATTGAAATATTGTTTAATTTTAGAGTAATAGATTAATAAAAAAATACATAATTATTTATTATTCTACGAATCCTCATTTCTTTAAAGCGAGTGACTACATTGGTCACAAGAAACTTAAAAAAATATTTTGCAATGAAAACAAATTGTCAAAGATCAAACGTTTTAATAACACAGAAAATAATATAAACTATTACTCCCTCCGTCCCAACATAATTTTACACAGTTTGACTTGGCACGGGTTTTAAGAAATGTAATAGAAAGTGAGTTGAAAAAGTTGGTGGGATGTGGGTCCTACTTTTAAAGTATTGGTTTTATAATAAAATGTGAGTAGGAATGAGTTAGTGGAATATGAGGTCCACTACCAAAAATGGTAAAAGTAAAATGGGTAAAATTATGTGGGACGGACTAAAATGGAATAGTGGGTAAAATTATATGGGACGGAGGGAGTACTAGAATAGAAAATATACTCATGTGTTACTATCTAAAAATAAATTGGGGTATACAATTTAAAGACTATAACATAGAATTCAAAAAAAAAGTGTGATAGGAGATATTAATCAAATGTTGTATCATATTCATAATTGGACAATAAAACTAAAATGAGGCGGCATATATCATTACCACATCACTATTTCCTAGGTGGCATAATTTAGGTTTCAATCAGATGCGAGATTACTTTACAAATTTTAATTGGAGATAGTATTAAAAGAAAAAGAGTGAACTACAAAAATAGTCCCTGTACTATGTGTTTATCTCGCAATTGAACCCTGGACTTTAAAAATATCCCAGACAACCCTAGACTAAGCGTTTATTTCAAAATTGGTCATTTTTCACTGTTCCGTGACGAAAATACCCTTTTAGGGGTTTTTGGGGGGTTTCGGTAATTTGGTCTTTTTACACTTTAAATCTGATATTATTTCAGTGATGTACTAAATCTGATATTATTTCAAAATTATCATTCTTCTTCCCTTTTTCCACCCTTCACTTTGTTTATTTATTTCAATATTAGATTTAATTTTATAATATTAAATTTTAAATTTTAATTTTTAAATATCAATAAATTTTTATTAATTATTAAAATTACTATTAAATAACAAATTAATAGTTTTAATCAAGATTTGATAGTGTCTAATATTTAATCAATAAAGTACGACGACTCGTTAGTTTTAATCAATATTTAATAGTTTTAATCATAAATAGATCATATAACACGATTTATTCTGAGATAAATATGCATCAAATGTAAGACTAATATAACTTTCATTTATTATTTTGAAAACAATCAAAATTAACTAGAAAATTTCAACAAAAATTCTCCTATATCAAATTTTTAGTAGTATCAAATTTTTAGTCAACTAATTTTTAATCACAAGCAATTATAACAACCGAACGAAGGCTAAATAGAATAGCTCTTATTTTTTTATTATGATTAATATGTATTTCTTCAATTCAGCTTAATATTATATTAAATAACAAAAATTAATAGTTTCAATATTTATAGTGTCCATGAATTAATAGTTTTAATTAAAAAATTTATTGATATTTAAAAATTAAAATTTAAAATTTAATTTTATAAAATTAAATCTAATGTTGAAATAAAGAAACAAAGTAAAGGATGACAAAAGGGAAGAAGGATGATAATTTTGAAATAATATCAAATTTAGTACATCACCTGAAATAATATCAGATTTAAAATGTAAAAAGATCAAATTGTCCAAGGCCCCCAAAACCTACTAGCCAAAAGGGTATTTTCGATCACGAAGCAGTGAAAAGGGATCAATTTTGAAATAAACGCTTAGTCCAGAGTTTTCTGGAGATAATTTTAAAGTCCAAGGTTCAATTGCGAGATAAACGCATAGTCCAGGGACTATTTTTGTTGTTTACTCAAAGAAAAAAAATGGGGGTACCACCGTCCCCCCTAGTTCTACATTCCGTCCGCCAGTGATGTGGATTGACTATGATGACGACATGCTGTTTTTGATGGAAGTGCTATGAGTAGCACGGTTGATCGTATAGTTTGATCAAGTGTTGTTGATCGAAGAAATCAAACGCTTGGCATAACACCAAATTACTAGGAGTAATAATTTGGTTGTGCGACTTAAGTATGTACAGGGGCCCATGGACAACTTAATCTATACAATATATAAAAGTAGAGTTTTTGGGATATTTAGGGAAATAAGAGAATTTTTGGAGGTGTTTAGAGAAATATCCCTTTAAAATAAATATTTAAACGAATTAAAAATATAAATGTGCGTGATTGGGAGGACTGTGAATTAAAATATATACTCCAATTTAATACTTTCTTTGTGGCAATTATAGGAATGCTTCCACGTATACTAAATAATATACTTCCTACCACCAAAATAATACTAACATTTAAAAGTGTGATTAAGTGTTAAATTAAAAATATATAATCTATCTATATAATATATAAAAGAGGGGTTTTGGAGAAATTTATGTCATTTAGATTAAAAAGTTATATTAAATTAAATATATATAATTTAAAGGTCATTAAATATATGATTAAGTGGAGTGAATGGGAGGTTTTTAGAGGAGCTTTGGAGAAATTTATGTCATTTAATTTAAAAGGTTATATTAAATTAAATATATATAATTTAAAGGTCGTTAAATATTTGATTAAGTGGAGTGAGGGGGAGGTTTTTAGCCTTCATTAAAATATTATAAGTTTTGGATATAAATTTAAATATTTGTAAATTTTGGATGATAATTATTGAATATTACAAAATCTTTCCTTCAATTTGTTTTTTTAACTGCCCACCATAACTTAAAAGCATGTAACCGCCGGTTGTGGTGGGGGGAATCATTAAAAATTAAATATATTATCTTAATTATGCATCATATTCATATAGATTATTAATCATGATGTGTTTAGCAATTGCAGGATAATGAAAGTTGATTTAGCATTTCCAGATGTTTTAGAAGAGAAACTAAAGATCTCATTAGCAGGTAATTTTCCTTCTCACTTTCACATAGGGTGCATGACGATTTCTTTACTTTTCTTCGCTTCTTGATTGCGGCCTTTTTGTGCAACTTATCGTGAAGGATTCGTCGAGAAAACTGTCCCCGAGAAGATTACCAGACATGCTTGAATCGTGAAGAATGCCGAACCTTTGGGTACTGCCCAAATTAGCCTATGATATTTTTACTCATGTATGTTATACTTATATAATTTATAGTCTCCACTATAATCTGACATGCGTGCATTTATTTAGAATAAATATAATAAGTTCTATAAGTAAATTCTTTTGTTTAATGTATTTTTGTAATGGGTTTTGATTTCCTATGATTTAACATTGAAAAAATTATATTTTGTGATAATTGTTTCATGGGGTTTTACCATGTCATTTAAATTTGGTTTAAACGTTTGATTAGAATTGCAAATAAAAATATTTTTTGTCCTTTCATCGGATGCATGTGGTGTGAATTGTTCGGTTGTGTACTTTTATGGGTCTCATCTTATGATTTGCTTCACGGATGATCGTTTTAATACATATTGATTATTGATTTTGTGCATTGCAAATTAATTTTGTTCCGTATTTTATTTTAGTTTTAGGTGAGACTGACGACTTTAAAGATGACAAACGAGTTATTTTACCTATGAGTTCTATTGAAGAGTGACGAATTGTGAAGAATTGAAGGTTTTGGTTTATAATGATGAAATTGATTTTAATTTTAAAGATAATGTAGTGTATAAAGAAGTTTTAAATATGATGAGTAATTATCCATTGTGTTTAATTCTTTATTGCGATAGATTTTTATCTTCCTACTACATGACTTAATGTTTAAACATTAGATTATGTAATTTGTTTCAAATTTATTATGCTTCAATGTTGATGGACATTATAATGTTGCATGAACTTGTATCTATCTACTCCATCCGTCTCATTTAAAATGTCAACATTCTTGAATGACATGAGATTTTAGGTGGAGTAGTTAAATATGATAAAGTAGAGTGAAAAATGTGACTGAATATTTTAATGAGGGAGGAGAGATGAATTTGTTTCCAAATGTGGAAAATGGACATCTTGAGTCGGACAGAAAGGGTATCTATCTATATCAACATGTAGTATAATACTCTTCACTGCAGTGTTATGATGTCCTAGGTTAATTTGCATAAGACCTAAGTTCAATATATATAATGCCAAACTCTCTCTATCCCATGATAATCGTATTCCTTTTTGTACCATCAAAAGATAGTTTAGTTATTTTCTTTTTTTGGCAAAAACTTTATTATCTTTTTTACGAAAAGAAATATCCAACTAAAGAGGGACATATAAAGTAATATGTAAGTTATTTCTGAATTTGCAATGAAAATGACAACTGTCACAGTGGTAAGGGAGATGTACAGAGAGAATAGTGGAAGTAGTGTTTGTAGTTGGTTTTTAAAAGCAGAAAGTTTATATTTTTCACATATGACTAAAAAGGAAATAGTTCATACTTTTTTAGGGATGGAGGGAGTCCAGATAGAGTATATTATACTCTCTTCGTTATGGCTAAGATGATACAAGGTAAACACATAATTTTATTGAGTTGTTGGTTAATGTGTTTAATTGAAAAAGAAAAAAAAGGAGTATTAAATGGAGAGACAACATGAGTTGGATACAATTATAAAGTGAAAAAGTGGCTAGGTGTGTTGGCTAAAAATTAAAGTTTTTTAAGAATAAAAATATGTCATCTTAGGATAAATTAAAAAAAAAGTGTAGCATGTTTTATACGAAAAAGATGTAGCAGAAAAATGAAGTAGCATGGATTGGTTAATA
>NC_062967.1:20867584-21132648 GCF_023119035.1 Salvia hispanica | reverse complement strand
ATTCAACTCACTTTTTTTCACATTTTTAAACCTTTTTTAAAATAAATTTGGAAAAATTATCGGGGTTTTTGGGGGAGTACTGTTTTGCTTTGTACTTACTTGGTCATTAGAAAAAGGGGAAGTGGGGTAGTTAAACCAAAAAAGGATCTGCTTATGTTTTTTACTTTAATAGCTTTTATCCCAAAACCCAAATTTTTTAGTTTAGGAAATATGGTCCCCATTTACTTTTACACTTTGTCTTCCTATTTTAGGAAAGTTCCGGGATCTTGTATTTGAAGTGTTCTTGTTTGTTTAATTTTTTAGATTTAAATGTTTGTTTCGAGTTTTCGTTCATGCATGTTGCTTACGTAGCGTGTCTAGTTGATCCGTTAGGAGAGTTCCTTATTTTATCCCCCAAGTCAAGTAGATTTTTAAACCCCATTTAGTTCACTGGCGACCCAAAAAAACCCCCCAAAAATGTCCCAACGCATGCTCAACACCTCCACCCTTTTGTGGGATTCGACCCTTATTCTATACTAATTAATACTCTCTCCGTCCCCCAATGGGAGCCCCGTTTTTTCTTTAAAAATTGGCCCGCAATGATTCCGTTTTTTCATTTTACCCGTCCGCAAAAGGGCCTGGGCCACTTTTACCAAAATTTAAAAGGGATCCCACCTTCCACTAACACACTCCCATTTTATTTAAAACAATACATACAAGTGAGACTCCTTTTCCCAAATTAATTTTTTTCCCTTGTGGATGTAAATAAGATCGGCCCGGATTTCGGCCCAAACCCCCTTTTCGGAATGGGTCAATCGGGTCAAAATTTTGGGTTATATTTTTTTCGGGTTATAAAAGTTCAACACTAACCCTAAAAGCTCAATTGGTTGCTACCGATAAGTTTTTCATGCCAAAAACCAACAAAAAAAGGATGAAAATTGTTAAAAATTCAAAAAAATGTAAAATTTAATTATGATAAATTTGAGATATATACTTAACTCAATATATAAACATGATCAAATACTAATATTTGAGATATTTTGTGAAATTTTAATGCATATTTTAGAAATTTAAAAATTTTTAAAAATTTTTGAAGTTGAAAATTTATTTTTCAATTATTATATCTATAAAAATTCAATTTTAAAAAAATTTTTTTAGTTATCTATATTATAAAATTACTCAATAAAGTGTCGAATTAAGAGAAAAAAAAATAAAATAATAGAAATTTTTTTGGGGTTTCCCCATTTGGGGGTTTTTGGTTACCTAATGCGTTGGGTGGATTAATCAAAAAGGGCTAATCTGTTTTAATTTTATCGGGTTGGGAAATTTTCACCCTAACCCTATAAATTAGGCAGTTATTGGGGCTACCCTTACTGGGGCTACACCGACATCCCTATTTTTTTCCAAACCCACTTTTCTTAACTTTTTTAAAACCCTGGTTGACCCCCCCTTATTTTTAAAAAAAGTATACCCGCAAGTGTACGGCCAAGTAGCAAATAAAAGTAAAGAGTATCATCCACGAGACAACCCAAAATCCTAATTACCACGAACCAACCTCAACTACTATCTAGATGAATCAAAGTTTGGTTTTCTAAATCTATTTAAAAGAAAGGTAAAAACAATTAAAAACAACTAGAGAACTAAAAGAAAAAATAAGAGAATACGGATGTAGATCAAGGATGGGGAATAGGACCCTAGGGGATCAAAACCCTATCCTATGCTCAACTAACTTCCTAACTATGCCAACAAAGGGTCTCAAGGGTTATTGTTATCACAAAGGGTTTAAAACTATATCTTTTCTAAAAGCATATAATTTGTAGATTGCTACCTAAAACCAAGTCTCCTTCCTAGAACTAAGGCAACAACTCCTAATAGCTCCTAAGATACTTAGCTTCATTCAAAGGCTCAAATCTCTCGATTATATTGGAAAGACGTCAAATTCTTCTTTCAAATTAAACTACTCACTTCTCGCTCTTGTAGTAAAATCCACAGCATTTAAAAGGGTGATAAACAAAAAATGTATAAGAAACAAGAAATCAAAATAACCACATGAGCTAAGGCATAAAAAAGGAAATCTAAACATAAGAATCTTTGATCTCCCCCGTAGAACTCTACGAAGGATTTAGCTACTCATGTTCAACACAAAAGTCAAAGAAATATTCAAAGAAATATTCAAAACATTGTTCGAACAAGAATAAAACTAAAAGTAAAAAACTCCAGAAGGGATTAGAGGTTTGGAGGTCTCGCCTTCAACCCCTTGGGCTTTGAATACCATCCTCTCGTTTCTTTTCTCTTCCCTAGGTGAAAAATTAGTTTTTTTGGGGGTTTAAGGCGTGTAAGTTGTGTTTAGAGGCGTTTCCTAGGCATATAAAACCAAAAGGGTTGATTGGGGCCCAAAAAAACCGGGGGGGGCGGGTCCCAAAGTTGGGGTCGGGGCTGGCAAAGTCGCCACCCGCTTACGGCGTTTTTCGTTTTTGCGGGGGTCGCCAGGTTGTTTGCATGCAACCGGGCGGGTCGCCAGCTATGTCCCCGCCCGGGCAGTCTTGGTAAAACGGTCATAACTTCTTCTACCGAACTCCGATTGAGACGTTTAAAAAAATATCCACGTGAAGCTCTTTGGGAAGGGACGAAGAGAATGGAGGGCATTACGGAATCGGATTTCCCAAAACCCTAGAAAAGCTGTCTGAACAAGCAGTTGCACATCCATATATTTTGTACATTTTTCTACACATTCTTCCCAAGGTAAAAATACCAACATAATAGAAAAGATTTTATAATCATGTCTCAAAGTACACAATATATGATAAAAACCAAGTAAAACTACCCTCTAAATTCATGTAAAATCCAAGGGGAATCAACTCCCCAAACTTAAACAATTCCCAGTCCTCAAAAGCAATGAAAAAAAAAGAACTAGAAGAAACTTGGATTCAAAAGAGTTTTAGACATCATCATCGCCTCAATTAATACTTTAAAAAAGGGGAGCATATCACAATACAAATTCCATCAATTTAAATTTGCCGAATGCATTTTTACTACTAACTCGTATGTCCCCTTTTGGATTCATGCTTCACTGGGATGTTATTATGTGTGTATATTCACCTCACCAAAGTGTATAAGATATCAAAACACTAAATCAATCAAAAATGCATGGTTTCCCATAGGCTTGCTCAATGTCTAACCTCTCCTATATTTGGGGACAATAAATCTAGAGTCCAAAGGTCTTTTGTTTGGGTTATAATGTAGGCTTTTTGGTAAGGTAGGGTATATTTGGCTAAAGTGACAAAATTTCCCCAAAAAAAGATAAAATCCCAAAAATTGCACAACCCCACTTTAAAACTTCAACCATTCCCAAAACACTTTTCCACAATAATTTGACTTTGTCAAATTTTCTTCCCAACTTCAAGGCCTTGAATTATTCTCTATATACTTTTTTTTTTTTCTTTTTTTTTTCCCCCATTTTTTTTTTTTCTTCTTTTTTTTCTTTCTCTTTTTTTTCTTTCTAAAAACCAATTTCCAATTTTGATAACCCTAAACACGACCAATTTCTTTCAACAACTAAACTCTCCAAATTCTTTTTTTCACAACTCAAAAATTTCCCTTAGATTCCCAACCCACTTGATTAGCTTGACAAAAGAAAAGGCAATAGGCTCAAACTTGGCTATCAAGGGTATTATTATATAGAAAGGGTTTAAAGGTTTAGGAAAAAATAAGGCTAACAACAATGGCCTAACATTTTCCCCCCTATCTCTAAGGTCACTATGTAGACTCAAGAAGACAAGGAGCAAGTTCTAAACACATACACAATTGATGAAAAATCACACAAAAAGAATTAAAAGCTCAAGTCTCACCCCAATAAAAAATTTAATCAAGGCAAACAAGCTTTTACTTTATGCATCCTATTACTCAAACCCCTCAAGTCAATGGTCAAGTGATAGCTCAAAGTGGAAGGTTCTTTTTTTCATAGACTTAATTTCCCTTCACCCAAATTATTTTCCAAGTTTTTCAATTCAATTTCAAATATTTTTTTTTTTCAATCAATCCCAACCAATCAAAGCAAAAATTCAAGGAGTTCTAACAAAATAAAATTTTATCCTAAAAACAAAATAAAGAAAAAAAAAATAAGATACGTATTTGTTAGTGTCCCTATCCACCATATTATTCCCCCCCAAAATTATTCCAAAACTGCGAATAAGTTTGAAAAATTGGGGGAGAAGGGAAAAAAATGGAAAAAGAAACAAAAAAACACACCAAAATAAAATGTTATAATTTTTAAAAATTACCTACTTTGGTTACCTCCCCACGTTTTTTGGTTATCGTTTTTTGTTGGGCCCCACGTCCACCATGAGCCGATCATTTTCACGCTCATAAATGGTGGTGTTGGATTTTCTATCAATCTTGGGAAAATATGATCTAGCCAACCCCTTTTTTCCCACCAAGTAGTTTTCAAAGCTCCATCACAAATTTTGGTTTCCACTTTGGGTGAATTTTCAAAAATTTTTTTTTTTCTCCTTCACTTTAGGATTTACGTCTTTTCTTTTGAAATTGATCCACCACATGAACCAAACATCCACCGCGGGAAAGAAAAAACCCCCCAAAAGGGCTCAATTGCTTGTGTCTTTTGGGCTTCTACAACATGCACCGCTTTTCACTCCATCTTCATAATAAGTTCCCCATCTTCACGAAATCTTCATGCTTAAAAATAGACAAAATGTCGTTTGTTGCCCATACGAAGAAAGGGGCCCCCCTTTTCTATATCTATCAATGCTTATCCCGGGGTGCTAGAATGGGGGCCCCCGATAAGCCGGACATTCATGTCTTCCTCCATATCCAACACTACAAAATCAAAAGGGGAAAAATGAAGTCATGTACCTTTAAAAACATCCTCAACAATTCCTTTATGATAAAATGATTGATCTATCTCCCCATCCCAAAAAAGATTGAGCCCGGTTTTGAGAGTTCCCATCTTCATCTTTTTCCCAAAAAAGATAATGGCATCAAATTTTTTGTCGCCCCCCCATCACACGGTTTTCCCCTTTGTCATTTCCAATAACGGATGAGATATTTTAAACTCCCAAGATCTTTAAGTCAAGGGGGCTTTTCAATTAACGCACTACAATTTTCGGAATGTTCACCGCCCCATAATCAATCCACTTCTTCTTCTTAGAGAGCACATCTTTTTGTAACTTTGCATACGAGCATCTCTTGTAGAGCTTCCACCAATGGTATTAATTTTAAAGTGCACCTTCCTAAAAATATCGAGAAATTTGGGAAGATCATCCAACTTTTTTTCTTTTAACCCCAAAGGGAAGGGGACTCTAACCTCGGTAGGAATGGAGGGAGGGGGGACCTTTTTTCCCCAATCGCCTTTCTTGGGCTAAATTTCCACCTTATTCTTTTCCCTTTGGGAAATTTTCTTTTCCCCTTCCGACATCTTCTTCTCCCAGTACTCTTCTTTTCCTTTCGGGATGGAAGGACCCTTTATTTTTTACCACCTTCAATGTAAGGGCCCTTTTCAAAAGGGGATTGTTTACCGCTTGTGCCGGAAATTGCCCCGGGGGTGATGTTGGACACCCTCCAATTTTTTGAAATTTGACTAACTGAGATCAATGCTCTTCATATGCGCAAATTTAAGCTTTGCACGTCGTTTTTAACCCTTCCCCCAACCCTTTTTCTAGTGCCTCCATGTACTTGTCGGTTTTTCCATGTACTTGGGGACCGAATCATGAATGCTCCCAAGATATCTTCCGTAGAGGGTTCTTTCGTCATCAAATTCCATTAGCTAAGGAATCCCGGTGGTGGTTGCAAAACATTGTTGGGGGTTCCCATAGGAGAGATTGGGGGGACCTTTGTTACCATATGGTTAAGACCCCTTTGGGGGGGCGATAGTTTTTAAGTTCATGTTTTTTCCCCCTTGGTGCACATATTACATCTTCAACTCTTCCCCCCGATTTCGGGCCAAAACCGCCCATCTCCATGATCCCCATTTGAGTGGTCACCGTATCTAGCTTTTCATTTTGTCTATTTCATCTTCTATAACAAAAGGGGCCCCCCATGACTTGTTTTTTTCATTATTCCATCCTTTATCGTGGAAGCCACTTTCCCAAACACTTGCATGGCATCATTCTTTCCTAATTGAAGGATTGCTTCCCCCCCGCGCTCCAATTCAAATTTCGCCAGCTTTTCCCGGGGTACACCCCCGGGAAAAAATTATGACTTGATGTCCCCATAGACCATGTTTTGGGGATCTCTTCAACAATGTCTTAAATCTGGACCATGCTTCTCGGATTGTCTCATGTGGCTTCATCCCCAAAACCAATTATTCCCGTTGCCTCTTTAGAACTTCCTTGGGGGGAAAGATTTTTCCAAAAATAAATTTTCCAAAGGATCCCACATTTTAATAGATCCCGCCCCCCGTTTCCCTACCCCGCCTTTTAAAATCATCTCTCAAGGAAAAAAGGGAATAACCCTTAATTTGATTTGTTCATCTTCACCCCATTGCTTCCCCCGTGTTACCGATTCCAATAAACTTATTAAGATGTTTTTTGGGGGTCTTCATTGGCCTTCCCCGGGAAAGCCCCAACCCATATTTAGCAATCCCGGCTTGAGCTCAAAATGATTGGGGATCGATCCCATCGTAAGGTGGGTCATCTTTCCCTCTGTTTACATGTTTTGAACCGGGACCATGGCTTGTTTTTCATTTTTTCTTTAACCCGTTCACCAAAACTAAGTTGTGGGGGGAGTTGATGGACCACCCCCATCCCGGATGTGGTGCATTGTTCTTTTCCCTTGTCCGCCATTGTTATTTTTTGTGGAAAAGGCTTCTTTCTTAAGAGGCGAAAGGATCGCCCTTTTTTTGAGTTTTCTCTCGGAAAGGGTTTTTCCTTTTCGGTGGGTGCTTCGATCTCATGATCGAATAATCAATGGTTGCCCCTTAGAGCGAGTGAGCATACAACTCGAAAAGAAAAAAACAAAAAGGGAATAACTCAAAAAGGAAAAAAAAAAAATAAATAAAGCAAGTAAAATCTAGATTAGTAATCTTAATTTTAATCATGATATTAGGGGGTAGTAAAACAAAATTGTCCCCCACAAGGGGCCAAAAAAATCGACTCAACTTATTTTTTTAAAAAAAAGTATACCCGCAAGTGTACGGGGGTAATGTAAAAAATATAAGTTGAATATCGATCCAGAAAATCGCCAATCCCCCTACCACAACCAACCTCAACTACTATCTAGATGGATCGGAAAGTTTGGGTTTTCTAAATCTATTTAAAAGCAAGGTAAAAACAATTAAAAACAACTAGAGAACTAAAAGCAAATAAGAGAATACGGATGTAGATCAAGGATGAGGAGAGTAGAATCCTACGAGATCGATAACAACTATCCTATGCTCACTAACTTCCTAACTATGCCAACAAAGGGTCTCAAGGGTTATTAAGCTATCACTAAGGTAAAACTATATCTTTTCTCAAAGCATATAATTTGTAGATTGCTACCTAAAACCGAAGTCTCCTTCCTAGAACTAAGGCAACAACTCCTAATAGCTCCTAAGATACTTAGCTTCATTCAAAGGCTCAAATCTCTCGATTATATTGGCAAAGACGTCAAATTCTTCTCTTTCAAATTAAACTACTCACTTCTGAACAAGAATAAAACTAAAAGTAGAAACTCCTAGAATTGGATTGGGCGGATTGGAGGTCTCGTCTTCAATCTTGCGATGAATACTGCCTCTGCTCGTTCTTCTCTTCTTCCTAGGTGAAAAAATTTGTATTTTTGGGGTTGAAGGCGTGTAAGTTGTGTTTGGAGGCGTTTCCTAGGCATATATATACCTAGGGTTGACTTTGGGTCCGAAATAAACTGTTGGACGGCTGGCGGGTCGCCAGGTTGGGTGTGCGTCGAAGCTGGCGAGTCGCCAGCTGCTTACGGCATTTTTTTCGTGTTTTGCTGGCGGGTCGCCAGGTTCGTTTGCATGCGACCTGGCGGGTCGCTAGCTATGTCACTGCTCTGCGAGTCTTGGTAAAACGGTCATAACTTCTTTTACCGAACTCCGATTGAGACGTTTAAGATATCCACGCGAAGCTCTTTCGAATACGAAGAGAATGGTATGCATTAAATGCTAATCGGACTTCAAAATCTCTAGAAAAGCTGTCTCGAACATTGAGCAGCTGCACATCCATATATTTTGTACATTTTTCTACACATTCTTCACGAATGGTCAAAATACCAACATAATAGAGAGTAGCTATAATCATGTCTCAAAGTACACAATATATGATCAAAACCAAGTAAAACTACCCTCTAAATTCATGTAAAATCCAAGTGAATCACTCGTGCCGCCAAGAAATGAGACGCTAATGGCGGACGTAGGAGTAGTATTTGTGGGTTAAGGTTTTGAAAGTAGCTTTGATTGAGCGTACGACGACACGTAATAGAGTTTGGTCCAGTTAGTACTGGCTTGGTCTGCGATTATATTTTACTACTTCCTCCGTTCCATAGTAATAGAGTCATTTCCCTTTTTAATAAAAGTCAACATATTTTTCCACACCTACTTTACTCTCTCTTACTATTTTCTCTCTTCATCTCTCTACCTTTTTCATTTTCCACATTATTCTCCCTTTACTTAACTCACCTAACACAATTTTTCTTATTCTCCGTGCAAAAAAAAGCGTCTCCATTAATATGGAACGGAGGGAGTATATCTTATTTTCAAGACGCTGACTCTTGGTGTTTCGATCTACTAAAGTTAGTCTCATACTAAAAATAGAAAATTACTTCTAATTTATTACTCACTTTTGTATATTTCTTTCTCCTACTATATTCACATTCTCTTTATATCTTTTCTATATTTTGCTCACTTTACCTATTTCTCTATCATAATTGACAAACACGGATTTTACATGTTTTTAAGGACTAAATTTGACTCATTTTAAATGTCAATTATGCAAATTATGTTTTAAATTGCATATTTTATAGTACATGTTAGTATTTTGACGTGTTTGCGAGAATAGATAGAAAAGGAAGAAAATGTGCAAAAAGTCCAAGTGCGGCCTCAATTCAAGCGAGTTTCTGGCGGTTGAAGTCCAATAAGTGATTAATTCATACTCACTCCGTCAAAAAAAATAAAGCACATTTACCATTTTTGGCCGTCCAAAAAAATAGAGCACATTCATTTTTGGAAAGTTTTCAACATTAAAACTCATGTCATACACCAATTGCACTATTTCTCCTTCCACTAACACTACTTCTCACTTACTTTTTCTCATTCTCTCTTACTTTCTTTCATTCTCTCTTATTTTACCAATTCTACATTAAAACCCATGTCATACACCAATTGCACTATTTTTTGTGGACGGAGGAAGTACCATTCTCTTCATATTCGAAAGATCTTCGCGTGGATACCTCGCACGTTTCAATCGGAGTTTTGTGGAGAAAGTTATGCCTATTCTACGAACATTGCACGTCAGAAAAGCTGACGAAAATTGGGCGGAAATTCAAGGAAGTGAGAAATTATTGCCCAAATCTCTCCTATTAATTGAAGGATTCGAAAATAATATCTTTTATATTACTTGGAGGACAATTTTTACCATGCCTAAACCTTTTTTCTTGCCTATAAATACCTCATAACCTAATTTATAATCTTAGTCTCGAGCTTCCATTTCTCCCTCTCTAACCTTCTTTCATCTCATATTCCACACATAATTCATCCATCTTCCACTGGAGCGGAGCTCTACGAGATCCAGCAAGAGAGATAGAAGATTGAAGATCAACCTTGGTTTTATCAATTTCTTTCATGTCTAGTACTTTTATTATTGTTTTTACTACTTGTCTGTGAATAGTTAAACATCCTTTGTACTTCCTCCGTCCACAAAAAATAGAGCAATTTGTGTATAACGCGGGTTTTAATGTATATTTGGTAAAGTAAGAGAGAAGGGAAAAAGTAAGAGAGAAGGAGAAAAAGTAAGTGAGAAGTAGTGTTAGTGGAATGATGTGTAGGGTTATTATTTGTTGAAAACTTTCCATAAATGAATATGCTCTATTTTTTGTGGACGGCCAAAAATGGTAAATGTGCTCTATTTTTATGGACGGAGGGAGTATTTGTTTTATGCTTTATGTTATTTGTTCATTTATTTATGTCTAGTTTATAAAATTAAACAAAAAAACTTTGTGTCACAGATAGTATATGGTCTTAGTATATAATAGTCGATTCTGATCTTATTCGCATGTTCGATATCCAGAAATCTTGGCCATTTATCTTAAATACACAATGTGTGCTTGCACGTAGAGTCAACGACCTTTGACCTTTAACTGGATCTACACTATATGCTTGTAAGCTTTTTTTGCTAATAAAGAATGCCTTAATAATTTATTAAGTTCGCATTTAAATTCGTATTGTTCATCGTTAAAACACGTTTCGTTTATTTAAGTTCAAGGATTAAGAATAGTTCTCTCTGTAACTAAATCAATTTTAAAATTTCTGCTTCTTTAGTAAAACTTTTTTTTTCTTCTGAAACATTGATTTCTTTTCTTTTTTAGCATTTATAATTTTTAATATTCTATTCTTTCCATTTCTTTTAATTCATCATGCAAATATTTGATTTTTTGTTCTATTTTTTATCAGAAAATGAGAATAAAAATATGAAAAAAATTATGCATTCAATTTCATTTATTTAAGTTTTAAGTAACAAACAACTAAATCGGTGTTTCTTCAGTTAAAATTCTTCTTTTGCAACATCGATTCTTTTCTTTGTTTGCATTGATATTTTTTAATATTCAAATACTTTCCATTTCTTTTGAAATATTCAAATATATTTTAATGTGGATGTTTATTTTTGAGATCTAATTGTACCGATCACACTACCATGACCAAGAGTGGGAAATGACTAGATTGACTGATGACTAGATTGACTGATTCATCAGTACATAGAAAATTGAGTTATATCGCTGAATTTTTTTCGCATTATGCCTATACTTTTTCATAATGACGTTCATGTTTTGGAAATTCCTTACATGAGTCCTTATTAGATTTTGTATGATAGAGTATGTGTCTCTTATCATTTGGTTTCTTTTTTTTTTATAATTTTTCACTGCTTTCTTTACTTAAAAAGAATTTATTTAATGAGGTTTGAAGGGAAAATCGTAATGGAATGAATTGCGGAAGAAACCAAATTAATAAGTTATTAGTAAAAGATAAAACTGAATGAAAAGGAGTGGTGAGGTTAGTTATGTTACAGGCTTAATTAAATATAATTTTAAAAATTTGAATTATATTGGGTAATTGTATTAATACTTCTCATTTATTCACTATATTTCTTTTATATTAAAAAGTATGCATGCATATGTTGAGCTCGTCATATCCTTGATTACTAACTTTAAGATCCTTGTATCTATAAATATGAGTTGACTTTGTATATTTGAAATCGTCGTATTTTTAAATGTTGACAAAACCAACCTAGCTATATATATAGCATATGGAAATTTGGAACCCCACAAGAACTTATTACGTTAAAGGCAATTTGCTACTATATATTAACCAAAATTTTGGTGGAATGCTATAATTTATAAACATAATTATCTGTAATGCTAAGGAAGGCTAAGCATAAAATAGTCATTTATGTTTTACTCTTTTAGAAGAATTCATAATTAGCTAAATTTTGCAGAGGATTGAGCTGCTATATTAGCGTGATATATAACGTGCATTCTCTTCGTCCATTTTTCTTAATTTGAACTGTCGAAAAATATTTTTTACTAAAATGATTTTATTTAATAATATTTGGATGTATATATAATGAAAGTGAATTAGAACTAATTAATAGACTACTACAGCTGCACGTGGATTAATATTGACACCATCTTTTAAGGAGCAACATTACACGTGACCAAGTAATTCCAATCTCTATTGTATGAATAAATTGTATGAAAAACAATTACTATAACGCTAATTAAAAGATGGTATTATCAATAATATTTAATGCAGTGGAGAAAGTAGTCGTTTTCTCACAACTAATGCGATAGATATATTATGGTTGCACTTTACATGTGGAGTGCACTTAATGAATGATCGATGCAATACAACTATTGTTTTCTTTTAATGCCATCCAAGATTATTTTAGCCCATCATAAATATTTGTAACTAATAATTTTTGCATATAATTTAAGCAAAGTTCAATTCTTGCGTCATGATTTGAAAATGTGTCTTTTTGTGATTATTTATGTATTACTTTAAATTACTGTAAGGATGTATTGATCAGAACCCAATTAATCATTCAGCAATTACATTTCGTAATTACATGTATTGCTAGACATAATAATATCACATTTATGTATTGAGTACGTCACAGTGTAAAGGAACAGGACTCTATATTCTTTTTGAAATATGCATCAAGTATAATACTACTAGTACTATTTATCAAATATAAATGCCTTCTAATATCACGTAACCTTTTTAAAAATAAAAATTCATGAATTTTGAATATTTTTTATATAATATTATGAATTTGTATTAGTTTGTCGATTACCCACATGAACACAAATTTTAACTTAATTTGAAAGATATAGACAATTGAGTGATATTTTATCAATAGAGTGAACTACAAAAATAGTCCTGAACTATGTGTTTATCTGCCAATGAATCCTAGACTTTAAAAATATCCCCGATAACACCTGGATCTAAGTTTTATCTCAAAATGATCAATTTTCATCTGTTTAGACTAAAATACCCTTTTGGAGGGTTTTGGGAGGTTTGGCATTTGTCTTTTTACATTTTAAATGATATTATTTTTTGTGATGTACTAAATATGATATTATTTCAAAATTATCATTCTTCTTTCCTTTTGTCATCCTTCACTTTGTTTCTTTATTTCAATATTATATTTAGTTTCATAAAATTAAATTTTAAATTTCAATTTTTAAATATAAATAATTTTTTTAAGTATTAAAATGACTATTAAATAACAAATTAATAGTTTTAATCAATATTTGATAGTGTCTAATATTTAATCAACAAGGTAAGCACGCTTTAATTTTAATCAATAAGTAATAGCTTTAATCATAAATAGATCATATAACACGATATATTCAAATAAATATGCATCTAATGTATAGGAGAATTAGACTAAAAATATTATGAAGTTGACTAAAAATTTGATACTACTGAAAATTTGATATAGGAGAAATTTTGTTGAAATTTTCAGTTAATTATGATTGTTTTCAAATTAATAAACGAAAATTATATTAGTCTTACATTAGATGCATATTTATTAGAATAAATCGTGTTATATGATCTATTTATGATTAAAACTAAGGTGTCGTCGTATCTTATTGATTAAATATTAGACGCTATCAAATATTGATTAAAACTATTAATCATTATTTAATAGTATTTTTAATAATTAAAAAAATTATTGATATTTAAGAATCGAAATTTAAAATTTAATTTTATAAAATTAAATCTAATATTGAAATAAAGAAACAAAGTGAAGAATGACAAAATGGAAGAAGAATCATAATTTTGAAATAATATCGATTTAGTACTACATAACTAAAATAATATCGATTTAAAATGTAAAAGAGCCAAATTTCCAAACCACCCAAAACCCCCAAAAAGGGTATTTTTGTCACGAAATAGTGAAAAAGGACCATTTTTGAGATAAAGCAATTCAGATTTACTTGGGATACTTTTAAAGTTCGAGATTCATCTGAAATAAATGGACTATTTTGTAGTTCACTACTATCAATAATATTGATTATTGAGATGATATGCAGTAATTAATGATGTGAGCTTAAATTTATGATTTAAAAATTCAACTTTTGTATGATTGAAGCTTAAAAATAAGTCTATAATATTGATAAAATGTCACTCAAATCGTTTACATCATCAATTGAATGCAACTTAGTCGTTCACATCCTACTATAATTTAAGCCGGATTCGGTTTTAGTATGTAATCGACATCCCAATATAAATTCATAATAGTATTAGTATATCATCTTCAAAGTTTATAGCAAAAGAATAATTTTTTTAAAATATTCCGTAATAATAGGACATAATAAACAATAGTTAAATTAATATGGAAATATATAACATTCTGCTGATGAGGAATTGGTTGAATGATGTTGAACGGATTGAATTGAAATGATTATATTATTTGGAATGCAGCATTCAATTTAGTCATCATTTTTGCACGGCTCCGTAATTCTACTTTGTTTCATTGAAGCGGATATGGATCGATACACTACGGAAACTCATAATTATTGTGTCTATTAATATTTCTTCAAATTTTGATTACAAAGTTTGAATTGGTAATGGAATCTATATTTTTAAACTTAATAAAATCTTATACGTATTTTAAAGTAATTAACGATAAAAAGGGATTCTCCCCCGAATTATGGAAATTGAATTTAACTTAAAAACCTCATCCAAAAATTGACAAATTTGATTCCATCAAAATGATATATGGAACTAAGATATATGGGATTGAAAAAACTTAACTATTTTGACTCTATTTTTCGGTAATTATTTTGGTTGATAACAATTAATTAATCGACTCTGGTCCAAGATTCACTATATTCCTCCGTTCAACGCAAAAGATCATAGGTCATGCATCAACACTATTAAATCTAGAACCGCGATCTGTTTTTACACCAATATATAACAAATTGAATCTAGCATTTATTATTGTACTTTTTCAAGATTTACGTATACAAATTAGTTGACTTATTATAATAATAGTAGTGTACCATTAGAATTGGCCCTCTAATAAATTAATTCGATGGTAAAATACATTGATAATTTTTTATTACATTTTTTATATTAATAAAATGTGATTCGCGACACAAATATTCATAGGATAATAACTTTAATCATTTCAAATACTTTGTAATTTCATTTACAAAATGAAAATCCAAAATATCCAAATGTATTTAATATTTATATTCCTGTATACATAATACTAACTAAAACCAAATTGCCGCGTCAACAGTGGTTTGAACTCGAAATCTTGGTAGTGAGATTATGAATATATTTTGATGTAACGCATTAATATCTTGATTCATAAAATCCCACAATCTGTTT
Organism: Salvia hispanica; assembly: GCF_023119035.1. Classification (NCBI taxonomy): domain Eukaryota; kingdom Viridiplantae; phylum Streptophyta; class Magnoliopsida; order Lamiales; family Lamiaceae; genus Salvia; species Salvia hispanica. The sequence goes on along the minus strand of NC_062967.1, from coordinate 21,117,605 downwards.
GACGATGAGGGGCCAACTCCAAGTCCAATATTAATGTTACCCTTCTCTTGTCTTCACATCAACCACTTTTATTTAGATTAAATTCAACTGATCATTACAAAACTTATGTCGGAGGAGAAGAAGAAGAAAGACAGCATGCCAAGAGCTTGGTTCTCGTTGAACACCTGCAAATCCAACTCCTCCGACGTCCACGATCCCGAGACGAAGAAGAAGCGCGGTCGAGAAGCAGCCGCTCTGGCTGCTCGAGGTCCATCGCGAACCTCAAAGACGTGATCCACGGCAGCAAGAGGCATCCCGAGCCGCCTCCCCGGGCTTGCAGCCCTCGCTCCATCGGCAGCAGCGAGTTCCTCAACCCGATCACCCACCATGTCGTCTTCTCCACTTCCAAACACGACCTTAAATTCTCTCAAGACACCCGTAAAAATAGAATCACATCGCAAACACGAAACGACGACGCTGCTGGCACTGCAACCTGCCACAAATGCGGCCAACACTTCCTCAAGTTGGAGTCTCTCGAATCCCACCACCTCTCTACCCATGCTGGTACAATTATTTATCAGCCCTTTGTCGCTTTGATTCGTTATTTGAAAAAAAATCATGGTCTCAGTCATTAACCACTTTTCCTACCAGACCAATTTATTTTCTGACAGTTTCGTTTTGCGAATGCAGTGACGGAGCTAGTGGAAGGTGACTCCTCGCGAAAGGTAGTCGAGATCATTTGCAGATCGACCAAATCTGAGCCGAGCCGCAGCATTAGAATCCAGAGGGTTTTAAAAGTCCACAACATGCAAAAAACCTTATGCAGATTCGAGGACTACAGAGAGATGGTAAAGATCAAAGCAAGCAGACTCCAAAAAAAACACCCTCGTTGCTTGGCGGACGGCAACGAGCTCCTCCGATTCTACGGCACCCACGTGGCCTGCGCCCTCGGCGTTGGCTCCTCGGCCCTCTGCGTCTCCGACAAATGCAGCGTGTGCCGCATCATCCGGCACGGCTTCTCTGCGAAAAGGGAGATGAGAAACGGAGTGGGCGTTTTCACAACTTCGACTAGCGGAAGGGCATTTGAGTCGATAGAGGACGATGTGGACGATCCGTCCCTTAGGAAGGCGTTGATCGTGTGCAGGGTGATCGCCGGGAGGGTGCACCGCCCTCTCGACAACGTGCTAGACATTGTCGGGCAGACGGGTTCGATTCCCTGGCCGGGAAGGTGGGCTTGTATTCCAATGTTGAGGAGCTTTACTTGCTTAACCCCAAAGCTCTGCTTCCTTGCTTTGTGGTCATTTGTAAAACTTGAGGGACTTTGGTCTGGTGTTTAGGTTAGTTTCTATATGATTAATTGTGTCACAATTTTAATGATGTTTTGTAGAATTCAATCCTTGGTATAATTGCATTTTGGTTCAAACTAACAACATTAGCAACAAATAAACATCAATTAATTGTTCCCCAACATTTTTTGACCAAACTACCTACTTATATGAAAATGTCACCTTGGTACAATGGTAGTAGTAATAATCTCCTGAATATTTTACATGTAAATTCTGAATACAAGATGGTACCAAATCATTACTCTTGAAATTTGACAAACAAATGGTAGAAGGTGGTATTTTTGCGAACTAGAAGAAGAAAGAAGTAGTGATTGAAATGAATGAATGTGAAAGATGGAGGAATGTTTTTGACTTGCTTAGTTTAAAATACAATCCAAATAAAAGTTGCTCTGCACAATAAATAATGTGGGGGCTAGTTGAGAGTAATGAATCATAGGGGAGTTCAAAATATAGAACAAGAATCGAGACAATAACAGCTCATATTGTACTGGCAGTTTTATATTTGTCATGACATTTCACATTTGATTTCTTGTGTTTGTGCAACTCACTTTTTCTGATGCCCTCTTCTCCATGCCTCTAACTTTCATGCTGAGTTTTATTTTTCATTTGGAGCTTTCTTACCCATAAAGTGTGTCACATGTTTCTTAGCTGTATATAGTAACACTGTAATTGTAGTCTGGTAAATGGTAAATTTCATTGCTTCTTCAGACTGAGAAGAAAGAAAAGATGCAGTTAGGATTAGGTTGGAGAGAATCAATTCTTCTGCAAAGCAATATTAAAACATGGGCTATAAATGGAGAGGTAGATCATAACTATCTATATTTGGTTAAGAAAATTTGAAATAAGCATATTTGAATGTAAATAGCATTAATAGTGATTTGGACCCCGTCACAGGGTGTCAACCTGCTACACTTTCTCAAGAAGTTTTTGTCTATTGAAAACTTCAACACCAAAAATTGACAGAAAAAGCCTACTTCTAATGGCCTTTGTCATCTGATGCATTCGGCAAAAGCCTTGAAACTGAGCCAACCAATATCAAAGTATCCAGGTAAAAAAGAGAAGAAGAAGAAGAAGAAGAAGAAGAAGAAGAAGAAGAAGAAGAAGAAGAAGAAGAAGAAGAATTTTGACAGTTAATGGTTTAATCTGTTTGTGATACTGGAGTTTGGGTAAACTAAATCAATCTGCAATATCTTGGACCTTGTGTCATGATTTAAGTGGCACAATGAAACAGTTACCAGAATCTACGCTAGGTAAATTTGTTGTTCACGATGGGGTGAGACGAGCATGGTTCGTGACTGAGCTACTACAACCACGATGCAAGTCGTGGATCCCTGTTCATGTCATAGTTAGTCTATTCATGCTACTATCAAGTTACATACATTTATTAGAGCAGCCCCTGACTAAGCATCATCCTCAAGCTCAAACTCAATTCTAGCATCTTCTATTCTCTATAATTTCATTTCTGTTTTATAACATAGTTCTTAGAATAGGTACAAACATTTTTGTAAATTGTGCATATTTGTAAGAATTATACCACTACATAACACCTATATAAAATCTTGCTAGCTAAAAAGAAGCCAAATCTTCAATCATGCACCTAAGAGAAAAGAGAGTAGAAGAACACCTCCCAACAAACCAAGCTGAAAATCTCCAAATACTACACTGTGAGTCTGTGACTAGGCAGCAGCTTACACCAATGCATATATTTTTAGGTAAATTAGTTGAATGATCATCTTAAACTGCTGCTTCTTATGCAAAACATAAGTTTAGCCTTTTGTGACTTATTTAGTTGATTAACAGCATCTTCACTGCATGATATTTAAGAAATTACAGAAAGAGATGTAGCTATTCACATCTTGAGGTTACCACATGCTAAAGAATTTTATCAAATTGGTCATATTAAAATTTGGGAAGGAGAAAATAGTGTGTTCTTTAAATGTAAGTTAAAAGAATAAATTGAGGAGTACAAATTGAAGATCTAGATTAGTATTACATAGCTGGGATACATCAAACGGATATACAGAACCTGGTCTTCTAAGAGGCAGTAGCTAATTCTGTTGCTTTCTCCTTTTCTTTAGCCACTCTCTTCCAGTTCTCTGCGCTATCAATAATCTTCCCGTCTTTATAAGGTAGCGTACGCGTTTACCATCATCCAGGGTTTTATGACCTACCCTGCTCACCACATCCTTCTTTTGAATATAGCATAACATTTGAGCTGTGAATAGGGGCTTCGATCTGAAAATAGATAATACATTAAACTTATCACTTGGACTTAGTTGCATATCACCACATAAGATTTTCAAGCGTCAATTATAAAGAAAATAACCTTGATTATCTGGCCTGGTTCATCCTCCCCCTTGCTCTTAACATGCTTTGTCTTCAAATTAATATCTTTAATTACAATGCTGCTGTTATGCGTGATAATCCTGCTTACCTCGCCGACTTTACCTTTGTCCTTTCCCCGATATGACTTTTACAGTATCTCCAAGTTTAACGTGCATTTTCTGTAGCACTGGTAGACTGTTCAGGTTTGCACTCTTTCCGTTCCCATCGTTTAAGCTGTTTGTGAGATTTTAAGGTAGTTAACAAGAAACTTTAGTTGCAACTTTGCAGATACATTCAGATTTGTGGAATGCTTTGAGAAGTATCACACTGCAAAATGTCGAAACAGCAAGCAAGAGAATAGCAAACAACAATGTCATTTTTAAAAATAATCATAAAAGAACGAACGTAATACAACTGTTGGAAGCAAGAATTGTTCCTGTCCAATCCTAGGCTACCTATGAAAAAATTAGTTTCATCAGGTTATGATAAATATGCAAGTTATGCACTGGGAGACTATAATTAACATATCTAACAATGGCGCGGGAAAAATTTATAGAGAGATTAGATTGATGAAGCTAAGTCAGGTGCATTTCTTCCCTACTAGGAACAACAAATGAAGTGAAAACATGCTCGAAAGAAACGCACCTTGGCGACAATTGAACTCGGCTGCTCTGGTAGCCTAACCTGCTATCAGAAGCACGAATTATTAAAAAAGAAGATGCACCGAGCTTCACGGCTTCTGGAATATAAAAGGAAACCTCACACATTTCACCAAAAACAACTCCTCAAGTTTACAAAGCATGCTATGTATATATGTGCATTGGCCTCTTAGCCTAACTACGTTGGACCAATAGCTCAGAAAACCTTATGTTTCCAATACAAGTGTATTGATATGTGAAAAGAAGCTATTAGAAATGGGTCACTCACCCCTTAAAAGGCCTCATAAGGGGGAGGGTTATCCACACTTATATAGAAGAGATAGGATCATCACCAAGCCGATGTGGGACAAGATATGGAGAATTTAACAGAAGCATATATAAGTGCAATCAATCAATTCAGCTGCTTAAACATTTCAGTCCTTACCATCAAACAAGATCACATCGTTAAAATTTCAATTGCTATCCTAGGAAAATATGGCAATTCAAGACGGTAATTGAACAATTTAGTTGGAAATATTGAATTGTGAATTACACTTTTGAAGAAATGAATTGAAAGTAGAGTGAGCGGGAAATTGAAAAAGAAAAGCTTACAAGTGGGAGGTGGAGGGAGGGAGAGACGCGTTGTCCGAGGAAGGAAGTGGTGCCGAGATTGAGCGAGGTGAATGAGCTCTGGAGAGCAGCCATTGTCCAAGAACAGGGGAGTGATTTGGAGAGAGAGAGAAAGAGAGGAATAGATTTTAGAGATAGAGAAGGAAACGAGATAATATTTGAGAATACGTTTCTAATTCTGATTCATTTTGCTATCCTAACTAAAACAATAATTAGGATAAGCTAAATAATAGGGTTAATGGTAATTTAAATAATAAAGTAAAGTTAAATTGTTGTGTTTTCTATAATTTTTAAATTAAAATATTAAATCATGAAATTTCAGTTTTTTTTAATTAACTTATTCATGTACACAAAATATCATTTTTTAATAATGATATTCACAATCTCTCATACCCTAAAGGTATAGAAAATCCAAAAGTAGGCCTACTTATTCGGCCTGTTTTAGTTCTAATAGGACTAGTTGATCGGTTAACCGGTTTTAAATTTTCATATATCTTAGTACCGAAACCGATCGATTCTGGTTTGGAACCGGCCGGTTAAAAACCGATCGATTCTAGTTCCGAACCGGAACCGATGTGTAATTTTAATCTGAATTTATTTATAATTTTAAATAGTTCAATACTAAAAAAATAATAATCCAACATTTAGAAATATAACAAATAATACCTAAAAATTCAAATAAATACACAAAAAATACAAATCAACAATACAATAATATTCATACATGGATAAGAGTGATGCAAGTGTAGTAGACTAGTTTATGTTAGTAATTTTTTAATAAAAAAAAATAGGAGTTCTAAACTTTTAGCAATTTTAAAAAAAAATAAGTTTTAAAATTGAATTCCATTTTCCCCTTTTGTGGCTAAACTAATATTCAATGGAATTTCTAATACTAATTGATCTTGTTGTGACTTTTTGGCTTATAACGGAACAGTTAATAAATTATTCACAAACAGGTTAAAATCGTAGTATGTTAAATGAATTGTTACATAAATTTGTTAAAGTTAAATTTATATCATATGAAATGATATTGTATTTGTAAAAGTTCTTTTGGAAATTAAAAACAAACTTACGATGTCCTACTCATTGTAGTTAGTTCATCAAAAATCGATTGAGGAAATAATGGTAGATTCAAAGTTTTACGGTTTAAACATTTTAAATACTTCAGAAATAGAGCTCGCAAATCTAACACTATTTAAATCTAAAAAACAATGTTTCATTTCATTTTACTTTAATTCAAAATGAACCTCAATTAACCGGTCGGTTCCGGTTAATCGAGAACCGGAGAACCGTTTAAGCCCCCCTATCCAAAAGCATATGAAAGGCGAAATTAGTAAATCAGACTGCTAGTTAAAAATGAGATATACCTTATTAGAAAGAAGAGACTTACCAAAAATAGAGAAGGATAATTCTTATAAGACGGACTAAAATTAAAAAAGAAATTATTTTTTATAAGACGGAAAGACTATAAAATTAAGTTAGACTGGATATATGCTTTAGTAGCAGGGGCATGTTAGGGTGCCACCACCCCTTGAAATAACACCATACCACCATTTCTAGCCAATCATTTGTATACGTGGACGAATAATAAGCTGCTACGTGGCAAAAAAAAAATCTGGAAAAAGACGGTCAGCAATATGCTGGTCTTTAACCAGCAATATTTTTTGTCCAGCAATATCCGATACATTATACAACAATCTATAGATTGCTATATAGATTGTTGTGTAGTGTTTATAATATTATTGTGTAGCGTTTATAATATTGTTATATAAACAATGCCACGGTATCATTTTAAGAGGGATTGTCATTTTAACACAAACCTTAGTAGCATCTAACATTATTTATTACTCCTAGTAATTAATTATTCTATCTTAAGACCAGGCCGCAATTTGCTTTCCACATGGATGAAATGTGAAAATGCATAGTATAAAAAGCCTTCAAGAACCTAACCTTTTTTTTTAAGAGAACCAATCAAACATTACAATAATAATACTCCATGTCCTTTTAAAAGTAGCTGAAATGTGAAATGGAGTAGTACATAGTTTTTTTAGTAGAACAATAGAAAAAAACTATAATAATACTCCATGTCCTTATAAAAGTGAGTTTCGACAATTTTGTAAACTAACTCCCTACTACGGAATAGAAATAGATCAATCACATATAAAAGAATTTAATAAATATAAAAATAACTACTAGAATTTCAAAACTCATTCAGGCTTCATTATAGTCTAATAGAAATGCATAAAGGACATTGGGCAAACCCAAAACGAAGGATGTGACTGAAAATTATGCATTTTAAAGGCAAGCAATCAAAGAGCACAAAATTTGGACTCTGATCAAAGGTCTAATAACATAGCTAAGAACTGTAACAAAGTCAATGTAATCACGCATCTTTACAAACTTCTGGGAATGACCAGTCTTAAAAACAAAGAGCACAAATAGCAACATAAAGGAGGGCAACATCTTCAGATGATTCCGATTTTGTTGGCAACATCCAAAGCATCGTAGTCTGGCGTCAACCTCACATACGCCTTCTTCGTACCATCGGGCCTGAAACAAATAAGCTTAGTAGGATTAGAGGGCAATAGAAATGGTATAAGACATGTATAACATATACAAACAAGGTCAAATATCATGCCAAACTATTTCATTTTGCAATCAAAATCATCTGGTTTTGACAATTCCATATTGCAAGCGCAACATGTGGATAAAATCAAGAAATTTTACATGACTGGCAAATATCATTATTCAGAAACAAATATCATTACATCAAATAATAACAATTATTGAAAAAAAAGTTAAGGAAAGCCATATATCAGTTCAGGATGTATAAAGCAGGCTGGGAAATGACATACCTGATGAGTGTGTTGACCTTCTTGGTTTGAATGTCGTACATCTTCTTGACGGCGTTCTTGATCTTCTTCTTGTCGGCACGGATATCGACAATGAAAACAAGGGTATTGTTGTCCTCGATTTTTTTCATAGCCGATTCGGTGGTCAAGGGATATTTGAGGATCTGGTAGTGATCAAGCTTGTTGCGAGGGGCAGCGCTGATGCGAGGATACTTGGGAGTTCTTTCCTTGGTCAATGTTTTAGGCCGGTAGAAAGTGACCTTAGTGCGCATCTTCTTGACCTTTTTCTTGAAGGCGCCAGGTGATTTTACAGCCTTGGCTGCCTTCAAGGCCTGAGCCTTTGCATCAGATTTCTTCGTAGCATCAGCTGCGTATCATTTAAGAACAAAGTAGAAAAGCAAAGGGGTGAGAACTTTTTTACATAATATCTTTGCATAGAATGATAATAGCAAATAAAAGGAAGCTAACACATTCAATTCCACACTATCTGCATAATACTATATGAAAGTGTGAAGAAATCATCACCAAATCAAATGGAATGATAATAACAAATAAAAGGAAGCTAACACATTCAATTCCACACTATCTGCATAATACTATATGAAAGTGTGAAGAAATCATCACCAAATCAAATGGAATGATAATAACAAATAAAAGGAAGCTAACACATTCAATTCCACACTATCTGCATAATACTATATGAAAGTGTGAAGAAATCATCACCAAATCAAATGGAATGACAATAACAAATAAAAGGAAGTTAACGCATTCAATTCCACTCTATCTGCATAATACTATATGAAAGTGTGAAGAAATCATCACCAAATCAAATGGAATGATAATAACAAATAAAAGGAAGCTAACACATTCAATTCCACACTATCTGCATGATGTATGAAAGTGTGAAGAAATCAATCACCAAATCAAATGGAATGATAATAACAAATAAAGGAAGCTAACACATTCAATTCCACACTATCTGCATAATACTATATGAAAGTGTGAAGAAATAAATCACCAAATCAAATGGAATGACAATAACAAATAAAAGGAAGTTAACGCATTCAATTCCACTCTATCTGCATAATATATGAAAGTGTAAATCAATCATCAAATCAAATGGAATGATAATAACAAATAAAAGGAAGCTAACACATTCAATTCCACACTATCTGCACAATACATGAAAGTGTGAATAAATCAATCACCAAATCAAATGGAAATTGATTTTAAACTAACTCCCAAGTATGTCGGTCACCACAATCAATAGTTTACGACTTCTAACAAAACACAACATTTTATCAGTGGCTAAACATCCTTCATATACTGCAGAGTTTTGCTTAAAAATCATAAAAATAAATCTCAAGCAACAACTAATAATGGCTGTAGATCAGCTTATAATATTAATAGGAAACTACATCATCATTTTGCTATCCTAATTCCAAATTTTGCATTTAGTAGTTTAAAACAAATTGGCACCATTCAAATCAACAAAAAAAACTACGATCTACAAATAATAAACAACGAATAACCGAAAACATATTCGAATTGTAGAGATTAAAAGACGAAGAATTGCAGACCTTTTGGAGCCATTTCTCTGGTGCTGGCTGTGGAGGAGAGTGGCGTTCTAGGGTTTTGGAGGAGAATGGGATCTAGTTTATAGGGCTTTTTAGGATTGGAATATGTTGAGATCAGGCCTATTAAAAAATACAAGTCCGGCCCAAGTAATATTTCATCAAAATTGTTGATGGAAATTGTTTGGATTACATATTATGATAGGTTTCAAGGTAAAATAAAATAATGAGTATAACTCTCAAATAATGAATCAAAATAGTATAGTACTACATTTTTATGTAAATTTTAGAAAAATTACTACTTTTTTCTTATAACTATATAGACTCTTTCTATTTTATTCAGTCTCATGAAAATAGTACATTTCTATTTTTGGTGATTTCTTTTACTTTAATGAGGTGAACCATATTTTCCACTAATATACTCTTATAACTTTTTCTTTTTCTCTATCATACTTAATTAATTATGCATTAAAACTCGTTTAGTTCCAAAGTCTCTATTTTTATAGGACTGAAGGAGTAAGATTTAGAAGTTTGAAAAATAATGTGAAAACTGAAACAAAATAATGAGAATTACCACATTTCAGGCCAATTGTCCGTGCACTAGTTAATTTTAGGTCATTTTTGTGGTGTGTCTAGTCAATCACAATTGTAGAAAGAGGAAAAGAAGAGAAGTAATATTTCACCTATTGTGATTGGTTAGCTAGACACGCAATATGGCACAATGTCTGAACCACTATATTTTACTCAACAAACAAGAGGCACAACCAATTATATTCAACTAATAAGTTATAAGAGGCACAACCAATTATATTCCGCACTATTAAAAATATTATTCACTTCGTTAGTTTTACATCATATAAATAATATATCATAATGAGTTAATAATAAACTCGCAACTTAGTCTTTAAAAAATAATTATATGATAATGGGTTTTAACAACCGGGCAACACTATAGGGTCCAATCGACCATGTTCTTGAGCTTGTCTATTTAATTCAATTGGAGATGACATGTGACATGTCAACACCGTTGATTAGTGGCGAATCCATGATTTTTAATTTGGGGATGCGAATAGTGTACATAGTTATACATAATAGTCAAAAAAGTATTGCTAAAAATATTACACATTGAAATATTGTTTAATTTTAGAGTAATAGATTAATAAAAAAATACATAATTATTTATTATTCTACGAATCCTCATTTCTTTAAAGCGAGTGACTACATTGGTCACAAGAAACTTAAAAAAATATTTTGCAATGAAAACAAATTGTCAAAGATCAAACGTTTTAATAACACAGAAAATAATATAAACTATTACTCCCTCCGTCCCAACATAATTTTACACAGTTTGACTTGGCACGGGTTTTAAGAAATGTAATAGAAAGTGAGTTGAAAAAGTTGGTGGGATGTGGGTCCTACTTTTAAAGTATTGGTTTTATAATAAAATGTGAGTAGGAATGAGTTAGTGGAATATGAGGTCCACTACCAAAAATGGTAAAAGTAAAATGGGTAAAATTATGTGGGACGGACTAAAATGGAATAGTGGGTAAAATTATATGGGACGGAGGGAGTACTAGAATAGAAAATATACTCATGTGTTACTATCTAAAAATAAATTGGGGTATACAATTTAAAGACTATAACATAGAATTCAAAAAAAAAAGTGTGATAGGAGATATTAATCAAATGTTGTATCATATTCATAATTGGACAATAAAACTAAAATGAGGCGGCATATATCATTACCACATCACTATTTCCTAGGTGGCATAATTTAGGTTTCAATCAGATGCGAGATTACTTTACAAATTTTAATTGGAGATAGTATTAAAAGAAAAAGAGTGAACTACAAAAATAGTCCCTGTACTATGTGTTTATCTCGCAATTGAACCCTGGACTTTAAAAATATCCCAGACAACCCTAGACTAAGCGTTTATTTCAAAATTGGTCATTTTTCACTGTTCCGTGACGAAAATACCCTTTTAGGGGTTTTTGGGGGGTTTCGGTAATTTGGTCTTTTTACACTTTAAATCTGATATTATTTCAGTGATGTACTAAATCTGATATTATTTCAAAATTATCATTCTTCTTCCCTTTTTCCACCCTTCACTTTGTTTATTTATTTCAATATTAGATTTAATTTTATAATATTAAATTTTAAATTTTAATTTTTAAATATCAATAAATTTTTATTAATTATTAAAATTACTATTAAATAACAAATTAATAGTTTTAATCAAGATTTGATAGTGTCTAATATTTAATCAATAAAGTACGACGACTCGTTAGTTTTAATCAATATTTAATAGTTTTAATCATAAATAGATCATATAACACGATTTATTCTGAGATAAATATGCATCAAATGTAAGACTAATATAACTTTCATTTATTATTTTGAAAACAATCAAAATTAACTAGAAAATTTCAACAAAAATTCTCCTATATCAAATTTTTAGTAGTATCAAATTTTTAGTCAACTAATTTTTAATCACAAGCAATTATAACAACCGAACGAAGGCTAAATAGAATAGCTCTTATTTTTTTATTATGATTAATATGTATTTCTTCAATTCAGCTTAATATTATATTAAATAACAAAAATTAATAGTTTCAATATTTATAGTGTCCGTGAATTAATAGTTTTAATTAAAAAAATTTATTGATATTTAAAAATTAAAATTTAAAATTTAATTTTATAAAATTAAATCTAATGTTGAAATAAAGAAACAAAGTAAAGGATGACAAAAGGGAAGAAGAATGATAATTTTGAAATAATATCAAATTTAGTACATCACTGAAATAATATCAGATTTAAAATGTAAAAAGATCAAATTGTCCAAACCCCCCAAAACCCCTTAAAAGGGTATTTTCGTCACGAAACAGTGAAAAGGGATCAATTTTGAAATAAACGCTTAGTCCAGAGTTTTCTGGAGATAATTTTAAAGTCCAAGGTTCAATTGCGAGATAAACGCATAGTCCAGGGACTATTTTTGTTGTTTACTCAAAGAAAAAAAATGGGGGTACCACCGTCCCCCCTAGTTCTACATTCCGTCCGCCAGTGATGTGGATTGACTATGATGACGACATGCTGTTTTTGATGGAAGTGCTATGAGTAGCACGGTTGATCGTATAGTTTGATCAAGTGTTGTTGATCGAAGAAATCAAACGCTTGGCATAACACCAAATTACTAGGAGTAATAATTTGGTTGTGCGACTTAAGTATGTACAGGGGCCCATGGACAACTTAATCTATACAATATATAAAAGTAGAGTTTTTGGGATATTTAGGGAAATAAGAGAATTTTTGGAGGTGTTTAGAGAAATATCCCTTTAAAATAAATATTTAAACGAATTAAAAATATAAATGTGCGTGATTGGGAGGACTGTGAATTAAAATATATACTCCAATTTAATACTTTCTTTGTGGCAATTATAGGAATGCTTCCACGTATACTAAATAATATACTTCCTACCACCAAAATAATACTAACATTTAAAAGTGTGATTAAGTGTTAAATTAAAAATATATAATCTATCTATATAATATATAAAAGAGGGGTTTTGGAGAAATTTATGTCATTTAGATTAAAAAGTTATATTAAATTAAATATATATAATTTAAAGGTCATTAAATATATGATTAAGTGGAGTGAATGGGAGGTTTTTAGAGGAGCTTTGGAGAAATTTATGTCATTTAATTTAAAAGGTTATATTAAATTAAATATATATAATTTAAAGGTCGTTAAATATTTGATTAAGTGGAGTGAGGGGGAGGTTTTTAGCCTTCATTAAAATATTATAAGTTTTGGATATAAATTTAAATATTTGTAAATTTTGGATGATAATTATTGAATATTACAAAATCTTTCCTTCAATTTGTTTTTTTAACTGCCCACCATAACTTAAAAGCATGTAACCGCCGGTTGTGGTGGGGGGAATCATTAAAAATTAAATATATTATCTTAATTATGCATCATATTCATATAGATTATTAATCATGATGTGTTTAGCAATTGCAGGATAATGAAAGTTGATTTAGCATTTCCAGATGTTTTAGAAGAGAAACTAAAGATCTCATTAGCAGGTAATTTTCCTTCTCACTTTCACATAGGGTGCATGACGATTTCTTTACTTTTCTTCGCTTCTTGATTGCGGCCTTTTTGTGCAACTTATCGTGAAGGATTCGTCGAGAAAACTGTCCCCGAGAAGATTACCAGACATGCTTGAATCGTGAAGAATGCCGAACCTTTGGGTACTGCCCAAATTAGCCTATGATATTTTTACTCATGTATGTTATACTTATATAATTTATAATCTCAACTTAATCTTTCAAGCGTGCATGGGCTTAGAGTATAAATAAGTTCTATAAGTAAATTCTTTTGTTTAATGTATTTTTGTAATGGGTTTTGATTTCCTATGATTTAACATTGAAAAAATTATATTTTGTGATAATTGTTTCATGGGGTTTTACCATGTCATTTAAATTTGGTTTAAACGTTTGATTAGAATTGCAAATAAAAATATTTTTTGTCCTTTCATCGGATGCATGTGGTGTGAATTGTTCGGTTGTGTACTTTTATGGGTCTCATCTTATGATTTGCTTCACGGATGATCGTTTTAATACATATTGATTATTGATTTTGTGCATTGCAAATTAATTTTGTTCCGTATTTTATTTTAGTTTTAGGTGAGACTGACGACTTTAAAGATGACAAACGAGTTATTTTACCTATGAGTTCTATTGAAGAGTGACGAATTGTGAAGAATTGAAGGTTTTGGTTTATAATGATGAAATTGATTTTAATTTTAAAGATAATGTAGTGTATAAAGAAGTTTTAAATATGATGAGTAATTATCCATTGTGTTTAATTCTTTATTGCGATAGATTTTTATCTTCCTACTACATGACTTAATGTTTAAACATTAGATTATGTAATTTGTTTCAAATTTATTATGCTTCAATGTTGATGGACATTATAATGTTGCATGAACTTGTATCTATCTACTCCATCCGTCTCATTTAAAATGTCAACATTCTTGAATGACATGAGATTTTAGGTGGAGTAGTTAAATATGATAAAGTAGAGTGAAAAATGTGACTGAATATTTTAATGAGGGAGGAGAGATGAATTTGTTTCCAAATGTGGAAAATGGACATCTTGAGTCGGACAGAAAGGGTATCTATCTATATCAACATGTAGTATAATACTCTTCACTGCAGTGTTATGATGTCCTAGGTTAATTTGCATAAGACCTAAGTTCAATATATATAATGCCAAACTCTCTCTATCCCATGATAATCGTATTCCTTTTTGTACCATCAAAAGATAGTTTAGTCATTTTCTTTTTTTGACAAAAACTTTATTATCTTTTTTACGAAAAGAAATATCCAACTAAAGAGGGACATATAAAGTAATATGTAAGTTATTTATGAATTTGCAATGAAAATGACAACTGTCATAGTGGTAAGGGAGATGTACAAGAGAATAGTGGAAGTAGTGTTAATTGAGAGTGTGGTCTACATTATTAATAGTGTAGTTGGTTTTTAAAAGCAGAAAGTTTATATTTTTCACATACGACTAAAAAGGAAATAGTTCATACTTTTTTAGGGATGGAGGGAGTCCAGATGGAGTATATTATACTCTCTTCGTTATGGCTAAGATGATACAAGGTAAACACATAATTTTATTGAGTTGTTGGTTAATGTGTTTAATTGAAAAAGAAAAAAAGGAGTATTAAATGGAGAGACAACATGAGTTGGATACAATTATAAAGTGAAAAAGTGGTTAGGTGTGTTGGCTAAAAATTAAAGTTTTTTAAGAATAAAAATATGTCATCTTAGGATAAATTAAAAAAAAAGTGTAGCATGTTTTATACGAAAAAGATGTAGCAGAAAAATGAAGTAGCATGGATTGGTTAATAAGATCAAATGTATGGTTGACGTATACAAACATGACTGCCACTGAAAATATACCAAATTAAGACCCAACACAATAAGATTAAATTATATTAGTTCACATTACAATAATTAATTCACATATCCTGATAGTTTGGGCCGTGTCAAAACAACTGCTTTCTTAAAATTGGATTATATTATGAAATAATAAAGTTGTCGACAAAATATTTGGCCACATGTAAAAAATGAATTTAAAAACAACTTTGGTCTTATGAGTTGTTGCAATATTATTTTTATATGCCATCAATCAATGCTTCGACACGATTTATTTTATTTATTTCTCGTCCCAAATTACTATCAAATATTTGTCTGGGTTCATCAACTCGAATCAGAACACACTCATTCTCCATTAGCTTTTTAGTTTAAACACTTTAAAGCTAAATTCTTAGAATCTTATTCTTTTGTTAGGACGGTGTCTTAATCAATTGTACGGTTATACATGAATTGTTATAAATAATAACCCATGATAAGATGGATGTCGAATCACAAAGAATGAATTATTCAAAATTAACGGAACATGAAACTTAAACATATGAATTGTATCAACGAATAATTCGTTCAAGGAACATTGTATATCCAAACTATTTGTCTCAAATACATTGTTACCTTTTCATGGGTGGGCAATTTATTTGATATTGATTAATTAACAAGTAATTTTAATACTACTCCCGTCAGTCATGTTTATTTTGGATTGTCCACTAAATTTGGACATGTTTTGGAACTGCCTAAATACTAGACTAATTTGGACTGATAAAACTAGGGCTATTAGCCACTAAATTCACAAACTATAACTTCATTTCCATCCACCTTTAATTTGGTGAAAAATACATCAACTTTGAGCGTGTAGCTAATATCTTATGTATAATTGTTCCGGCCAAATTAAATATTATTATTCCCACTATGTTGTACTGGGGTTCGTCCCCATCGATCGTAGTTTTCCCACCAATGTCACCCTCAATCAACACTCTACTATCACCCTATCCATTTCTCAAATTGTAAATTACAACTTATTTAAATAATAGTATTAAGAGTAAAGCTAAACGTACATAATATCTTTAATTTTTAGATTTAATTAAATTTAATTAAAAAGTAATTTTGTTATTTGTTATATTATTATGTAGCAATAAGAAAGGAGATATAGAAACTTTATGTTAAATTGTAACATTATTTGGAGCTTGATTTGAATTAATTATACAATATTTAGTAAAAAAATATTTTTTCTAAACATGCTAATATTTAAGTTAAATTTCAAATTTGTTTTAAATTGTTGCAACATGTTTAGTATGTAATTTATTTTATAGCAATTAATATTTATAAGTCGATTTTCATAAAATTTTAAAAAAAGTTTAACTATGTATGTACAATTATATACATTTTTATGTTTGAATAAGGAATATAATTTAAAGAAATATAAATAGTTTGAAAAGCATAGTTAATTAACTACTAATAATAGTAATAAATCAAATTTTTTGTATATTTTAATTTGAATACACTTTACCCTGATCGATCTAAAAATTCAAAATTTGTCAAAACTTCAAATTGATTAAAACAAATTCTGAAAAAATCTAAACAAAATTTTATACTCAGTGTATTAATTTATTCCAGATCAAATATTCAAAACCAATCAGATTGTGTCCATAAGCAAATCTAAATACTGTAGACATACATACAGACTGTGTCCATATTAGTTTTATCATTCATTATTCTTTAAATTTGAGTCTTTTTCCAAACCAACTAATCTGTTTAACAAATTATTTATACGCCAGGAATCTGTCAAATGACTTTTAAAGAGGCCAAGAGACAACTTTATAAAGAAATATATAGAAATAATTAATATAAATGTTAAAAACGTGTTGTTAGGGTGTGTTTAAAAGGTATAGAGAAGATATGTTATTTTATGAGATGTGCTTTTTATATCCTACGATTTCTTATTTTTGTGTAGCTTAAACAATAGTAAATCGTAAACTGCATACATAATTTCCTTAAAAACAAAACATATAGTAGTGTATAAAATCTTTTAAAATGAGCTTTAAACATGAATAATGTACTCTAAACGCTAACTCACACCATCAAGATTCAAGACTACCTTTAATTATCTTCTTTGGCACCAAAGACGTCACATTCGGCAAAGTAGTTTCTTCATTTTCATTTATCCATCAAAATTCGTCTTATTTTAAAAATGAAGAGTTATTCTTCATTTATTATTCAGTTTTTCTTTCACATTTTTTTTATGTCTCATACTTTACTCATTTTATCTTTTTCTTTATCATGCACTACCATTTACCAATTTCAATTAAAATATGTGTAGTCCATCAATAAAATTATTTTTGGTGAACAAATATAGTATAATTATTATCCGCTAATTTTCTCTCACTTCTGTCTATGATCTACTTAGTTCCATCATTGTTTTTTCAAACTATCTATTAATCTATCTTAACATTACTTGAACTTGCAATCTATTAATTGGCAGAAAAAAAAAAATCTTATTCACTGAGTTATGTTTTCTTGTTTCTCGTCATTTATTTGTTACTGAATTTTACTTTTTCTGGTAAAATTTTTTACTTTTCTTAATTATTCTTGGATAGTGATATTTAGGAAAGTAAAGAATTGATGAGATGTTTAAATTTCATAAACGTAAATTTCATAAATTTATCATATCAAGCCCTATGGAAATTATAAACGTATTTTATATATGAAAAAAATAATTACTACCTTTGTTCCTTGTTAATTAAGTCATCTTTCTATTTTATATCAAGCCCTTGGGCACGCGACTCGGCTCGCCACTGCAGGGGCTGAGAGCCGCGGCCCAGGCCAGGTTTCAATGTCCCCCCCCCCCTCCCCTTTGTGTTAGTTTTAGGGTTTTGGAGAAGATGAAGTGGAGAGAGAAAGAGAGAGTGTGTGACGAAAATTAAACGGTAGTTTTCAAAAATTTTGCATTAGTTTAGGAAACAAATCAATTTCAATCACTAAATCCCTATTAAATTGGTCAACTTTTAAATTAAGGATTGTGATTTCAATTCACACCCTAATTACGGAAATAATTAAAATTCAAATTTTCAATAAATATATTCACTTGTAATTGTCAAAAATTTTAAAATTAATTTAGATTTTTTAATATTATTGTCCAATAATTATTATTCTAGCTAAATTAAAATATAATAAAAAATGTAAGAAAATAATTTTAATTGGTGAATCGGAGAGCCACTATTATGGTGACTAAATTTTTATAAACAGAACCAAGTTTATTGAACATGCTCAAAAAATAGTGATTTAGGCATATCCAAGAGGAGCACCACTATGGACACTCTTGATCGTACTAAAATGATAAACTGGCCCTTCTTGATTGGACTAGTTTACTGGAGATGGAAAAAACGGTATGTTGTGGTATGAGCTCGGAGCTGACGTCAAACACTACTATTCTAATTAATATCCATCTACGTGGCACTTCTACACGCTCACACACGCCTTCAGTCTCCCTCTCTCTCTCTCTATATATATATACACCATTAGAGAGTGTTCTTCTGTAACACCCAATTCGAATAGTTTTCAAATATTTATATGATTTGTTGTTATTCACTTTGATTAATATCCAATACTCTGTTCACAACCAGAATTCATACGATTACATTATACAGGTACTTCATTTCCCTTCATTTCTTCGTTTATTGGCGTGATTCCGATTTCCTAATTGTTTTGTTTTTCCTGTCAATTAAGTATTCCGAATTTCTCGAAATTTCATGGAATTAAGAAACAAAAATATTGGGCCCCCTTCTTCTCTTTATTCGTTTCTTCTCTGCTTCCCAAAACAATCCCTTATTTCAATTGAGTTTTCAAGAGAGATTTCATGGGGCAAAACCTTTGGGGTTATGATTATGAAGGGGTAGAAGTTGTTTTCATCTTTACTAAGTATGATTTTTTTGAGTTTCTAAATATTGGGGAGATTTATTTTTGCTTGTTAACTACTCATGTTACACCTCAATTTTGTGTTAGAAATTCATTGGGTTATATCATAGAATCAATCAGTGATAAAATGACTAATCCATTTCAAGGTGAATCAGGGAGGGATTAGACTTATTTCTGATAGGCCAGCAATTTAAAGCCTAGATATATTGTTGGATCAGTCAAATTTTCAATTTCAGTCTATATATACTGGTGAATTAGTTAAATTTAGCCCACGATCAACTAATCGCTTTAATACCATGGCGTAAATCCATTTGGTTTCATCCTAAGTGGTCCATTTGATATTTTGATATAGTATTAGTACTACTGTGTTTATTTTTGTTTAATTTGCCAGCACTATTTATCTCATAAAGTTAAGATTTTACTAATAGGAGATATGTGTTTGTGTTTGTGTTTGTGCAGCATTGATATGGAATCTGAGTGCTATGGCTTATCCTACAATCCATATTCCATATCCTACAATCACTATCATGATACTCAATATCAAGAAGTTACTCCCTTTTGCTTTCAGGATAGTGTTGATGGAGAAATCAATCAGCACCACATACGGCGCGCTCTGCAGGAGCTGGAGCGTGCTCTAATGGCGGTCGACGACGACGACGACGCGGAAGACATCACATCCCATTTCCAGCCTCAGGGCTCGAGCAACGACCTCAAACAGCTGCTGATCGCGTGCGCCCAAGCCCTCTCCGACAACAAGGTGGACCAATTCGAGAAGCTCGTGGAGCGTGCTAGTCATGGCGTGTCTATAACCGGGGCGCCAATAGAGCGCCTCGGGGCCTACATGCTTCAAGGCCTTCTCGCCAGGAAGGGCGCCGGCATTTACAGAGCCTTCAAATGCCATGAACCCGATAGCAACGCTTTCCTTACCTACATGCGCACCATGTATCAAGTCTGCCCCTATCTCAAGTTCAGCTACATGGCTGCGAACGGCGCCATCGCGGAAGCCTGCAAGAACTCTGATCGCATCCACATCGTCGATTTCCAGATAGCGCAGGGCACACAGTGGATCACTCTGTTGCAGGCGCTCGCAGAGCGCCCTACCGGCCCTCCAGCCGTGCGCATCACTGGGGTAGATGATCCCCTTTCGAGACTCGCCCGTGGCACTGGCTTGGCCGCGGTCGGGGAGACATTCGTCCAGATTTCCAAAATATTCAACATCCCGGTCGAGTTCCACCCTGTCCCGGTCCTTGCCTCGGACGTGACAAGGGAGTTGCTCGACGTTAGGCCAGGCGAGGCGCTGGCGGTGAACTTCCCGCTCCAGCTCCACCACACTCCGGACGAGAGCGTGGACGTCTCCAACCCGAGGGACAGGCTTCTCCGGATGGTGAAGTCGCTGTCCCCGACGGTGGTGACACTTGTCGAGCAGGAGTCGAACACCAACACGGCGGCGTTCCTCCCGAGGTTCGTGGAGACCCTCGACTACTACCTGGCAATGTTCGAGTCGCTGGACATCGCCACGGAAAGGGAGAGCATGGATCGGATCGATGTGGAGCAGCATTGCTTGGCGAGAGACATAGTGAATGTGATAGCGTGCGAGGGGAAGGAGAGAGTCGAGCGACACGAGCTGTTTGGGAAGTGGCGGTCGAGGTTTAGGATGGCGGGTTTCGAGCAGTGTGAGCTGAGCCCTTATGTGAATTCGGTGATCAGAGGGCTGCTGAGAGGCTACTCGGAGCATTATAGTTTGGTAGAGAGAGATGGAGCTATGCTGTTGGCGTGGAAGAATAGGAATTTGATCTCTGCTTCTGCTTGGCATTAGTTTTTTCTTCATGTCGAGTTGTTTTAGTTTAGCTTGTATGGGATAGTAATAAGATGTTGTTACATAGCTATATGACAATGTTAGGCAAGTATAGAGCTAATAACAATGTCGAGTCCAATGATCTTAAATAATCCAACAAATCATTTTTTTCTTCCACTGCACTTTTCCTCTTGACTACATGGAACTCCTCTTTTGATAAACGAGAATGCAACGTCAAAATGTATCTTCGAGCTTCAGGGGTCATTTAACCAACACCCGGTATGTTACATGTCAACTCTTCAAACACAAATGAAAATCTCTATTAATTTAAGTTTCCACACTTCCCCTTTTCGTTCAGTGCCTCCTCAGAGCATACGGAACGGCAGCCCGGTCAAAGCTCAATCCCGCCCTGTTGGGTTGAGTCAAACGCGGCTCTCTGTTGCGAATGACTCGCCCCAAAGGGCCGCATGCGTCGGGAGGTGCGGACTGGCATTTTGGGGGCACCTCACTGGTGACTCGCCAGCTTCGTTCTTCGCCGAACTCAGCGACTCACCAGCCCTGTCCGGGAATACGAAAAGACACTTGATTTAGCTGTTTTTTTTAACTCTCGTCACACTAGTACAAATACTCTTGCTAGAGTTCTTTTCAAGGCAACGTTGAATCATTATGGTTGCATTTCAATCTATTGTCGGGTTTAGATTAAATATTAATGTATACTTTACTAGTTCTTGTGTTGCTAGTTTTGTGGAGCCATTAGATTATTGTTTGAGTGAAAGTGGCTATTGGATTATCTTCCTTGTTCTTTAGCCTAAATGATAAAGTATATGATCCTTATCAGGCTGGAGAAGATAGAGAAAGTCGTAGATAAACTGTGCTCTGTCGAAAATTGGTAATTTGTGAGATTCTAAATGGAAAAAGTAAATACGATAAATAGGAAAATAAATTATTTCATTGGTTGATTGAAGAGAATAACAATAGCCCTATTTATAATACCCTCCGTCCCGAATAATTCGTCCCATTTTGACCGGACACGAGTTTTAAGAAATGTAATGAAAAGTTAGTTGAAAAAGTTAGTGGAATGTGAGTCCTATTTTTATATATTAGTTTTATAATAAAATGTGAGTAGCAATGAGTTAGTGGAATATGAGGTCCACTATCAAAAATAGTAAAAAGTGAAATGGGACGAATTATGTGGGACGAACCGAAATGGAAAAATGGGACACATTATCCGGGACGGAGGGAGTACTAATACTAACTTAATGAGCAAGACAACCAAGATATGAAAAAAATATGCAATCTTTAAATTATCTAACTAAATAATGCAACTAAATAATACTCCCTCCGTCCCACAAAAGATGTCACCCTTGTGGGATGGCACGAGATTTTAGGAGGTTTTATTTTGTGTGTTAAAATGAGAGAGAAAATATAATTTTTATATTCATGTGAGAGAGAACTTTTTCCAAAAGGGGAAATGTGACATCTTTTGTGGGACAAACTAAAAAGAAAAATGTGACATTTTTTGTGGGACGGAGGGAGTAATGCAAGATATGAAAGAGATATGGAATCATGAGCGTATCAACTCCCCGATGGTTGAAAGCCACCTTGTCCTCAAGATGGGAACCACGAAGCAGTCAAGAGAGTTAATGATAACATAAGCTTTGAGTTATCCCCTCTTGGATCAAAAACCTTTAGAGAGAAATCAACATTGAGGTAAGGCATGTCACTCCCACTGCTCTTCTTAGAGAATCCACAATAGATGTCATAGTAAGCGCCCTAGTGGGCGGCCTAGTGGTTACCACATCAGCATGCCCCTTCTTTCTGCGATGGTTGCGCCCTAGTGTGAGCCCTATCAGTTATCCATTTTTCATTTAATTATTAATGTTATTATTTTTTTATATTTTCACATATTGTAAATAGAAAAATTAAATACTAAATTAAATGAAAAGCATGCATTACTAATTATAAAAAAAGAATTTATAAATTTTATATTTAATTTTAATCAAACAAAAAATAGCAAAATATAAATACACTATTATAGAACACAATAAATTTAAATAAAACACTTACATTAATCGAATAAAATGAGAAAAGTATAATAAATATCAAAATAAATAAATAAATAAAAAAGTTGAGTTTGGGGCTTGAACACACAACCTCTATAATTTTCGAAGATACATTTACCTAGGCTAAACATTGATTGTGTATTGAAATCAAACAAATTTTTACATAAAGCAACAAAAAACTCTCTTGTAAGTGTAAAACTAATTGTCCCACATCGAAATCACAAAGAAACTTACAGTTGAAAACCTATCTATAAAATTGCCATTTATCCCACATCGAAGTCACAATGAAAGTTGGAGTTAAAAACCTATCTATAAAATGTTTACTCAAGCAATGCAAAACTTGTTCATTTAGTGTGAAGGATTATATTTTACAAAATATATTCTTTCACTAATTCACGGATCTGTCTTTTAGTATGGATCATTGTGAAATTATAGTTTTTTATTTCAAGTTAAAAAATAATTTTTTAATTTAAAAATTGATTTTTAGAATTAAAAATTGAATTTTATATAATTTTTTTTCGAGATCGGACTCGGGCGCTGCGTCGCAATGGGCGCCCGATCAGGCGCCTGATGGATCGGGTGTGAGATCAGGACGACCAATTTTTCAGTCGCGCAGCTAAGGCTCGGGCGCTTGCAGTGGAAGCTCGATTTTGGGCGATCGGGCGTGAGATTGGACATCCACCGTGGATGCTCTTAGAAGAAAACAGACTGCACTTATGTTTCAAATGCCCGAGCTCCATATATTTGGTCATCTAAAATTCCCATACTACTCTAGAAACTTTAAACCAAGAAGACGATGCACGGAACCGGGGGAATGGCGTGTCATGGCGCGGAGGGTCCAATCGGGCATCGGCGTCAAGTGATGTCGAACTATGAACAGTACCCGTAACATCACCAACAAACAGATTCCCATAGATAATTATCTTCAAACCGGTATAAGCACCTCCTCTCTTGTTCCAACAATTCTCAACATCTTAGATGTCACCCGAGCAACATGAATTGATGCGATGATCTCCTTCACTTCACCAATAGAACCTTCCTCTTCTTTATCTTCTTACAACGGCTGGTCCCATTATGTGAGAGCACAACTCAAGTTGGCCCAAAGTAAATGAGCATATTTCTTTTTTGCTTTAACTCCAATTAGTTTATGTTTGATAAGAAATTGATAGCACATTTTGGGATTTTTATGCACAAATTAAGCGGTGACAAAATGAAAAGAGGGGGAGTCACGTTGCTGTTTTCATCAATCCAGAATTGAAACTGAGTGATTGAGTGATAAGTTCTTGACCTATCGAGCCTGAGCACCACGGATTGAACGGACAAATAGAAGAGAAGATAAACCTTGGTTGAAGTGTCAGGAGACTCAATAACATAAAACTAACAAGAAAATACGAGATATGGATTTGTGATTTTAATCGATACACAAAATCCTTGAATTTAGACGAGAGATTTCTTGTGATTTGGCATGGTGTGATCATTGGGCTGCTGTCACTTGTTGGCCTGGGCTCGGTCGAGGTTGTTGTCAACAAGCTGATAGGATGCGCTTAGTTAGATGGACTCAAGCTGCTGATAGGGTCTGAGTCCCTATCATTGATAGTGGCGTGAAAGAAGATGAGTGCAGATTTTTCAGCTCGGTGCAATCTTGTTTAATGCTTTGATCGAATATTCCTCCGTGGTATGATTGAAATCAAATTTAGTATTCGACCATTTTCTTTTATTTTTCTTTTATTGGCATATATTGTCACGATCTTACCAAACATATATAGTAGTATAAGAACTTTCATTATCTTTTATTAGGATATATTGTAACGTTATTGCCGTGTTGCCAAATGAAGAAAAAGAGTACATAAATTGGCCTAAAAACATTTGATTGAAAACGCAAATAGGTGAATTAAAAACGTAAGACAGAATCAAACCTCCTAACAAAGTCGGCAAATAAGCACAACAATAAAGTTCGATAGGAAGGAAAAGTATCATCACATAAAACAAAGAAAACAATGTCGATTACTTGACTTCAACTTTGTCACCAGTCTCACCCGACGACCCAAAGAACAAGTCCGAGACGGTAGGCAGCTTCATCTCACCATTATACGACATCGGAATCGTGAAATTGCCGACGACAGGGAGGTCGATGATGAGCCCCAGCTCCAAGCAGTAGTCAATGTCCCAATCGCCGCTGATGTCGCGGATCAGGCTAATGGCGGCGCTGTGCGGGACCTTGACGGTGACGTCGAGCTGAGTGGAGGCGCTGGCCTTGAGGGAGCCCGGGTCGGGGATGGTGCCGGAGGCGATCACACGCTCCTTGCTCTTCACGGTGTAGGCGATCTCGCCGATCGGGATGGGGACGCCGTACGGGTTGGAGACGGACACCTTCGAGAGGAGAGTGATGCCGTCCAGGCCGAACCCTTTTAGATCCACGTCCGCGATTGTTGCCTCCGGCACCGCCACGTTCGTGATCTTGTCGGCGACGTACTTCTTTGCCTTCTCCAATAGGTCCATTTTTTTAGATATTTTCAACTTGGGGAGGGATTTTGTTAGGGTTGCAGCTGCTTCTGGGATTATATATACATGGATGTACTAATATGCTAACTAATTTTAAAGTGCTAACGTACATCCAATCACGTGCTGCCACGTGGCATGAAAAATGCAATATTATATACAGAAAAATGCAATATGAATTTCGACAGATTGCATTTTTGTTATATGAAGATTGCATGTTTTATTGTTGAGTTTTGCATTTTCGATATTGACGGTTTAATTTGCATTTTATATCTATACGGATTGCATTTATATATGTGAAAATGCAAAACTTAACAATATAAAATGCAATTTTGTGAAAATGCAAAACTTAACAATTAAAAATGCAATTTTCCTATAACTAAAATGCAATCTGCGGAAATGCATGAACAACTTCACAAATGTGTATTGCATTTTTATATATACAATATTGCATTTTTCGTGCCACATGGCAGCACGTGGTTGGATGTATGTTAGCACTCTAATTAAGGATGCGCCCTAGTGCTCCCCTATATACATTCACACAAGTTTTCATTTATAATAACTGGTAAGTGAGAAAAGAAAAAAATGTTGTTAGAAAAAAAGTTGTTAGAAATTGTGCAATGGACACAATGAGACCCATAAATAAAAAAGTGAAAGAGAATGTTAGTAGTATCATAAATGGATATGTACTATTTTTACGAGACAGAACGAAAAAAAAATATTGTCTATTTCTATAAAATGGAAGGGGTATATTGCGTTCAATTAAACGTCTCATGTTTCTATTTTTGTCCAATTGTATTTAATTTTTTCATTTTATTTTTATAATTTTAATAAGTAAGTTTTCTACTCTGCTACTCCATTCCATTTACCATTATTACAAAATTAGTAATATTATATAAAAGTATGATTCATACATTTTTTTTATAATAAATTTGAACTATTTTTTAAATTCCAATTAATAGGGATTGAAAGGAATATACGAATGGATATGCGTGTGTGAGCGAAGAAATAAATGAACGCGTTACTTTAATTTTATAAGACGATTATTGAAATTTAAAAGAGTAAAGAGCAATTGATGCTATTTCTGGCGTAATTATGATTTCCAGTCTACATCATTTAAAAATATGCGCACCCAATGCATCCTCTAATATTATGATATTGATTATTGGGCTCATAACTCACTAATCTCATTGGAATTTATTGAATCCTAAATAAGTTAAAAGTAAAAAAAATAAATTAAAAACTCAACTGTTAATGCACAAGTAAAATATGAAAGTCATATTCAAATAACAGGGTGTTATTTTTAGATAATATCGAGGTCAATTTAATTATCCGTATTATAAAAATCTTGATTTCCTCAAAGGAATTGAAAACGAATTGAAAATAACCTTCGTGTTATCTACAAATGACAATTTTGGATTTTGCAATAAGATATGGTTTAATTTCCATCATAATACAGTATAATACCCTTATTTTAGAATTAGAATGTGTTTTAATCATTTTTATTTTTAATGGTATAATTTTATTCATGTATCCGTTGGATATGTTTAAAACTATTAATTTAAGAATAAAATTTTTAATTTAATCATGAATTAATTACCACAGTAGTATAAGTTAAGATGCTACGAAATGTAAATAATATGTTTAATTATAAAATAATTTTATAACTTAATACTGTACTATACGCTTTTTTAAATATATTTTCAGTTACAATATAGTTTAAATTCTAATTTCTTCTTTGCCCTAGCATGTTATTTTTCCATAACTTGTTTTTGATTTTGTTAAATATAAAATAAATATAAAGTATAGTTCTTATTGATAGTGGAATTATTATAAAATACTCCATATACTAATGACTAAGTATTTTTCTTATCTTTTTAATATTGTGTTATTTTTTCCTTAGCCTGTTTCAATTTTTATTAAATATAATATCCAGAAAAGCTAAAAAATGCGAATATTTTTTTATTTCTATGTAATGTTGAGATCGATGAGTCTTTTTAATTTGTAGTATGAAAATATTAATCACGATCTCTTCTTTACTTAATGCGGATCGTGATTAAGTAAACTAAAAATTCAATTAAAATTGATAAATCTCATTTTTTTTAAAATTGTGAAAGGAAAAAATAACCCAATTATGTTTATACAATTATGTTGGGTCAACGTTTGTTGTTAACTTGTTAAAGGCACTTTATTTTACGAATGGGCCGCTGGTCATGGCGTTGAAAAACTTGATGATGATGTAACTGTGAGGAATTAAATGATAATTATGTAAGTTAATCAATTAAGAATCTCTTGAGAAAGATTACGTTATCTCCATTTTTATTGTTTTTTAAGGGAGATTACGTTACCGACCAGATTATGAACGGCAATTGAACTATTCTTCAAAACAAGATAGTGAAAGATTAAAAATGCCACCGAAATCAATTGACAAAGGAAAAAAACTGAAACAAGCAAGAAAGTGTTTTAGTAAGTTTGTTCTTAATAACCTATATGCTCCAAGTGCAAATTGTTAGAATATTTCGAAAATTGTGAATTCGAAAAAGAGATTTTATAAACATTTTATTTTCAGTGTAACAATCCAAAAACGAAATTGTTTCTTGTTTTTGAATGTAGCAGAATTATTAAACGATTAGAATGAGGGATCATGTTTAATGCACGGCTAAAAGTTTAGCGCACCCGGTGTCATGATAGTTGGCACGGATCATAACTAAAATACTCAAAGGCCCTAATAATTGTCAGTGTAATATTGATGTTATTATCAATATTAATTAAACTTAAATAAGTACAATTAGTACTTAATTTGACTATGTCGGATCTGCATCGGATCCTATGGCTTGGACTCGTGATTTCCCCACTTGTTGATTAACAATCAAGAATCTTTACAGTACTTTTGATTTTAATAAAAAAAAAACACCCAACTTGACTACAAATCAAATAAATGTGTTTGGGGTTTTAATTTATAAAATGTACAAATGCTGCTAAACAGATCATCTATCCCATTATTTTAGTATTCCTCTTTTATACACTACTCAAAATCGCTGGTGACTTTTCGAATAATTAAATAAGTATTCCTCTTTCCCATGTTCTCTTTTTTGGATGTTTAAAAATAAGCGAATTAATTCTTAAAAAAAAGATCTTTTATTTGTCGAGAAACCGTTAATAAGGTCTCTTTTCTTCTCTCTCGATCGATCGAAGCTCTAATCACAATATAGAAATTGTTTTCTTTTTTGTTCACTCAAGTGTGCAATCTTTGTTTCAATTCCGATTGCTTACAGATATTATTAACAAACTCAGACCCAATCGACCACCATAAGAAACTGAAAAGATCAGACTTGGCGATACAACTAATAAATCATAAGCATGACGTTTAATGAACCTGAAGTCATTCAGTTTTAATTTAGACAAGAATTTATCTAGTTATAATATTTTCCAGAGTTAGTTAAATCCAAAATGTTAAAATAGAATAATAGATATAGATGCATGCACATCTCAATGGGAATATCATGAACTGATAACCCAAACCTCTTCAGCCCATAATCCAATAATAAGCCCAATCACACTCGAAGAAAAATCAAACGCTTTTCCTCTGTTTGGCTTTTCTTTTTCATTAATTGCCTCAATCCTCACCTCATATCTAATGCTGAATAGTTTTATTACAAGTATGAACGGAATATTTATTACGAATATGGATTGTGATAGTTATGTGTGAAAGGAATATCTAAAATAATACTTTCTCATTAATAGTTCATTTTCACTTTTTATCATAGATAATAAATCTATTTTCACTTTTTACCATAAATAATAAATAAATCTTATATTTAACTAACTTATTCTACTCACATTTCATTACTCCCTCCGTCCCCTATTAAGAGTCACACTTTTCCATTTCGATCTGTCCCCAATTAAGAGTCACACTTCAATTTTTACCATAAATGGTAAGTAGGTCTCACATTCCACTAACTCAATTTACTCACATTTTATTATAAAATCAATATAAAAAAATGGGTCCCACATTCCACTAACTTTTTCAAACCAACTTTTCCTTACATTTCTTAAAATCCGTGTCCGGTCAAAGTGTGACTCCTAATGGGGGACAGAGGGAGTATAATATAAAAGTGAGATTCATTTTCCAATAACTTTTTTAACCAACTTTCCTTTACATTTCTTAAAACCCATTCCGAAATCAAAGTAGACAATTACTGGAGGACGGATGAAGTGCTATTATTTTTGGCATGGTATTTGATAAGAAAGTCTGTACTAATATTCTCATCCCTCCGTCCCACAATAAAAGTCACATTTTACCATTTCGGTTAGTCTTACAATAAGAGTCACATTTTACTTTTACCATAAATAATAAGTAGGTCACACATTCCATTAACTTTTCCTATATGAAATATGGACCCATATTTCATTAACTTTTCCAACCCACTATTCTTTTAAATTCGTGTTCATACTAAATGTGACCTCTATTATGAAACAAAATAAATACCAGTATATAAAACTTCAATAGCTAAACCCAAAATCAACGCCAGAAAAAACATATTGAAAACATATTGACAAAGAAATGGAGTAGAAAGTTTTATGGTACTCATATTTACAGAGATTGAAACAAGTAAGTGGTAGACATAGATTATATTCTACGAGGCACATCAGAGTATACAAATGCAAAGTAGAGTAGATTTGGTTGGTGTTAAATGACTGCTTCAAAACATGAAGGGCGCAGGTGAAAAAGTTGGCATTACGGTTGACATGTGGGCCCTCCTGCATCACCAAATATAACTCCGAATGTTAATGGAGTATACTGTATTGATAAATGTAAATAAAATGGTGCATTTTTTAACTTTATCCAATGCTATTAATAATGAATTGAACCATCTGTTACTAAACTTGATCGAATTTTTATGATGTAAACAATTGAACGTTTTTGTATTTTTTTTTTCGTATTTTGACTTGAGAAAAATGTTGAGCTCAATTTATATACATAACCGAATAATACATAAAGATTTTTTTTCACTTGATGATAAATTCAAAGAGTATAAACACTCTAATAAACTTCCAATATTTGTTTCTCTATTCACAACTAGATCTTTTTTTCTTAAAAACTTATACATTGGGATATACATTAATGACCTATATATTAAAACATACTAATCTCTAAAACCATTTAACTTTTTAAAAAAATATATTATTGTCCATGAATTAAAAAAATGGTTAAAAAAACCATAAACTTTGGCCGAGGGTAGTCGGACCCGATTTCAAAATTTTGCAGCAAAATACGACCTACGTGAACAATCACACCAGAAATTTACAACCTAGACTAGCTTTTTCGATAAATCTAAGAATTTAGCTGAAAAATAGTAGTAGTAATTTAAACCTTTGTATGATAGCTCTGTGCATTTGGGAAAATGTTTTAATATTTCAGGAAATGCCACATCACATAATCCATTATTACCGGAAATCGTCGTGAGCGGGGGAACGGCGGCGATCTCTTTGGGAAGCGGAGGCGACCTTTCTCTTGATGCTGCGGTGCCATTGCCAACCCTTCGCCGGCTGTTGGACATTACTGCTATTAATCCTCCTCGCCGTTAGCACGTCCTCCGATATCGACGACAACGAAGGCCGCCACTCACGGCCGCCCCTATCATGCTTCCGTCGCTGCGCCACTAACAACCGCGCATCCTCCGGCGGCCGCCTTTCCTCCTCCGATGATGATCCGCAACAAGCCACCAATTCGAGCAAAAACTTCATCACTAGCCTTTTCGATAAATCTAAGAATTTAGTCTAATTAACAAAATCGATGAATTAATTAATGACCATTTCGTCGATCCATGTTTAAAGAGAGAGGAATGGTGAGTTGGGGAAGTTGTGGTGGAGTGTTATATTAATAGATAGGTGGTGAGGTTTTTGTCCTTATCTTCAATGGGGAGATTAATGCGCCATCAAATCAATAATTTTAGTTACTAACACTAGGTTTATATCTATGTGTGGAGTGTAAATAAAAGTCAATTAATAAAGGATACATTTCTAATCCTTACAAATAGTGACCCACTTAATCCAAATCTTGTCTACTTCCATACCCAAATGCTTGGATCTTATGTTTTATTAACTTTGTCTATGTTATATATATACATGTATCAAGTTTAAAGCCTC
Source organism: Salvia hispanica (assembly GCF_023119035.1). Lineage (NCBI taxonomy): Eukaryota > Viridiplantae > Streptophyta > Magnoliopsida > Lamiales > Lamiaceae > Salvia > Salvia hispanica. The sequence goes on along the minus strand of NC_062967.1, from coordinate 21,085,892 downwards.
CTTCGTGAGTTTTCTCCGCATTTTGGGTTGAGTTTTTTTTTATGAATTCCACTTTTGTGGTTGTTTGTGTTATGTTTAATATCATTGAGTAAATTTATGCTTATTAGCTTTGTGTTGCTAGTTAGTTGAGTCATTACAGATGATTCTATGATGACGTTTTATTATCTTTTTAGTTTTCGAGTAATTAGAATAAGAATAAATCTAGACAAATCTTTTGTGGCACAATACGGAAAGTCGAGATCACATCAATAACCAAAATGCCACAAATATGTTAGGCATATGGTATTTACTGACTATTTAATTCATCTTTTATTTTACCAATCATCGATGGTATATTGTATATCTTCCGTTCTTGTCCACTTTGATTTAAGCAAGAATTTAAAAAAATTTAAAGAAAACTTAAGCAAGGATATTAAAAAACGTAAAGAAAAATAATTTTAAAAAGTTAGTGAATATCAATCTCACTTTTATTAATTAATTTTATAATAAATATGAGTAAAATATGTTAATAAAATGTGAAGTCTATTTACTATTTATGATAAAGAAAACAAAAGTAGAAAATTAATAGGGGGACAAATGAAAATGGCAAAAGTGGATAGTTAATAAGGGAGGATGGGGTATTTTATATTGAGATAGTTCTGAAATTAATACTATCTCCGTCCTATAAAAATATGGGTAATTAATATGGTACGGGAATTAAGAAAAAATTGGTAAAGTAAGAGATATGGGGAGAAGGGTAGTTAAAGTAGTGCTAGTGGATAGTGAGACTCACATTGATAGTAGTGTTTAATGGTAGTATAAGATGTAAATAAGTTGATGTATATGGTAATAAATTGAGATAACTTTCTAAAAATGGAATGAACATATTTTCTAAGATGTAAATAAGTTGATGTATAGGGAGTATAAACTATTACTCTCTTTGTCCCATAAAAATATGTATTTTTGGTTGGGCACTGGCTATAATGCACAGTTGATAAAATAAGAGAGATAAAAAGAAAATGTAATTAAAGTATTGTTAGTAGAGAATGACTCCCGCCTCAATACAGAGAAAATAGTTTCCAAATTAGAAAGTGCATACTCTTATGAGATGTACTAAAAATGAGAGAGTGCATACTCTTATGGGAAAAAAGGAGTAAAATTTTGAAACTTACATATTTAGGGATGTCAGTACAGCCCGCAACCTGTGGGTTGACCCGAATAGCCTGCCAAATTTATAGGGTAACAGTTGAAATTTTATAATCCGATAAAATTACAATCTGATTAGCCTGCACCTGAATAACCCGAAACCCGTTAGGGCCAGACCCGAAAACCCAATGGACTGTCCCGAAAACCCAAGAAAATTTCTATTATTCTATTTATGACTCATAATTCGTCACTTCATTGATTATTTTTATAAGATAACTAAAAAAAATAACTTTCAATTATATAGTATTAAATATAAAAATTATATAATATTAAATTTTTATTAATATAATAATATATATTAAATTAGAAACTTAAAATTCACTAAAAATATATATAAATTTGTGAAACTTGCTTTATATTTTCTCCAAATGTGTTTATACTTCATTTTGCACAAATCTCAAATATTAATATTTTTTCATGTTTTTGTTTGAGTTTAAGCATACATTTCAATTTATCATAATTAAATATTTTACATTTTATAAATATAACTATTTTTCATCATTATTTATTGGATTGATCGCATGTTAATTTTATCGATAGCAACCCAATTAACTCGTTAAACTAGCCCATAACCCGAGTTTTTAGGATTAGAGTTGAACTTTTAAATTGCATATCTAAGAGCATCCTACTCCTACTCCTACTTCTATTCCTATTCCTACTCCTCCTGTTCGTGGCACCCGTACCCCGTACACTCCGGGTGAGATGATGGCGATGTGCAAAGCCTACTTGGCAGTCTCCGAAGATTCGGACGTTGTCACGAACCAAACCGAGGATACGTATTGGTGGCGCATCACTCGCCTTTACAATGAAACCCGGCCGGGAGGAACCATCTATCGCAATGAGAGTATGGTGCGCAATTGCGTCTACAGATGCAACTTAGCAACCGGTAAGTTCCAGGGGTACTTCCAACAGGAAGAGCGGGCGGCGGGGAGCGGCACGAGCGAGCTCGACATCATCAGTGCCGCCTTGGCGACCTACCAAAGCTTGGAGATGATACCGTTCAAGTACCTCGATTGTTGGTAGGAGGGGCGCCGACATCCGAAGTATATGGGCGGCGTAGTAGCATCCTCCTCCAGCTCCTCTAGCAAACGGTCGAGGTCGGTAGCCCTATCCGACGGCGCCTCCGATGATGTGGCTACCCAGCTTGCCGGAACTAACTTGGGTAGCCCCGACGCTGGCCCGAGCAGTTCCCGCCGGCCGGAAGGAAGGAAGAAGGCGACGACCACCCGCCCCCGCTCCCGCTCCCTTTGTGCCTCCTCCACCCCCGAACAATTCGTTGTGGACCCTCTTGGGTCAACTCTATTTGAACGATACGTCTAAGATGACTCCGGATCAATTTGCAACACATGAGCAAATGATCCGGGGTCTCAAGAGGCAATTGGGGTTAGATGACTAGTCTTCCACGTGTGTAATTTTTAATTTGTAGGATTTTAATTATGTATTTTTTTATTTTCTAGGATTTTAATTATGTATTTTTATTTTTTAGTATTTTAATTATGTAATTTTTATTTTTTAGGATTTTAATTATGTAATTTTTATTTTTTTAATGTATTTTTATAATGTAGAAATGTTTTTAATAATTGGAGTATTTAAATTGAATAATAGAATGGTGGGACCCTTGAGCTTGTTCTTAGCTAAGAGTACAAATGTGAGTGTTGTGCTTTTAACTAAGGAAAAAAAGTAAAAATGGGTTCGGGCCCACAAACGTGCTCTTAGCTAAGAGCACGGATGAGAATGCTCTAAAAGAAATCTATTAATTTACGTTTGGTGTGGTTTATAACATACGTTCTATTTTCGAGCAACACTAAAAGCACATTAAAAAGTTGCAACAATATTATAATTGGTGGTTAGTCAATTACCTATTTCGCCTAATTTAAACCAACTGCAAATCATACAAATTGATTGTTACGCCAAGAACTAAAAATTGTGTTGTAAAACAAAAAATAACTAAAATATTAGTATAATAATAGTATACTATCAACCCCTGAATATCATGGAACATATTTTTTAATTTATATTATGATAAACAAGAAAAGTGATGAGATTATAAACAAGTATCAAATTCAAAATCACTCACATATAGGCCACATTCCTTGAAAACGACGTCGGGACACTGTACCATAAACTATAATACCGGGAAGAGTATAGATATAGATGTTGCCACCATGTTTTAGGTATTTAATTATTTAGTTAATGCGTTATATTTTATTTGACGTGCACTTAGCAAATGAAATTCGAGATATCAAACTGTAAGAGAATATCTTTTAGTTGAAAATAAATCTACTTTGCCTACTGCCCCGATCAGGCGATCACATTAATTAAGGTCTCTGACTTAGATATTCATTAATAATTAGTTGAATAACTTGAAAGATACTAATAAAGTCGAAGTTGTAATGTAATTGATTAGATAACTTACATAAATTTATCTTTTATAAGTCCTTCACAATATTTTTTATAATTTAAATTAGATATCATTATTTTTCTCTTTTTTTCTAAATTACTACTCTTTCCGTCCCTGATAATTTATCACCATTTAATCCGGCACGAGTTATAAAAAATATAATAGAAAGTATGTTGAAAAAGTTAGTGGCATATGAGTCTTACTTTTATTTATTAGTTTTATAATAAAATATGTGTAAGAATGAGTTAGTGGAATGTGAGGTCTACTATCAAAATTGGTAAAAATGAAATATGACAAATTTTTAAGGACGGACGAAAATAAAAATAAGTGACAAATTATTTGAGACGGAGAGAGTATATTATTTACTGTGATTCTCTTATTTCTATTGGTATATGGATTCGTTTAACTTCCAGCTACAAAATAAAATTATTAAATTGTGATTTGGAATTATGGTTGTAGTAGTGAGACTATTTTCTTTTTTAACTTATTAAAATTATTAAAAAGAGTATGATTTAGTCATAAAATAAAAGATATGGTCAACGTTGTATAATAATAAATACTTTCTCCGTCTCATTAAATATGCAACATTTGCTTTCCGGCACGAGATTTTATGTAGTGTTGTTTTGTGAGTTAATGAAGAGAGAATAAAGTAAGAGAGAAGAAAAAGTAGAGAGAGTATTGTTTTTATTTTTAGAAACGTTTTATTTTTAATGGGGCAGATAAAAAAAGGAAAACGTTCAATTTCTAATAGGACAGAGGGAGTAGGTCCCAACAAAGATAATTAAAAAAAATGATACTACAACATATTAAACTTAATTATAAACAATATTGGCTATCGTATTTTCTATAACATAATGAGATCATTAGCACTTGTGTGATTAAATAGAATATTAACAGTCACGGCCGAGGTGAGTTACTAGAATATGTAAGTGAATGGAACAGTTGATTTATACAACGCTAATCTTTAGTAAATCTTTAAAAAAGTCAGATTAACTTAAATTAACAGTTGATTTTGATGATGGAGCGTAACTTAATTGATAAGAAGATTATTTTCAGTCAATAAATAGGTGATTGGAACTATTATGGGAGATAAATATATAATTTTGTTGATTCATGTTATTTTATAAAAGCAAAACTTATTTTGTTGATTCAAATCTTTTCTCTCTACACTGTCGCCATCTACCACACAGTCACCTCTCTCACACCGCTCTACCTACAGTCACTCTCTCGCCTCCGAAGCCACCCATCTACTCATGCAATTGGGACGCGCGCACCCCTCATTTGCATTTGTCAGGTGGCCCCTCTTGCCACTCCACAGATTAGGGGCACCATGATGGGCCCTCTGCTCACACTATAGAGAGCACCATGATGGGCCCTCATTTGCTTTTGTCAGGTGCCCCTCTTACCACTCTACGGATTAAGTAGGGATGGGTGGGTAGGTATACCTTACCGAACCACCATACCGTATATCTTACCGTGAATACGGTATGCGAAACAGTCATACCTTTATCTTACCAAAGTTTTCGGTATACAGAACTTCGGTATATCTTATTTTTGGTATGACGAATTTTCATACCAATACCGTAACTCATTTTCGGTATACCATACCGAAGTTCGGTATACCTTACTTTTGCGGTATACCTGACTTTCCACATCAATTAAAATAGAAAATTAGAGTTTTTAGAATATTATTTATATTTTATAATTTTAAAAATAAATTAAATATAATTTATTATATTTCACAATAGATTTTATAATTTAAAAATATATAAAATATATTTTTATATATAATTATGTTTATATTTTTATGGTATATACCTTAATTTACAGTATATACCGAATTTCGGTATGCAGCGGTATACTGCGGTATTTGAAAATTCATACCGTTACCTTATCAGAATCTTTTGGTAAGGTATCATACCGTACCGAAAGTCGCGGTATACCGAAAATTCGGTATTTTCGATATTTTTCGGTATGATAAGTCCGGTATTTCGATATTTCGATATTTTTCCCCAACCCTGGGATTAAGGACACCATGATGGGGCCCTCTGCTCACACCGTAGAGAGCTCCATAATGGGCCCTCATTTGCTTTTGTCAGGTGCCCCTCTTACCACAATTATCTTGACGTCCACTACTTATTCCTTTGATGTATTGGAAGATTTGGGGAGTAAAACTTACAATGGTCCTTAATCGCATGAAATCAATCTAGAGTCGGATTTGAAGTATATGTGTTGAAGCCTTCTAATGCATGATATGTTACTTGATATCCACCTTTTTTATGTCTATACTTTAGTTTAATTTAAATTTCTTTTATATAAATTAATTCTTTCTCAATTAAAGTTGAGTTTTAATTCTTTCTCAAATCAAATGAATTTAGTTAAATTAATTCCTTCTCAGGAAAGGACTATTCGAATAAATGAGGGGGACACATTAGTTCCTCGGCAACCATCATATTCATAGTATTAACAAAACAATAATTTTAAAAAATTAATAATATGGCACACACAAAAAAAGAAAAAAATAATAATTATTTTTAAATATAGTATCAACGTAAATTCATACAGTAAGAATTGATGAAGAACTACCGCTTGACGTGGCCATAGACTATACTCCCCCTGTCCCATAGAAATAGGTCATATTTCCTTTTTAGTCCGTTCCATAGAAATAGTCCATATCCATTTATGATAATCATTTCCTCCTTTTTTACTTTATTATTTATGACCTTACAATCTACTACACAATTTATAGTAATTTATCTTTTTCTCTCTTACTTTACCAATTACATATTAAAACTCGTGCCAACTTCAAATTAACTAGAACAGATGGAGTATATGTCTTGTACACAGCAGACTAGCGTCTCAGTAGACTCCGTAATCCCAAAATTTGTCCTACTCCAACTGTAATTAGTTAGCTAATTAATTGATTTAACTCAGTACACTACAAAAAAATACTGTTAACCGAGATAAATGGAATATACCGAGCAATTTGCTGGGAAACAGTGAACTTTTTGTTTAAATCTCACCTCAAGTATACATTTAAATTAGTTAAATTTAGTTTATAGTCCATTATTCCATTAGGACTTATATAATGATTGCAGTTTTCCTTTTATAAATTTGAACTTATCTCTATAAAATTTGAAATTATCTCTTAGAAGAATTTCAGCGTAGATATGTACCACATGTCACTTTAGACAATCAAGTTATAGCATTACTTATCTGCAGCCGAAAGGATCGAGCTGTAAATTTATTGTATTTTTCACTAAACTCAATCCTATGCGGTGCATAATAATTTGTAGAAAGCTTATGTTGACACAACATCATGAATAAATATGAAGATTTAAAACGAAAATGGGTGAATATAGTTCAGATTGATATTAGAGACAATAGGCACACCGCTCCTCCCATGCACTTGTACACAATTACTTGCATTACAAATACGGAGTACCCATAGTATCAGTGTCAAAGCCGTTATACACAAAATTTCATTTTTGCTATAGAAAAATTCTCCATTCATACACTAATTCAAATTTATTTTTGCATTTTTTATAGGAACAACAATCAAATATGGGTGTGATATGGGTGTGTATTGTAGCTACTGCGAAACGGACATATACTTAAACTTTGAGTTTGAGAATAATGATTACAGAAAATTACTGTATTTTTTAACAAGGTAAATTGTCTAATATATGACTTTAACAAGGTAAATTGTCTAATATATGACTTGCAGATAGCAAGGCATGTCCCAAAAACGAAATTGGTAACCGTGCATAAGAGCATCCACAATAGCGGCTAGCCCACCGGCTAGCCGATTCGTCGCTAGCCGGTCGGCTAGCCGAACTATTGGAATCGGCTAGCCGTGAATCGGCGAAAAAATCAGCGTGGGCTAGCTGATTTGAGGGCGCTGGCCGCCATTGTGGCGTGCCGATCGGCCAGCGCCAATTTTCATTTTTTTAAATTTTTTTTTTGAAAACCTATATATACGCGATTTTAGTTTCATTTTCATTTTCTAAATTTCTGTACAAGAGCAATATCGAGCGATGGACAACAACAACGAGTCATGAGGAGGATGCCCGGAGGTAGCGAGTCGGTCCCTTGCCGGGAAGTATAGCGAGTTCACCTTCGGGAATGCTAGTGTGCGAAGGCCCTCGGCAGCTCCGGCGGGGTGCGACGCTGGGGGCCCGAAGCGAGGGCGAACTATTCCGGCGGCATCGGCGGATCCCACGACCTCCCTGGATGCGGGGAGTTTCCGTCCCTCCATCCGTTACTGGCGCCCGCCCGGTGGGCCCAAAAGGGGGCGAAACAGCACAGGGGACGATCCCCTATCGGCCTGGGAGGTCATCTCGCACCCCTCACGCGCGTTACCTTATTCTCGCATGCAAAAACAGAGGAACGAATGTACAAGGTCTTCCAAGAGTGGAAGATCGAACCAACCCACGGAGAAGAGGTTTCTCCACTCGATGCTCGGAACGCAGGGGGATTGGATGCATCGAGGGGACCGGGCGGGGGTTCGAGGCGGGCTCAGATACCCGGGTGGCGGCGGCGACGACGAGGAGTAGAGAGTGGCGGGGCTCGTGTGTGGAAGCCCATTTAAAAAAAAAAAAATCATGTATTTTTTTTATCTATGTACCTTTTTTTAATGAAATGAATGAATTTTCTCGTATATGTCTCGTACATTTAATTCCGTAATTTAATCATAAATTTAATTCCGTAAATGTAGTTGCCCTATTACCCTTTGACCTAAAAGGTCTCTTAGTCATCTTGCCTTCCAAACATGATTCGCACTTTGAAAACGGTTCATTCTCAAGACCTTTAATAAGGTCTTGATCAACCATCGCATGAATCCTTCTGTCGTTGGCATGACCAAGTCTAAGGTGCCATAAGTACGTTTCGCTCATTGAAATTGAAGGTTCTTTTCTTTTCTTAAAAACTTTGAATTCTGATTTACGTTGATTAAACTGTGTAGGATTGTGAGTTGTTTTTCATGATACCACGCAGATATAAGAACCATCCTTCTTAATAACGCAATTGTCATTAAAAGAAATCGAATATCCATCAAAAGACAATTTAGAAACGAAATTAAATTTCTTCTAAAAGAAGGTATCAACAAAACATTCTTCAAAATAAAATCTATCACTAGAAAAAAGCAAATAAACGTCTCCCATCGCAATGCCGCCACTTTAGTAGCGTCGCCTAGCGGACTTCGATCTCACAATCATGTAACCATCTTGTCACTTGCATTAAGTGATCAAAGAAAATGATCGTTTCTCGGATCGATCGCCCCTTTCCCCAAAAACCCCAATCCGTCGAGGCTCATCATCTCGGGGACATGTTGCCTCACGATGTGCCTTCCTTTATATTTTGCATGATACTCCAAAGGCTTGAGACTTACCCGTTCGCCCCGAGTACCAAAAAGATTTGAAGATTTTGCATAACCCCGGGCCGCAGGCGAATTTTATGTTTGAGATTGAAGACAAAATTTCAACATGTAGACTTACCCTTTTCGCCTTATGCCCCCGTTTTTACGCAGGGGGCTCCCCCCCCGCGTTAGCCGCGGGAGTTGGGGGCCGGGGGAGAGGGAACAAACTTGTACTTTTCTTTTTTAAACATACCCAAATTTTGTTTCCATTATATGTAATTTTTTGAAATAAAAAAAATTAATTATTTGTCATAAACTTATGTAAGAAATTTGAGAGTTTAAACCCTTAAAATTTTCAAAATCTTAAAAAAAAATTAAATTGCCCCTTAGAGGTTAATACACATTAAAATTTTGACAATTTTTGGCCCAAACAAAATATTCCGAGACCACAAATGGCATGGCCTAATTTTCCTAAGCCAAAATCAGTTAAAATTAGGGAATTTTTTTTCTACAACACCTCCCATGAAATGTTAGTCGATAATATTAGGGAAACCCCTTTCTAGTTCATTCTATTTATTATGGGAAAAACCCTCTTTTTAACTTTTTGTTCGATATTTTAAAAAGATGGGGGACATAATATTAAAAATTTAAATTACAAAATTTTTAAAAAAAGATGGAGACATATATAAACTTTAAGTTTTAAAATTTTCGCTTTGAATTTAGTTAGGTTTTTTATTAATTATCCTTTACCTTAAAGCATTTAGACTAATTAAATTGTGTTGGATTTTTTTAGGGTAATTTAAAACTTTATTTTTTGATCTTAGTTTAATTTATCGTTTTGCACATTTTAAGGGGCCCTTTTGTTTCTTTTTTATATCAAAGTTGCATTACATGTCCGATTTATATTTTATCTATTTTGGTATTTTGACATTTTTTTGTGAGAAAAGGGCAATTTGAGAAAAAAAAGGGAGTTAAAAAAATGGAAAGGGAGACCCGGGTGGCGTCCGGTGACCCCCGAACATTTTGGCCCGGGTCGGGCCCGCCTCAAAGTCGGTTTTTGACTACGCGCGCGCCCGCCGGCCAAAACGGGGGCCCCGCCACAAAACTCCGCGACAGCTTTTTTAAAAACTCAATTTTCCGCGATCCTGGTACGATCGGGCGTTCTACACACATTCTTTTTGTCGAAAATAGCTTCAAGTTGGTACCAAGATCACCTCAATGGATTCTTGGAGAGAGTTATGGGCTTTTTTCCAAAGTCACGCAAAGCTGCCATGCGTCTAGGCGGAAATTCAATGAAGGAAAGAAGATATTTTTTTGAAGCCAAATCTCCTACTATGGGGAACAAAATTACATCTTTCCTAATGCTTGGATGAAACATTACCAAATTTAAATCCTTCTCAAGCCTATATATCCCCATCCTCATTCTAAAATTAACCCTTCCTCCCCCAAAAAGGGGAGCTTTCATGCTCCTCCCCCAAAAATTCCATCATCTTTTTGCCAATTCTTCCATAGCATAAATTTGAGAGTTCTTCATTGTAAGGGGTTGGGAAAAACGTTAAAAAACGAAAAGTTAACCTCGGATTTTTTTTCTTTATTTTTTATGTTCCAATTTTTTCCTCCAATCTATTTTTTTAGCTTATTAAATTATGTCAAACTAAATTCATAATTCTTTGGATGTGTTATCGACTTTGGTTATCAATTCCTTTTTCTATTTAATATCCGTTTTGTTTTTTTTTGTTTTTCCCCAAGTAGTTTGATCGGAAATTGGGCCGAAACGTGTATGATTTAATATAGCTTGCCTAAGTGAGAGGGGTTAGCGGGGTTTGATTACTTAGTAAGCTAGTTACTTCCTAAACGGCCCGTTAATTGGGGTGAGGACTTTTCAAGGGTCTTAGGGCTTTATGGGGTTAGTGTTAGGATTGACAACCCAATCGAATCAACGTTGGCAAGAGGCATAAGCCGGGGGACTCGTCCCTTTTAAATATAAATTGTTTTTGTATTATAGTTGGAATTTGTATAACCATAAGTGAAGGCACATCCATAATTTTTTTTCTCTCACATTTTATCTTTTTGATTTAATTGCATTTGGTTGTTTGATTGATTTTAATTGTTTTCTTTCCAAAGTTTTATAATTCTCTTGTTTCTCTAGATAATTTGGGGTTAGTACATAATGCCATTCAAATTTTATTCCCTTTTTGATATCCCGTCGACCTTTAGTTATCTATTCCTACTCGATACTTGGGGTATTTATATTAAAAAAAAGTGCATCAAATTTTTGGCCATTTTAGGGGTATTTTTGCTTTTAAGATGATATTGTTGACAGGTTGATTATACTAATTTAGAGTGTAATATTATTTAATTTTATTTTTCTTTTGATTTTTTTTAGGTACTTGAGGAGAGCAAGGAGCGCAACAATGGATGCATTTCAATATTGGAGACAGCCGACATGGGCATACACCACCATGATGAATCCAAGCAAAGGTGCCGTGGACTTGAATTCATAGTACAAGAACTTGAAAGACATAGAGAGGAGAATCTACAACAAGAGAGAGAAATTAGAATGGAAAACACGATGAAGTCCATGGAGAAGAAATGCAAAGAGATGAATGAAGTACTCGAAAATATGAGCAAGAGGATCACTAGAAGAAACCAGCGAGCCCTCGCCCCGTTGATCAACCTCGGCGGTCTGCTGCATGCACGCGTCCGCAGGAACTTCACGCCGGCCGAGACGGTCGGACACGGATCGGAAACGGCCCACGCGGCCGTCTGCACCACTTTCGCGTCCGCCGCCTGAAAGTCACACCCAAGAATCGCAGTTTCCTAGTACTGACACCATGACCATGCCTCCCCATGAAGACGAAGAAGATGAGACGAACAAAACTGTGGTTAATTCTTTCAAACCCTTTATCTCGATAATGTTAATTCCTTTTATTGCTGACAAATTTGATTTTGTTGAAAATTCACAATTAAGTCATGCATGGAGGAAAAGTTGGGGCAAAATCGAAAAATCCAAGTTCAAGCTAAGTGGTTGTCCAAAATATGTGAGGTACAATTTGTGTGGGTTCAATCTTATGTGTCCATTGTCAAATTCTGTGTTTGCAAAATCTTCTGCTGCTATACTTGATAAGCTCCGTAGAGCGTGGGTGAGTTATAAAGTTCCATATTGATTGCTTTCTAGTTTTTTTTAATTTTCTAGTTTAGTTTGTTTTTCTTTCATAGAGCTGAAGTTTTCCTTCATGGAATTAAAGCTAGTAGTTTTTATAAGAAAAATTTTTTAAAAAATATTTGTTTTCGTTTTGTGTGGGTTCAATCTTATGTGTCCATTGTCAAATTCTGTGTTTTCCTCTCGGTCCCGCGTCGCTAGGGCTGGGACGACTAGGGTTAGGGTTTAGGGTTAGGGATCTTCGCGATCTCCGGTGGCTTTGCACCCGATCGTTTCATCGGCGGCCTAGCGTGGCTGAGCAAGAATTCCGTCGCGGTCTCTTCGGCGGCATGGACTAGCCCATGCTCGTTTTTATGTCACCGTCGGATCGCTATGAACGCTTCCACTATTTGGTGTGTTTCGCGAGGCTCTCCGGGATCGGTGGTCACGCTAGCGGCGTGCACGAGCCCACGCTCGTCAGCATGTGACCAGTTGATCGTCTCCCTCACTCCCACTCAATTCGACATCCCTCTTCCGATCGCATGTTGTGCGATTCGTCCGCACCATTAGATAAGTCAAAGTAATGCATAATCAATACCGTATGCTAAATGCTAACCTACATTGATTAAGACCTCTCCTTTCAGTAGATAGCACAAAGACAAGTCTTGTTGTTAGATCCGTTCAGTGCTTTACCACACCAATGTCATCTTATTTCAGTAAGGCTTAGAAATATGCGGACTGACATTGCAACCTTTCACAATTGATAGCCTAATTCCATCTAGGTCGTGAAATTCTTCTTTTTCTTTGTTTAGGACTGACCGTGTTACCTTAAAATGGACGCCGCCCACAAGCGATCTACTAAAACAAAGACTTAGACTTTGTTAAGTTAACGTATACATTTAAACATGCAATTAACATCCATTAAATGTAAAACATAACAACATTATGATAAAAATAATCTGTTTTATTCATTTGAAAATAAAATAAGAGTTTTACAGTATTCAATCACTCGAAACGTGATTTCTAGTATACAAACTCTAACACCTCTTGCTCCTAACGAGAATTTCGTTCTAATTCACAACTGGAATACCACAATTCTGGCGCCCTCGTTTAAGGGTCGGCGGAAAAACGATAGGGCTGGCGCGGAGGAGTCTCCGTCGGCAACGTTGAGAGTTTAGATCCGTTGATTAATCCGGCGCCCCAGTCTTGGGTCGGCAGTGATCTTCAGAGATAGAGCTGAGCGCGAGAATATATCTCATTGGCAACGATGAATAATTGAGTTTCTTGATACGCACAAGACAACGAAAATAACAATTTCATTCATTCATTCATTTCCCTCATATGCAAATACTCCACATATTTATAATATGTGGGGATACAATAATATCCTTGAAATAGAGTAAATCAAATCTAATAATATCTAAACCAATATGAGAAAGATATGGTGAATCATTATTAACTAAATAGAATAATATCCTATGGATTTTCCCTGAAAATATGTAGATGATGATCGTAACAACTCCCCCACGGTTGAAATCCACATTGTCCTCAAGGTGGGAACCACGAAGCAACGAAGAGTTGAAAGAAGAAGCTTTGGCAAGATATCTCCTCCTGGATCAAACGCCCACCGAACAGTTGGGCGTGTCACTTCACCATCTCCATCAAAAATAATCAAGGTAGGACCAAAGCAGTCATCAAAATTCAGCGCTAAAACGTGAAGCTTGTCAACACGTCCATGAATTCCCAAACACGCCGTGTAATTTCGTAGCAAGATCAACTGTGCATCGATGCCAAGCAATGTCTGTCGATAAATCATACTTGCAACATCACTATCATGAAAATCTCCATTTTCATCCAAGCAATTCTCAGTAACATCTTGGGATGTCACTCGAGCAGCATCGAGAGATGCGACGACCTTCTTCACTTCCTCAATGGGATCAACCTCCTCTTTTTCTTCTAGTAATGTCTCCTCCTCTTCACTAATATCTGCAACATTGGGTGGGTTGTATAGCTGCAAGATTGGGGCAAGTGGGGGCAGGCCATCGTGTAGCAATCCGCCCACCTCTCCACTTACGTCGAGGTTGCACGACGGTGGTGGTGATGGTTGGTGGGATTACATCAACAGTCGGTAGCGAGGTGCTAGATGGATCGTGACAGAGAGAAGGACGCGAGAGACGCTTGGATTCCGTCGTGAGGCGGTGGGTAGCCGAGAGGGATTGGTGGAACATATGCCGACGACTCCCAACATGTAGCTGAATACGATGGCCGGTACCGGGGGGAGGGGGGGTGTGGGCTGATATTCCTCTTGGTCGGTCCCAACAGGTAGAGCGTCTTGGTTGATCATAAGCTGAGTGTCGTCGGGCTGCACAGTGCGTCGGGGAATCCCCAGCAGAGGGTTGGCGCGCAGGTGGCCGAAGCCTCTCAAGTCTCCGGTCGTACGCGTCCATACGCGACTCCAATTTGTCAAAGGCAGTCTATAGATACTCCAACTTCGCCATATTGGAGTCCTGTGGCGTCGAGACCCTTAGCGGAGGCATCACTACACCGTTACTATGGTGACTAGGGTGACTCTCCTTTGACGAAGACAGCTCGGGGTCACGCATACCATAGGGCAGTCCTAGATCGAGTGGGCGCAGCTCCCTGAATCGTTGTCGCCGCACCTGCTTTGGCCTCTCGAGGTGAGAAGGCAACCCTCGGAGATGTGGTGGCTGAGGCTGGTCATAGGTCCAGACTCCCCTCGATCGTCTCTATCTTGGCAGGTCCCACGGTGCCTGTCTCGGCTGCTCCAATCGCTGGTGGTGGGACTGAGATGGTGGGTCCCAGCAGGGTCGGAAGGTGGCCATGAATATGAAAGAAGATGGAAGTGCAAAATAGGGAATACGTATTGCGGCTGAGAATTTTTTTTTTTTTTTTTTTGATATTGATGATTGATTTGGGGGATATGGAAGAACGAAGACAGAGGATGAGCACGGATGAAAGCACCAGTTGTTAGGAGCCTCCTGCTCCTAACGTGAGAATTCCGGTCTAATTCACAACTGGAACACCACAATTCCGGCGCCCTCGTTTAAGGGTCGGCAGACAAACGATAGGGCTGGCGCGGAGGAGTCTCCGTCGGCAGCGTTGAGAGTTTAGATCCGTTGATTAATCCGGCGCCCAAGTCTTAGGTCAGCGGTGATCTTTGGAGATAGAGCTGAGCGCGAGAATCAATCTCGTCGGCAGCGATGAATAATTGAGTTTCTTGATACGCACAAGATATCGAAAATAACAATTTCATTCATTCATTCATTTCCCTCGTATGCAAATGCTCCACATATTTATAATATGTGGAGATACAATAATATCCTATAGAAATAGAGTAAATCAAATCTAATAATATCTAAACCAATATGAGAAAGATATGGTGAATCACTATTAATTAAATAGAATAATATCCTACGGATATTCCCTGATAATATGTAGAGGATGATCGTAACACGATGCTTAGTCATAAAAGAAGAGTGTTATTAATAGCAGTTTCAACAACGATATTTTCATTTTTCAGACACTGTCAACTCTTTTATTGTATGTTTTTAGTTATAGACACTAGACAACCATCGTATATATCTTTAGGGCTCGTTTGGTAGCTATGTCATGTTTCGACTAGACATGATACCGTTATGATAGTAATCATAGTTTCGATTAGTTAATTTACATATATTGGGTGTTTGGTAGATTAAGATAATTGTGAGTTATTTTATTGTAGTGTTTGGTACAATAAGTCACAAGTAAGGATTAAAATTATGATTGTCAAAATTATCCTCGTTAGTTTAAGTTAATTACTAAACTATCATCATTTTGCCCTAATAATTCCTATAAAATCGTTTTGTTTAAAATTAACATCTTTTCAAGCTAAACTCCTTACAAAAATTAGCATCTATCAAAAAACTTATATTTATTTTGGTATTCTATTTTTGTGAGCATTAATAATTTTGGACAAATTTTATGAATACTCAATTATTATTTTGGACAAATTCTATATGAAAATATTTTATCAAGTACCAAATTTTATATGTTCAATTTTTTGAAGTTTAAAGCGTTATGTTTAAAACAAAAGCAATTGCCTTCAAGTATTACGTAATTATAAGTATAATATAATATAATGTAAATAAAGTAATATAATGAGAATATAATACGATTTAATGTAAAGTAATATAACGAGAACATAAAGTAATATAATGAGAATATTATAATATAATATAATGTAAATAAAATAACAAAGTAATATAATTAGAACAACAAATTGACATCAACAAAATTCTTAATATGATTTAATAGGAAAATGACGTCCTTCAATACAACAACTAAGTAAAATTGATGGGTTAGAAATTTAGATGGGTAAAATTGTATTTTGCTAACTTAACTAGGCTTCCATGATAAATAACATAGGATTTTGGGTAGTTACAAATATGACTAAAACATAAGATTTTCAGTGGGCTTTGTGTGGGCCGAAAATAAAACACGGGCTACTATGTTTGGTAACATAACTACCAAACACACAAATAAATCCAGATTAATCTCTTATCTAGGCGAAACATAGCTAACAAACGGCCCCTTAGTTCTCTAATTATTTATAGACACTAGACAACTGATGATGTCCGACGCTAAAAATAACCAACAAATGTCAATAATGGATTGACTCTTAATATAAAAATCTTGGCTTTTTCGCTCGATGCTACACAAGAAAAGTAAACCATTTATCCTAGCCTTGATTCTTTCAATTTTAAAACGATGTAGATGGAGATAATGATACCGACATTGAAGATGACAAAATTGGGAAGAAACGTAGACGCAGAAATTGATGATGATCTGCAACAACCAACCAACTGCAACAGAAATGAAGATCTCATTTGTTTGATTGTTATTAGTTACTTGTACGCGATGGCAGCGGTCGAAGTCGATGTATGCCAGCTGTCGTTTCAGAAATTGATGGGAGAAATCTATGTCTCACTGCAATGGGCTGATTCATTGCACACGTTGTCCATGTTTTAATTCATGGTCCTTGTATTGTATACTTCACCAATTAATTACTACACCATTTTTCTTCAATTCCATTTCATTATAAATTTATAATGTTTCTTTGTTGCCTCTCAAAATTAATTTTCTAGTATTTTCTAGAGCTACCCATTTTTGGAATGTGTGATTGCGTATAACTTATAGGAATGTTAGTCTTAAAAACATAAACTTTGGGTGAGTTTTAATATATCTTTAGAATTTTCCAATATTGAATGTGTAATTTTCCAAACCTGACATTAATGAAAAAATATTTGGCGGATTTTGATCCTACGTGACCAATCGTGAAATTTTTGTGGTTTAGTTCGAATTATATACGAAAACGGCATGCCTAGTTCTTGAATTTGACGTTGAATAGTGTGTGTCTAATATGATCAAATATGTCTTGTATGTATATTTGTTAGAATTGAAGAATGGCCTATTGTGGAAAAATTACATCTAGCGTATGATTTATGACAACTTTTAAAGTTCGTAGTATATACCAGAATTTGAAAAATTACATCTAGTGTATGATTTATGGCCACTTTTAAAGTTTGCAGTAAATACCATGTCTAAAATAAATTGGAGGGAGATCTCCTGCTGTGCCAAATTGATACTACTTTTTATGACCAATATCAATTGATAACACAATCTTTACGCAATTTCCAAAACGTTGATCGGGATTTGGGCATTCGAAACACAAATGAGAGCGAGACTAACTGGATGAATTACACCACCCCTGTTTGCATAAATCAATGGTTCATTGATAGACGATTCTTCACCATTGACGCTGAGGCGCTGCATTGTTCAATGGGGTTAAAGGACTTCTCGGTCTTGCATACTCTACGAATATGACCCAACCTTCCAAAAACTGCAAGCCACAGTATCAACAATCAACAAGCATTTCAACCACACTACAATTGCCAATCAAAATAGCTCTGCATAAATTTTAACAATATCATTATGTTTTAACACATCAGTGAAACATGTACATATTGGAAAACCCAAGTGATAGGATTTAAAACTTCAGTTACTTCTTTTAAAAAGTAAAAATGAAGAATTTGCCTTGAGATCACATATATATACACATAGAATACTCTAACCACCAAAAGAATATCCACAATTACAGTTTCTTTCAGAAAAAAAAGAAGAGAATCACCATTCTAAAATATGACAATCAGGCAAAAACAAATTAGTCATGTAATCGTGAACAAATGCTTTAAACAATTAATTACAATGACATACAACAGTGTGAAATCATATTGTATTGGTGATTCTCTATTTGCGTTTAATTTGAGTGATAGGCATGATTAACAAGGTAATCCAGGTTAGGTAATCATCCAAATTGATGATTATTTTATCACTCCAAAGTTGGGTTGATTGTTTATCATCCCCCTAAAACCTATATATAATAATACTTGACAAATTTAAAACCTAAATATAACTGATAATTTGTCAGGTCCCGAATTGGGGCCATGCAAATTCGGAAAGCAGTCAATTAAAAAATAAGATAATATATTTAGGAAATCTTAGCATATATTTAAGGTCTTGACGAACCTATAACTTAATACTACTAAAATTTCCCTGATTCAATACAGTACTCCATATGTTATCCACTTAAACATTCTAAGAAAATTTAGTAAAATATTAACCTTCATTTACTTGTTTTTGATGAACTTTATCGGCATTAATCTCATCATTATATATTGATCTACTTCTATGAAATGTACATATATACGCAAGTCTTTATGCCTAAAACGCTGTCTGATGATCAAGCTTAAGAATCTCCTTGTAAGAAACTGGCCATAATGCAATTTTGATTTTCGGTGCAAGTAATCCAGTTAGCATTCAATGTTTATTATCGTAAACTAGTCATCTAGAGTTTCTATATTCACCTGTCCATCCATGGCTTTAAGTCCTGATGTAGCATCTTCTATGGTTGCATATTTCACAAAACCAAAACCCTTAGAGAATCCAGATACACGATCAGTAACCACTTTAGCTGCACAAAGAGGTAGAAATCAAGCAATTTCTTTTAAACTTATCCAGAACCTACTACAAATACCTTTGAATGGGAAAGATAAACTGATAAACATACCTTGGACAACTTCACCAAATTTAGCAAATTCTTTATGCAGTGCTTCACTTGTAGTGCGTTTGTTAAGCCCTGGAAATCATACACGAATTTGAATTTAAAAAAACTAAAGAATGATGGAGAGGGAAAGTAGAAGAATTTGATGATGATGATGATGATGATGGCGTTATTTAGCTTGATTATAACTAATTTGACTAATGATACTCTGATCAAGAGTTTAATACATTTCAAAGTACATATATGTACAGGTTTAAAAGTTTTTGGTTTTCCATGGGTATACTCACCTTGCCATGCCCTGTGTATATTAAGTATTAACAGCTACGTATACATAGGCTTATTAGGAGTAGTTAGTAGTCTAATAACAAACAAAAAACATTTTTTAGTACTTCTGCCTGCGTTTCCTGAAAATAGAAACCTTTCTATTTCGGCCCACTATCCCACTTTTCCTTTCTATCTCTCTTACTTTACTAATTTGTATTAAAACTCGAGTCGTTTCAAAAATTCCTATGTTTAGGAAATGGAGGGAGTATATGTTTTGAGCCAAGCAAGCATTTTGTAACTTCGATTGGAATATGAGAAAAGATAGAACACTACCAAACTCTGTATGCAGAAAACCTAACATAGATATATTGGTTCCATAAGATCGTTTAATTAAAAATCAAACATCTATATAATTTAACTGAGTGATAAATACAGAAGGAAACCCACGGAGATATGAAGCTAGACAACAAGCATGGCGTGCAAAGCCGGATAGCCTATTTCAAACTCTATTGAACTTCCGTAATGTTTCTTCTGTAAAAGCGAAGCTCACAGGTCACAAAACAGTTGCGTATAACCTCAAATATTGTAAGCATAGTGAAGTTTGGATTGCAGTGGCCATCAGTATCCAAAAGCAAAGGAGATAAATAGCATTAATTGAGCAGTAGCAAAGATGCTGAGCTCAAAGAAAATAGTAATATGCTTCCTATAAATCCATACCTATATAAGTAGGTGTATCAGAAGTCAGAAATAGAATTTCAGGAGACGGCAATATTTAGCATTTCAGTCAGAAATTTTAACTTGATCACCAACATTAAGGCATGGATTAGCACAGCCAGTTGCTGTATTATATAGATTACGCAGGCCCTAAATAATCGTTACCCCTTAAAACATTCAAAAATTGACTATAGCGAAGAAATTGCAACCCAGGATGTATGAATTTCAGAATTTAATTTTTCTATTATGTGTGTGTGGGTGTGTGCGAGCGAGAGAGGAGATGGATACCAGAGACGAAGAGATTGGTAGAGGGTTCGGCGGGAGGAGGCTTCTCGATCTTAGACTCGGGTAGTTTAAAGGGAAATCTGGATAAAGTAGAGTACAAAGCCTTCATTCCTGATCCCATTCCAATTTGAGAATTAGCGAACAGCGCCGCCGTCGCCGCAGCCCTCATCGCCATTTCTGGGTTTAAGCTGGATTAGGGTTTTAGAAATGACGAGAAAGGGGCATCGGGTGAGAAATTAGGTGTATTTATCATTTTTTTTTCTTTAGTATATAAAAAAAATTAAACGAGAACGATGATATTTTTACTTAAATAGGAGTATTTGTTTATTCTTTAAAATCGAATAAATAAGATTTTGTTTAGTCTTAGTAACTGAAATCACATTTACGAAAAAAATATATAAATCATATTTTAATAAACAAAAGGCATGTTTTCTTTTATAAACATGTTAAGTAGAATATTGTGTAAATGAAAAAATCTTAACATCTGCTAGTAATAAAACAGCTTTATTTTCTTTAAAGAAAAATCTCATTTATATTTAAGTAAAATGTTGATTATAAATAACCGATAAAAATATTAAAGTCTTGTTTTTAATCAAAAATAATGTTGAGTAAATTTTATTTATGAACAAAGAATATATTTTGGCATTATCGTCAATCACAAAAAGTATTTGCTCTTAATAACAACTAATGTTAACCCACATGCAATGCACGTCGGAATGTTTTTTCATCATACTTGATGGAACTCCAAAAATTGAGCAATACAATGTTCCTAAAATATACAATAAAATGTTGAGAGCTTGCGAAGAATGGAGAATGTCTTTGTTGGTGTGTAATTCATCCACAACTCAATGCCTTTCATAGGCACAAAATTAGGATACGAGAGATCATGAAATTAAAACATCATAAATTATAAAATTAAGAGAATAGAGGTTACAAATTTTGTTAAATGCTCTTTATCCTCTTTAAGATTTGTAACTTACTCATCGTAGTGCTTTAAAAATTAGTCAAAGAATTTCATAGTTTTTATTTATTGCATTTACATCCTTTGCATAAAACAATTATTCAAATCCTCCCAAAACTCGCCTTTTATATATGTATAGATAGATAGATTACATTTGGGATAATTCTTATATTTACATATTTGAAATACCCACTTGGCCAAGGTATGTTACTCCCTCCGTCACATAAAAATATGTACATTTTCTATTTTCGTCTGTCCCACAAAAATATGTACATTCCATTTTTGGAAAGTTATATCAATTTAATAATGTAGGTCCCCACTATCTACTAACATTACTTTAACTATCATTCTCTTCATCTCTCTTACTTTACCATATCATTCTCCTCATCTCTCTTACTTTACTAATTTTGTCGGATAGATGGAGTATAAAATTGTGTTTATCTAATACTCCATGATTTAAGAAATTGATGCGTTACTTAAATATTATAAAGAGAGTAAAGGTAAAAAAAAAAAAGAATAAAATAAGAGATGAATAAGAGTAAAATAAGAGAGATGATAAAGTTTTTGATAAACAAAAAATGATGCAGTGATAAGAGGAGTACTCCCTCCGTCCTATTTAAAATGACACGTTTTCCTTTAAAGTTTGTCCCAACTAAGATGACATATTTCCTTTTTTGGAAACTTTCTCTCTCCAATTAATACACTCAACCACTTTTTCTCTCTCCAATTAAACACATTAACCAATAACTCCTAAAATCCCGCGCCGACTAAGGAATGTGTCATCTTAGCCAAGACGGAGGAAGTATTAATTAATCGATCTACTCTCTAGTTTAAATTTGTTTAAAAGATTTATATACCATATCAATTTAGTGTACTTTTTTCCAAGCTTAATCTATAAATACCACCACATGAGAGCATTAGGGTGACATCATGTTTAGGGTGACATTGTAACACTAAGACTATCCCCACTGGTGCCACTCACCCAACCCAACGTCAATCAACTTTTGAATAAAATACTTATTTCTCTTTTATCCACATATACAAATAACCCCAACTTATTAAAACTTTTACTTCCATCAATGACTCTAATTTAACCCCAATACATATTCTTTTTTCATATACTTTCAGTCAATATAAATTTTATATTTATTCAAATATATTAAGAAACTCATTAAATTTATATAAATTATTTTATAATTCAAATTTATAATAAAAATTATTACACATCCATATATAAGTGAGGTACAACATAATAAAAACACACAAATAAAAGAAATACGGTACAATAATAGAAAATAAACAAACTAAACTACAAACTAAAGTGAAAAATAAGAAAGATTACTAAAAAGATAAACATTACACATTCAACTATTTGTGCCAAAATTTTCCCAAATGTGCTCAATCAAATCATCTCGAAGGGCAATATGAACTTCTTTATTGCGGAGTTGATCTCGATTTGTTATATAAGAAAACAAACTCCCGACCCATTAAGTAGAGTAGCAAAAAGCTTCAGCATTTCCTTCTTGAGCTCTTGTAGGTGTATCTTCAAAAAACTCAGTAGGATCATAATAATTTTGATATGTATCACGTTCATCTTCTACTATCATATTATGTATGATTATACAAGCAATCATAATTTTTCCCATCAACATTTTGTCCCAGACAAGGTATGGCCTTCGCAAAAATGCAAAACGCGCTTGTAGGACTTCAAATGCTCGCTCAACATCTTTTCTGATAGACTCTTGGAATTAAGCAAACAACTTATGCTTTTGAGTTTGGGGAGAAGTGATTGACTTCACAAATGCAGCCCATGCAGGGTATATGTCGATCAGTAAGATAATATGCCCTATTATACTGATGACCATTTACTACGTAATTAACATATGGTGCTCGACCTTCTAAGACATCATCAAAAACAGGAGACCTATGGATTACATTAAGATCACTGCACGAACCTAGAGTTCCAAAGAATGCATGCCATATCCATAAGTCGTATGATGCAACAGCTTCCAAAATGATAGTTGGTTTGCCACTTCTCCCTGTGTATATTTTTACCAGCCCATATATTAGGATAATTCTTCCATTCCCAATGCATGCAGTCTATACTCTCAATTATGCCTGGAAAACCACGTTGATCTGCTACATATAGAACTCTAGCCAGATCTCGTTAAGTAGGTCTTCTAAGATATGTGGCACCAAAACATGAAATAACACCTTCAACGAAACGTATTAGAGAATCTCTCGTCATTGTTGAACTCATCAGCAAATATTCATCAACGACATCGGATGATGTCCCATACGCCAACACCCGCATAGCTCCGGTACATTTGTGTAACGATGACAAACTTTGTCTCCCTATAGCATCGCGTCTCTCTTGAAAATACTCATCATTAGCAGTAACAGCTTCTACAATCCGAAGGAATACGGATTTGTGCATGCGAAATTGGCGTCGGAAGACCTCTGGTCCATATGTCGGGTTGGAACTAAAGTAGTCATTGATCAAACGCTTAGCACCAATCTCGCGTTGCCTTTCACAACACCTTTTTCTGACTGTAGAAGCTTGAGCCTCTACAATTAGATTTTGATTGGTGGATAACATGTCTTAGCAATTGTATAGATTTGATGATTTTGTTGAGAAACTCGTTCCTCCCATTGATTGAGTGCTATGATATTTGAATCATCAGAACTTGAATCCGATGAAAGTGATGAGTTTTCACTAGAAGACATTTTTTGGAGGTGGAATGAGTACTTGGTGTTATCTTTAAAAAATTTCCACAAGCTATGTATAAACTAAATATATTTGCATGTGACATTAAACCCCAAGAAATGTGAGACACAATTGTAGTAAAGCATGTGACATATCTAATTTTTGCAGGATAATGCATGCGATACAAAACATTTGATTGACACTATGACGCATGTGACATTTCAAAACTTTTGTAAGATAATGCAAGTAGCACCGAATTCATATCTGCAAATGCATGTGATAAAGAACTGATCTTTGTGACATCTGAATTACTTTTGCAGGAATATGCACATGACACCAAAACTCATATCTGCAAATGCATGTGATAAAGTAATGATGTTTGACATCTCAAATACTTTTGCAGGAAAATGCATGTGTCACGAAAATCATATCTAAAAAAATGCATGTGATAAAGAAATAAATCTTTGTGACATCTCAATTGCTTTTGCAGAAAGATGCATGCGACCATATCAAATAAACTTAATATTACACAAATTTATATTACATAAAGTACAAACAAAGGTCACACCAACACACACCAAACTAACATTACATAATTAAAAACACCAAACTATTTTACTTAAACTAATGTCACACCAAATGAATATTACATAACTTATTGTCACACCAAACTCATATCAAACTAAAATCGTTCATTTTCCAAACACAATCTCCATTAGTTGATGTTTCATCTCTTGATCTTCTGGGTACAAGTTCTCTTTGTCCAACAACTTAATCAACATTTTTTGGTACATCTTCATAGATGGATTTCCAGCTTTTCACGCTCTATCTGCAGTCAAGCCTCCACTAGTTCGTTCTCACTTTCTTTAGCTAGCCTTAGTGCATGAAATTCTGCAACAACTTGAGCATTAGTAGAATCAGATTGTGTTACCTTACTTTTTCCTTTTATTTTTGCCTTGTCTCTGCCTATAGGCTGAGACTAGTTGAATGTCCAGATGTAGGAGTTTCCGGATTTGAAGGGATAGTATACTCGCCAGATTCAGAAGTCTTTTTCCTCTTTGAATTGCTACCATCCTGTTCATAAACAACATTTTCATTGTCAAGAAATACCTATGTTGTATCATGAATACTCCACTTTTGATGTTTGCTCATAACTTCATTAAACACTATCAAATGATAATTCAATGTTTTGTGAATACTCTGGATTTGAAAATGATTGGGGATTCTGATAAGGTGGTGCAAAATTTGGAAAATTTTGCAAACTTTGATATTCTGATGATTGTTGATAATTTTGGGAATTAAAATAGTTTGGGAAACAAGGGCGATAAGTTGAATGATTTGGATCCATAAAATCAAATTTATCAAAACAAGAATGAAAGGAAATTTAGATTGATAAATTTGGTTTGCTTTTGTGATGAGTTTTACATGTTAAGTGGGATATATATAGAAAAGTGAAGCACAATGTAGTAGCAAATAATAAAAAATAATAAATTAAAATGAAACAATAAAAAATGAAGTAGTTCACGTCATTTTATGGAAGAGTGGTTCACATGATTTTTTTGGAAGAATAATTCACATGATATTTGAAAAGATATATAGAGATAAATGTAATAATCATTGAATAAAATAAATTAATAATTAATAAAACAATCAAAATTTAATGTAGTGCAAAATTTTCGAGATTGAAAATGTGACGTAGAATTATATTGTTATTGTACAAATTTATTACAACATACATGTACTCCAATAATCAAGTAATAAAATAAATCAATAATAAATAGTGAAAAATAAAAATAAAAAATATTTCAATATTCAGCCAATAATTATATGACATGTGGCATGTGCCCCATACTTTTTCTAGTGGCGGCTGGAGCAACGGGTTGCTGGATAAACCCAAAAAAGATGTCCCAATGAGCGTGTATTGGTTGTTGTTTCAGTTCGTGCTGCTAGGAGGCGCTGGGACGTTGTTATAGAATAGTGTGGCAGAGTCTGATGAAGAAGGCACAAGCAATGAAACTAATCCGAAGGAGTTAAAGAAACAGATCAGTGAGATCTTTAGCAAGGGGGTATCAGGGCGGGAGAGAGGGTGCATTGAGATATATTACTTTTATTGGTGACACCGAGAGATGAGGGGCGATTGAATTAGATTATTTTAGAATTACTTCTATTTATGCCTATTTTGTCTTTTATGTGTGACAGTGTGTGGAATGTCACCGGTGGAGGTGGTCTAATCCTAGCCCTAAGATCTATAAGATGAACGCCTAGGATTGAATTGATGAAATGGAGTTCAGATTGCAGTCGTATGTTTGTTGGATCTTGCAGGCGTGAGTATTTTAGACAATTCCAAAAAACTTAAATCAGAAACGGGTTTGGTAATATGTAAACTATAAATACTACTCCCTCAGTCCACGAATAAGAGTCCGGTTTTTCTATTTTTGTCTGTCCACGAATAAGAGTCCCGGTTTATAATTACCATAAATGGTAAAGAGACCTCACATTCCACTAACTCATTAACTCACATATCATTTAAAATTAATATATATATGTGTGACCCCTATTCCACTAACTTTCTTCCACCCACTTTTCTTAACATTTCTTAAAATCTGCGCCATTTAGAAATGTGACTCTTAATCGTGGACGGAGGGAGTACTTGGTAATACTGCAATATTCATAGAGTAACATTGCAATTTGGCAAGGTAAAAAACTTTTACGAATGATGCAGGCGCGTAACACTGCAATATTCATAGAGTAACACTACAATCTGATAACAAACTGAAAATAGAGAATACCAATTTTGCCCTTCAATGTTCTTTTTTATGTTCCATTTTAATTAAAATAGGCTATCACATGAAAGCTTCAGAATCACACGATCTCCATATCTAACAGCCTAAAATAGCGGGGTTGTCATATTAATATATCCCTACCACCACATTCACTTTATAATTTCAATTAAATAATTTTCGTTATTTACCGTTTCATTAATTTTATAAAGTGGACGAGTTTTATTTAATTTTGTTAAGTTTTCGACTTCTACTATACATCCGGAAAAATAAATTAACTATAAAATGCATTTTGGGTGTCTCATTGTTGTCTTACATAAACTTCAGCAACAACCAAAGCAAGTTGCATTCTTAAAGTCTCATAAAAATCAAAATTGCATAAAACAAAAAGAAACAATCTTTCATGGTCCAACAAAAACACGAAGCCAATATAATTAAGCTATTCATCCAAAAACACTAGCCTAAGCCTTATCGGCCTTAGCAGCTGTAGCAGCAGCTTGACCACGGAGCCGACCAGTTCTCCTGGCTGCAATAAGACCGACCTTCTGTCCGGGTGGTGCATCACGACGTACGGTACTGGCATGACCAATATGTTGATGGTTACCACCACCATGGGGATGCTCCACAGGGTTCATAGCAACACCACGAACCTTGGGCCATGAGTTTCTCTTCACCCTGAACTTGTGGTATGCATTTCCTGCTTTCAACATGGGCTTCTCAGTACGGCCTCCTCCAGCAACCTGACCAATCATAGCACGGCAGCCACTCGGCACAATCTTTTTGGCTCCTGAAGGGAGCTTGATTCTGCAGCCAAAAGTAAGGCGTGTCATCTAAACATGAAAAATCAACCCAGGCATAATCCTTACACAAGTAATAGAGTTTTAAAAATGCATCAATGATACAAACATAATGTGTGGAAAACAATATTCTACTAGAACAGCAGAAATTGAATACTGTAAGAATACATGCCTCATTCACATTGAGGATTTCAACATTCTAATTCCAGTACATAAATCCTACTTTCTCACCATATTCCTATTTTTATCATTCCAAACACAGTCACACACACACACAGACAGAGACATAGTCACACACGCACTACTCTCTCTCTCTCTCTCACACACACACACACGAAGTCACTACACAGACTTATGTGAGTGTGCGTGCATAGTTTCTTTAAATTCAATTCATATTAATTACATCATTTTTACCAAACAAAGTATCTGTAACTGAATCTTCCAATTCAATTCCATAGAAATCTAATTCCAATTCATGTACCGAGCGGAGCCTAATTGAAGTTTAACTGTGATTGTGATGACCTATGTACATAGAAAATGTTGATACATATTTGACAATCTGATCACTCATCTCTAGCCAGTTACAAAATAGCAGAACAATCAGAGTAAAATGGACCAAGTTAAGCATTAACTAGGTATGTGTTCAGAAACACGTCAATCAACAAAGCATCAAATGAATATATATCGGCATAATCCTCAAACATTTAACAAAGTTATGCAAATGATATATACAAGCATTATGCTAGCAGAACAACTGAAATTGAATCCAGCAATGTACATAAGAATACATGCCTCATTCAAATTGAGGGATTTTGAATTGACGAATTTGCCTACTGATATATATATTTGATAATCTGAGGAGTAATATTTATAACTAGTTACTAAATAGCCAAAAAACAGGGTAATATGGATCAAATTTAGCATTGATTGTCCAAATATATTACTCACAATACATGCATTATATTAACAAAGCATATCAATAGGGGTAATATGGAGCAAATTTAGCAGCCAAATATATTATGTGTTGTATGAAATTGGCAAAATCATAAATAAATCCAAATTATTTCTAATAAAATAGAAGCATGAGAAACAACAATTGAATCAATTATCAATTAAATTATACCTAGAGGTTCCATTATCAGGATTGTGCGAGATGACAATAGCATAATCGCCAGAAGCCCTAGCGAAAACACCGCGGTCACCGACGTGGTGCTCGACGTTGCAGATGACGGCACCCTCGGGAACAGATCTGAGGGGCAAGACGTTGCCGACGACGAGATTGGCCTTCTTACCGCAGTAAACGAACTGGCCGGTGTACATGCCCTCGGCGGCGACGAAGAGCTCCTTCTGGTGCTGGAAGCGGAAGGGGTGGCGGAAGGTGACGCGAGCGAGGGGGGCGCCGCGGCCGGGGTCGTGGATGATTTCGGTGACGACTCCCTTGAGGTAGCCGTTGCGCTCGCCGAAGTCGAGGGAGCGGAATCGGGCGGGGCCCTTGCGGTGGTGAGTGTGGGACTTGAACACCGAACCAGCTCCCTTACGCTGTGCGCGGATTACACGACCCATTTTCGCAGAGTGATGTGTGGAAACGGCGATGGAGAAATAGGGAATTAGGGATGATGATCTGCGGAAATAGGGTTTTAGTTTTGTGGGCTTGCTAATGTTTTCGTTTATTGGGCCCTCATTTCCTTTTAGCCCAAATTCACTTGTGGTACTCTATTTTCTACTCCCTCCGTCTCCGATTAGGAGTCACACTTTGACCGCACACAGGTTTTAATAAATGTAAAGAAAAGTTGGTTGAAAAAGTTAATGGAATGTGTGACCCATTTTTTATATTGATGTGAGTGAATTGAGTTAGTGGAATGTGGACCTACTTACTATTTATGGTAAAAATGAAGTGTGACTCTTAATTGGGAACGGACCGAAATGGAAAAGTGTGACTCTTAATCGGGGATGAGGGAGTAATAACCAACCTTTCACTATTTTCATCACGTGCCATGAATTTATTTTCTTCATATTATCTAACTTCATATTATCGTTTAATTAATTTTCAGTAAAGATATGATGGAGGGAAGGAGCTAGCGCTATAATTGCCCGGCAACGGTGATGGTGAGTTAGAAGAGAGAGGGGAGCTGGCGAGAAAAAAAATTGTTGCGTATATCAAATCACATTTCAATAGTCATGACTCAGATATAGTGATAAGTCATGATTTAAATATGGTGATTGCAGCCACATGAGATTTTAAATAAGCCATGTCACACATCCGAGTCATCCTGCAACCCTTTGAGGGAAAATTAACAACGGCTTTATAAGTTTATGGTTTTATATATATGCTTCAAAGTTAATTGGAAATACCAGATTTCGGCCAAAATTAATAGTTCTTTTAATACCATTGTCCCAAAAATTTATACTACTTCTACTCATTACTTTTTTTTTAATCCTATTAATTCGATGTGCTAGCCCTAAATCTATGCTCTATATCCAGGATTTAAAATATAAAATTCGAGTTTGATGAACCAACACCGAATAAACCCCTAATAAAAATACAGCTTACTCAAATTCGTATTAGTACTATGTAGTATGTACACAACCATTAGATTATTCAGAAATAAATGCAAAAGTAGTAAGCTTGTACCCCTTGTATTATATCGTTGTGGTTCTTCTTCCTCTCCTTCTCAAAACAATTGATTCAAACCCTTCTTCAATTAATCATTGCCTTATTATTGTATAATTATCAATGAAGCGAGGCTATCAAGAATCTTCATCATCGAGTTCTTATGGACCCCCTCAGTCCAAATTTAAGTATAATCCTGAAGGTATTTCAGCAACTGAATTTTGTTTCGAGCTATTGGGCGGATTTCCCGACTTAGGTTTTTTTTTTGACTGATAGTTGATTGGGGTTTCACAAGTTCGAAACTTTCATCAATTTTGTATGCTAATTGTTTTAATTTATTTATATTTGTGATCAGATGAATTGATTTCTCCACGAATTGGGTGATTTATATGTTTGCTAGGTGATGGACAATTTCTTGAGGATGAGAATACTAAGATATTTGCAAGGAAAGTGGCTGATCACTACAGTGCTAGAACGAATCAGACACTCGAAGAACGAGAAGCTAGCCCTATCATTCACCTGAAGAAACTGAATAATTGGGTACTTTTTGAAATTTATAAAACCATTTTATATCTTGCTTGCCAAATACTCGATTAGTTATAATGTAATGAAGTCCAATTGAAACAAAATTTCTGTAGTAGAGGCTTATTGCCATTTGCATTCAACAGATAAAGAGTGTGCTGATTCAGCTATACGCAAAAAAAGGAGACGCCGTTCTTGATTTAGCTTGTGGAAAGGTAGTATATGAGCAATAATTTTTTGCACTGGTTCGTGTATTATGTAAACTTCTGCCTGCCAATTTCAGCTTTTCCTTGTCTTTATTTGTACTAGGGTGGTGATCTCATCAAATGGGACAAAGCAAGGATTGGTTATTATGTCGGTATTGATATAGCTGAAGGATCGGTAAATTGTCACTATTCATTGTCAATTTTCATTATTCTTGCAATGCTGAACTTTGTTTGTGTTCGACTCTTCGCTGAGGCTATGGCTTTGTGGTTATCTTCTCGTCACCTGCTGCTCTCTCTCACAAACTTGCTTTCTCTATTGATTGTGTAAATTCTCTGGAACATATTGCGTACAATTGGAGGCACACTGAATCATACTGACATGTCTATTTTTCTCATTACTAAGTGCTCCATTTGTGCCCTCTTCCCCAAAACATACGCAGAAATCTTTGGTTTTTTGCTAGGCTACTTTAACATAAGGGATATTAACTTGCTTGACAGTTGACGCTCAAATTGCAGTGTGCTTTTGAATTGGCAACAGAAAGTGCCATTCTGTGGATGCATGTAAATTGTTCCACTATTACCAAGAGTTAACTCATGAATTAAACCCTGTCTTGATATGGTTGCTGATACTCACAAAAGGCTCTGCTAAGTCCAAAATATTTGATTATGTTTCGAGTCTTTTCTTGAAGGGGTTGTCTTCTTCAGATATTTCACTTAATTCTATCAACTCAACAGGAAATGCATTAATTCTTCCTTCAGTTGTCCGAAGTGTATCCGTTTATACTAGTCCATTTGCAGCATTAATGAATTAGTTAACTAGTAAGTGAACGGCTCTTTTTCTAATTGGCATCTGGTGAACCAAATGGACCTACATATTTCATGTAATTTTTTACTGTTACTAACTGCAACGGTTAGCGCATAACAAAACATCCAATTCTTCATGGCTGGACATCTTTTTTTATTTCCATGTATTGCAGCTCTCCTTGAAATATTAAGTAAAGATGGATATTCATCTCAAAAATTGAAATAAATTATACCTGCTTCATTCCAGATAGAAGATTGCCGCACGCGATATAACGGTGACGCTGATCATCACCAGCGTCGCAAAAAATTCTCCTTTCCTGCCAGACTCTTGTGCGGTGACTGCTTTGAGGTAAATACCAATGATATCTTTATTTGGGTCTACATTATATTAGAAGCATAATGACTTGTCCAGTTACCCCATCTCCTATAATCACTAGATTCTTTATGCATACGGCTAGACATCAATCTAATTCTTGTATGCTGGATAGCGGGTGAATTACCACCATCTGGATAGCTGAAGTTACTGACACGAGATTACTTCATACAGTCATATGGGCCAGTAATTCATTTGCAAAATTTCAGGTCCGTCTAGATAAGGTTTTGGCAGAAGATGCTCCATTTGATGTATGTAGCTGCCAGGTAGGTGACTCATAAATTTTCATTTTTTTAACTAAACATCTTTGTACTTTCTTAAATTAAACAATTTAGTTTCTGACAGTTTTCTTTTCTACCCAATCACATTCTCTCCTTTCAGTCTCCTAATGAGTTAAAATATGCACACTGAAATATGTGATGAGTTTTACCAGTTTGAAATATTACCAAACTAGATGATACAAGAGAAGTTTGTGTATCTTGAATTGTTTACCCTTATTTCACTGATACAAGAAGGGTATTATGCTTGCTGACTTCAATTTACAAGCTGAAAACAGTCTTATCTGTAAGAAAGATATACGTGTATAAATCTGCATGTTACATGATGATATCAAAATAGCATCTGCTGCTGGAAAATAAATAAAGAAAAACAGAAACGAGAAAGAACATGAAAATTAATGAGAGAAAAATAAATGATACTCCTATAACTAAGTGGCCATTCCTCCGTAAAGGCCACAACAAATGCTGAACTCGAACTATACTCTGAACAAATGAAACATAGCTTACCCTATTTAAGACTCTATTGAAGACTCCAATTGAATCAAAATTCCGAATTAAAAAAAGACTCCTAAACTAACTCATACTCCAAGAAATAAAATCTATTTCTTGAACTATTACCAATGCTAGACTTCCTACTTAAACAAATACTCCCTCCGTCCCACAAAGATTGTCGCATTTTTCCATTTCGGTCCGTCCCACAAAGTTTGTCCCATTTCACTTTTTACCATTTTTGGTAATGGACCCCATATTCCACTAACTCATCCCTACTCACATTTTATTATAAAACTAATATATAAAAGTAGGACCCACATTCCACTAATTTTTTCAACTCACTTTCCATTATATTTCTTAAAACCCGTGCCCGGTCAAAGTGGGACAATCTTTGTGGGGCGGAGGGAGTAACCAATAAGGATACTAAACAACTACAAGATAATCTGTGGGGAATAAGAACTTCACTGAAATTATTCATGTTTGAACATTACAGCAATGACTTCTATAATCTGCGAGGTACAGGAATGACTTCTATCACATGTTTTGGGAGATCAGAAATTTCAGCCTATGCTAGAAAACTATGCAACTAATGATTATTCATGTTTTGCAAGTTAAATTAATCTATCAAAGCTGGGATTTTGCAGTTTGCAATGCATTACTCATGGTCTACAGAGGCGCGTGCCAGGCGGGCCTTGGCCAATGTATCAGCTTTACTTCGGCCAGGAGGCATCTTCATTGGAACAATGCCAGATGCCAATGTCATCATAAAAAAACTTAGAGAAGGTTTTTTCCGTGCTGTTTACATTGAGGCTGACATGAATAAACTTAAAGGGCTTGTTTTTGTCATCATTTCCATACTTCATTTTCCACTTCCTCTAACACACAACACTAAAAACACATATGTATGAGTCATTTGCTATTAACACCAAATTTATTTTTCCAATGATATCATCTATCATCATTGTAGTGGGACCCACTTGAATGCTCATTCTTCATGCTAACCACCAAAAATATCCATCTGTTCATACGAACTGCAAATTCAGAATGGAAACATTGTCCAACAAACATATTTTCATCTTCCAGGTTCTCTAATAGTATTAATCATTCATCATACCAAAATCATCACTTTTTTTGTACAAAAAACATCAGAAGTACTAAAAAATGGAAACTACAATTTGAAATAAAAACCAATCATCCCAAAAAGTAATTTATAGGAAATTTGTAAATGAATGTTCAGGGTCTTTTTTACTTTACTTGTGGAGTATTTGTAGTGTTGAATGAGTAAGAACAGCTTGAAGATTGAATTAATCATTGGTTTCTTTGTTAATGCTAGAAAACACATTATTCCCCATTAGTTTTAATGTAAAGGTAATCATTGGCATGGCATCGCAACACCTTCTGTCTATGCGGGTTGCTCCTTAATATATTTTGTAAAGATAGTCATCCACAGTCATGCAAACACCTCTATGTATTTCCACACTCCCACTCAGTCACATGCGTATGCATACATAAACATATGTATACTTTGTAGATTATTTATGGAACCTTTTATGCCACATTCTCAGTGATGATATCATTTATGCATTTGGTTCATTTGAGTTTTGGAAATGATGCATCTTTTCAATTGCACTGACCACTGTGTCCCTTGCTTTTTGATTTGATTGATGACTGGAACAGAACTAGGTGGCCAATAGACATTACAGTGTAGCCTTTATCGAAATATGCATACTATCCTGTTGATTATAAATTTTGACATGCAAGCATTATGTAGTTTGTGAAGATATTTTGTATCATTGGCCGTTAAAAGGCTTTCCCTTGTCGATGCAGCTGAGGGGCTACAATTCGGTAATAGTGTGTACTGGATACGTTTTGATGAAGAATTTGACGACAAGGTAGATTTCTATGTTTGAACATCTTTTTACACTTCTGCTGGACTCCATTTGCAATATTTTCTTTTCTTCCATTTTTGGCCTATCACAGAAATTTAAGTCTTCAAGTCCCTTTGGCATCAAGTACAAGTTCCATCTAGAGGTATATTATTTGATCCCTTCTGATAATTTCTTTTCTTTTTCTCTTAATCATTGGAAAGGCAAAATAATCTCCTTGATCCTTATTGGTGTTAATGTGACTTGATGGATTCATTTATGTGAACTGTAATCTTTTACTCAGATTGCTTTTTTTGCTTCTAAATACATTTTTCATGGTAATATTTATTTATCTTCCTGCAGGATGCAGTGGATTGTCCTGAGTGGATTGTTCCTTTTCATATTTTTAAAGCACTTGCTGAAGAGGTACTCATTTTCTGCTTAAGCTATCGGTTTCATATTGTGTGGCAGTAATATCAAGTACTGTGTGGTGATATAATTTAGTCCCACTGAGAAGCTTTATTATTGTTATCCTGGAACGGTTTTGTAGTTGGCGATAATGTTTAAATCATGAAACACCGCTAGTTACTGCTAATTGTGAATATATGAACAAAAGACTATTTCGAGGTTACATCTTGAAATACAAGATCCTTGGGATGATTTGATTATCAGCTTAGTCACAATTATGTTTTAACGCTGTCATTCATCCTTTAAATACGCAGTATGGTTTGGAGTTGGTCTTTGTTAAAAATTCGCATGTATTTGTGGACGAGTACATGAAGAAGCCTGAGTTTGTTGAGCTCATGAGAAGACTCGGTGCTCTGGGTGATGGCAAAGACGACAATAGTAAGTTTTAGTTTATAGTCTTACTATAATCTACCTCTGTTTATCTTAGTCTGTTGCTTATTGGCTTTAATAATTTCTCAGGTACATTATCACCTGATGAGTGGGAGGTGGCCTACTTATATTCTGCTTTTGTGTTAAGAAAGGTACACTCCATAAACTATCTCCAAGTTGTCAAATTACTATCAACATGCCACTTCTAAATCTTTTCGGAGTTTAGAATATTGAAAGGAATTGCGATTTCAAATTGGCATCGTTGCTGTTGAAGTATTAATCTGTCAAAATCTGGTATTTTTCCGTGCAGCGAGGGAAACCCGATCAAGCCCCAGTCAGTAGTAGAGACAAGGGTAAGATGAACCTTTCAAAAGAAGATATCATCTTCATCAACGACCAACCTTAATTAATCATTTCAAAAATCAAAGAACTGGCCTTGCTGCAGTTTTGGCCTAAATTGTACTACTGAATTATTTTTTATGCAGCTATACTTGAATATATAAGGGGTGACTGATTTTCATGGCACTAGTCACCATGGCATTTTCTGATGTAGCGGTTTCCAAATTCGATTTATATAATCAAATTGAATAAGATGAACTAAATAATACAAATTCATTTTCTCTTTGCATCTCCAGTTTAGAGTTGATAAATGAATCTATAACTCAAGCTCATATACTTGGAACCCCCTTTTTGTTTTCTCAATCATCAGCAAGAATTGTGACTAGTTGACAAAATACGTTTTAGATTAATTTGAAGCTGACGTCGGAGTCATTGGTAAAATTAAAACTATAATAAGTACTATGAACAAATGATTTTTATTTTTATAAAAGCAATAAAAATAGCTTGAATTTAAAACATAAAAAATAAAAAGGGCATGCATTATAAAAATTGTAAAAATAATCTGATTTAAAAAAAAGAGAAGAAACTCATTTGTAAGCAATGAAGTTTCGAAAATTAAAAAAAAAATCTGATTCTATGAATGAATATATTTTTAAATTTTCATTTGTAAGTATTTGTATTTTTTTTTTTTTATGTTTTTAATGAAATAATGTCGTATTTTAATTCTAAAGTAAAAGAATAAACAATGTAAGTTAATTTTAAAGGTGGGGAGATGATGTCCATGTGAGAATTGTGATATGAAACAGAAAAGTAGGGAATGACTATATGACTTGAGTTCTAGCATGGAGAAAGTCACTCAGTGAGGATTGAAACTTTGAAACAAGATTTGTGTTATCATATTCTTAAGAAGAGGATATACCCGTGGAGATAAAGATAACATAATCTTATTTTATACTATCTCGTCGAACGAAAAAAATTCTATTGATCGGTGATACAAATATTAATGTAAAATTAATAATTATAAAAAAAGAAAAGGTAAAATGGATAAATAGAATAGATGACACAAGTTTTAATGTAATAATAACAACTATAAAAGAAGAAAAGATAAAATGGATAAATTGAAAAAAAAAAAACAGAAGTTAAAAGTAGGAAAGAGAAAAATGCTTCCACCACCTAAAAATATCCGTCTCCTAAAAATTAAAACTTTCTCTCTAATAATATGAAAACCCATTTTTCATTAACATATTTTCTTTTTATCTACCTTCTATTTTAAGTTTTGCATTTTATCTATCTTCTTTTTTTTAGTTTTGCACTAAAACTCGTATCGTCTCAAAAATTCATACTTTTAAATTTTTACTTTTATAGAATAGTGGAAGTAAATTTTAACAAGAAAAAACAATAAGTAAATTTGAAGAGAATTTCAGTTTTAATATTAGGAAACAAATTTCGGTGGACTGATTGAAATGGAAAGATATATAATAATTGATGGCTTAAAAAAAGGAATTAATGACAAAAAAAAAAAAAACAAAATATAATTATTAAGAACAACAATATGTATGTTCAGTGCAAAACCTGGTGCATGAGTATATAGACAATTGTGTACATCAGTAATAAGAATGTCGAACCAAAAGAGAAATAAGAAGCCACTATATCTAATTCATCATCATCATCATCCCGAAAACGATCAAACTCCCTTTGAAATTCATTTTACACAACTTAGATTTTTGGATTAAGTTCACTTCGACTAATTTATGCTCGTTCGGTTCGCTTCAGCAAGATCACAAGTATGGCCATCACAGCCAATCCCATGAATGATGTTTGCATGACAGCATCTGCATTTACTCTTGTTGTACCATCTGCGCCACCCTTCACTCCAAATAGATTCTGCAGGTAACCGGACAAGTTACTCACCATATCAGTCACACTACTTTTCACCTTCTCAATTATATCGATAAATCCCCCTGCAAACTCATATTCTGAGTGCTCAGATGACCCTGTGGAGCTTTTCGCATCATAGTTGGCTTCTGATCCCGTTGAAGAGTTCTGATCCACACCATCATAATCTGCAACTGGCTCCGTCCAGTCTGGCCGAGAGTCACCTTCAAAGAATTATAAGCATTATTGGCCACAATTCACCTGCAGTTGTTGGCAAACAGAACAGGCGGAGGAGATAAAGAGTTCTTACATGGTGTGTGCGACTGCAGAAACTGCTGAAGATCTTCGTTTTGCAATACTGCTTTCCAAACATTTTGATCACAGGCAATAGAAGCAACAACATTCTACCGATGCATCAATTTGCCACAATCAATACTGATTAGCATGTAAATATGATTATGTATATTCTTAAAA
The DNA here is from genome assembly GCF_023119035.1 of Salvia hispanica. Lineage (NCBI taxonomy): Eukaryota > Viridiplantae > Streptophyta > Magnoliopsida > Lamiales > Lamiaceae > Salvia > Salvia hispanica. The sequence continues at coordinate 21,047,504 of NC_062967.1, read as the reverse complement.
GAGAAATAGGATTTCTAAGATGATTAAATGCATAATGTCACGGAACTTGACCCAAGGTTCCAATGCATACGAGTAGGAATTAGTAAACAAGAAATGTAGATATCACTTTGATGAGCGAGTTCTTTTAGAAGAGAAAGGAAAAAACGCATGTCTTCTCCATCAACATCTGAGGAAATTACAAACCTTGGCCATTGAGTTCTCATGCAGGAACCTGAAGGCCATGATAGCAGGGGCTGGAACAGAAGGGGCAACAGCATGCTGACTAGTGATGCATGCTTTGGTCTCTGAATCATCATTTCCAACCGAGTTTGGAGTCGACAGATAGGTCCTGCAGAAATGAAAATTAGACAGGAAATTCAATCACAAAATGCACCCAAGTCGCAATTCGAAGCAATAAACCCACAAAGATACAGTTGATGTATTAAATACACTAGACGAATTATGCCTGCCTTGTCAACATTCCAATTGGCATTTTTATGAAGTAATGATCAAGAAAAATGGAATAATATCGAGTGGCCTCTGCCTAACCAAATCAAGAAGCTTTGCCACAACATAGTTAATAACTCCGTATACCTAGTACTTCCTCCGTCTCACGCTACTTGACACACTTCTTTCTCACAATCATTTTGGAAAAATGAAAAAGTAAAGTAAGAGAAAATATTGTAGAAAAAACTCTTCTCTACATTATTCACTTTCTTTCTTTACTTTTTATTCACTTTTACTACTGCTATTTATTATACTATTATCATTTTTCCTAAATGACTGAAACTTTTTCTTCCGTTTAACTATTTATTACTAGCATTTTTCCAAAATGAATGTGCAACAAGTGTGACAATGCGTGGGACAGAGGGAGTAACGTTAAAATTCTTAATATCTTGTCCCACATCGACTTGGGAACGATCCTAGCTCACCTATATAAGTGTGTATAACCCTCCCCTTATAAGGCCTTTTAAGGGGTGAGTGGCTCATTTCTAATAAGTAACATAATCACCATAGTACTGAATGAAATGCGATGGCAGATGAGACATGAATCAAAACCCCATCGCTACTGAAATTAACATTTCAAATAGATGCGAGTGTATGCAGCAGTACAACACCAAAATCACCAGGAAAAAATAGTTAAATAGTGCAAGTAGATGTAAATTCATAATGTTGATGAATTCAATAGCTTGTATATGAAAATCTATAATTCAAACAGATAAAAGGAATAAACAAATTCGTACTTTTCAAGTGCGGCTGAGAGTTCAGAAGTGGCCTCTTCCGCTTCCTTAATCGTCGGCGTGCCGCTAAAAACAACCCTAGGCATCCGGTGACCTCCGGCCTCCAGCGCATCAGGGAACACCCAATCATCCAATTCCAAGCACGGCCTGGCCACCAGCTTCATTTCCTCTGATGCTGGCGCCAAGGGACGGGCTGACGCAGACTTCCGGGTGGCGGAATAGTGCTCCGCCGTGACGCTGAGCATGCCGCCGCTAGCGGCTGTGATCCCCGCCATCTTCGCCACAGCTCTCATAGCTCCGCCTCCCATGGATTGGAAACAGTGAATTGGGGGGGAAATTCGAACCCTAGATTATTTTAGATTACGATCACGATTGCTTAAAAGAGGGGTAATCTGAGGCGGTGTGAGAAGGAATAATTAATAAGCGAAAATGAATCAGAAAATTGAGACTGCTTCGTTGAGGGGGTTACACGTGTAACATTTCATTTCGAATTGGACTTTGGATAGGACTATGGAGATATTTTCAAAATTATTGCGTATACTAGTACTATTTTATATACTACAAACTCCTTTTTGCAAAATTTATTTGTCGAGTTTGCTAATTAATTTTATTGTTCGACTGATTATTACTCCTTTCGTCCCGGATAATTCTGGCCACTTTAACCAGGCACGAGTTTTAAGAATTGTAAAAATAAGTGGATTGAAAAAGTTAGTGTGATGTGGATCCATCTTTATATATTAATTTTATAATCAAATGTGAGTAGAAATGAGTTAGTGGAATATGAGGTCCACTATAAAAAATGGTAAAAGTGAAATGAGACAAATTATGTGGGACAGATTGAAATGAAAAACTGAGACGAATTATTCGGGACGGAGGGAGTATATACTAATAATTTACTTACAATTATTTTAGTTAGAGAAGTGATTATAATAACTATTTATTAGATAATTTACTTACAATTACTTTTATTTGAGTCAAGTTGAATTACGGCAATTTATATTTATGTGACCCACTGGATAATGTGAGCCCAATGAGAATTATTCTTCTTCATCACAAATCTGCTACAAACGCTCTAACTTTACAAGCTGAACTCCTCATCTACTGCAATTCTTTGCACAAATTAATATTCACTTTTACCCAAATATTCATTGTCTATACATGAATCTTTTCTCCCAAAATTGCCACAATCAAAATCTCGCAATCCAATTTTTTTTGGATGGAAGAATCAAGAGTTAGAAAGAGAAGAGGAGAGTAGCAGACGATGAGAACCGATTCCTCATTTAGTTGGAGATGAACTACTTTGGGCCAAATTATCAAAAAATAAAAATGGTTGGATTCATGAACAATTGCATGCCGGGTGTTGCACTATTTTTCATCAATAAATAAACCTGCAAGTATACAGAATATATATAGTATAGCCAAAGGTCAGTACCGGATATCAAACACGGGGAATGCAAACACAAAGTGTCTATCTTCTACTAAGACTCAATTACTGTAGGTTTTGGAAAACTTTTGAAAACTAAAAACAATAAAAAGCATATAACAATTAAAATGCAAATAAAACACGGAGATAATCGATAGAGATAAGAGAATCCCAGGGATGTGCGTTCACATTTATGGTTATACAAGTTCCAAACTACAATACCCTAGCACAGTTATTACTTTGATAGAACGAGTCACCTAGCTTATGCTCATGCGATACAAACGTTGATTACAAAATTAGGGTTGTCAATCCTAACACGTAACTCCAAAAAGCTCCTAAGACCCTTGAAAAGTCCTCACTCTCAATTAACAGTGCCGTTTTAAGGGAAGCTAACTGTAGCGTCTACTAAGTGGATCTAACTCGCTAGAACTCTGTCACAGTTATGAAGAAAATAACTTAGGGAAGAAACAAAGTAAAAACACAACGGATATTAAATAGAAAATTGGAATTGTATAACCAAAGTCGTTACTAACACATCCCTAGAATCCTATGAGTTTAGTTACACATAATGAAATAAGCTAAACACATAGATTGAATGGAAGACAATTTGAACATAAAACTAAAGAAAATAAAACCCGTAGGTTGAATCCTTGTCGTTCTTGATGTTCTTGAAATCCTTCTCCAAATCCTTGCACAAATGAAGTACTCTAGCTCTTGATCTCTATGAATTATTTTGCAAGTAGAAGCTTTCTAATTTGATGAAGTTTGTGATCTTATTTATAGGGGAAAGTCAATCCTTGTTGTAGAAGGAAAAGATCTCCAAAATATGGTAAATCTTGGAGCAAATATAGGGCATCTCGGATTCGCCGCCTTTCTCCGGCGGGCCGCCGCACCTTGGCCGACGGTCGCCGCGTTGGAGTCCAGAGAGTCTGTTTCCTCGGTGGCGGATTGCCGCACGACTTCCGGCGGTCGCCGGCCGAGACTTCTCTTCCAAGCGTATTTTTCCGAGATCGCTGCATGAACTGCCCGCCGGGCGCCGGCGGTCGCCGCACACATCCGCGGCGGTCGCCGGTCGCCGTCTGACTCTAGATTTCCAAACTTTGCGTTTTGGCTCCCTTTTTCGGCTCAATTATGCACGTTTCTCATAAAACACGTCAAAATACCAAAATAGACAAAACAATGGACGTGTAGAGTGACTTTGACATAAAAAAACGGACCAAATAATGGCCTTAAAATAGTGCAAAATCCGAGCGTATCACTGGGCCAAAGGAAAAGAAAGGTGCTTGGGATTGGAATTTATAAGTTTGGGCTAATTAGATTGTGTAGGGCTAGAATGTGAAGGAGATGGTTTGGTTTGGAGTTTTAATCTGTGGACTACGAATAAAATTCAAGAATTAAGAAGGGGTGAAGGAGTAGGATTTTGGGAGCTCAAATGGCTGGCCGACGTCGCCAGTGACGTCTCGGGTGGTTGAGGAATCGAAGGATGGGGTTGCGGATGGATATGGACTTCACCTTCCCCGATGTAAAGGGTTGTGTCTCACCTTTGATGGTGATCACTCTCCACATGTCCTCGTGTTATTCATCTCCACTTCATCATCTAGATAATGACACTTAAATTATTCACAAAGTTGCTCCGTGGTAAGATTATAGTTACCATTGTCGAGTCGGATGTGGAAATTCTCTTGGGTTTCCGTCCGCCTATCCCTATTCACCTTGTCACCTTGAAGCAACTAAGGAACTCCTATGCATAGTTTCGGTTGGATGGCCACCTTATCCTGACAAGAGCTTCTATATAGTGGCGGATGCAGAAATTTGTATTCGGGTACGAGTCATATGATAAATCATTATATAACATATCCAAAATAAAAACATTATATTTTGAAATATACTCATTACTAAAAGCATTGTATTTTGAAATATTATAAAAAAAAATTTAAAGTTAGATATTTCAAACATTAAATCTAATTTATTTCTCGACGAGTCTTCATTTCATCAAAACAATTCACTATATCATCACCAGATCCTTGTAGAAATACATTTTTCTCAATGAAAGTGACCAAACAATCATTCAAAGGTTGATCACTCATACTATTTTGCAACTTATTCTTCACAAACGTCATTTTACAAAACACACTCTACAATTGCGGTAGCAACTGGAAGAATCAAAATCACACGCGGATAAACCACATCTCTTTTTGTTTCAACAAGCTTCATTAAAAGAGAACTACTATCTCGCAAATTCCGAAAGTCTTGATCTCTTTTCATATCTCCCATGAATATATCAAGTTGGCAGTCAAGGGCCATCAAATCAATGTTTGAAAATCCGAAGGATAAAAAGTGACAAGTTTGAGTACATTTTCCTCTTTAAAAGAGTAGCCATCTTTAGGATTGAAGCAAGCTATACGTTTGATCAACTCTATATTAACTTCATCGAATCGGTTATCAAGTTCTTGAAATAATAAATCAATCACTTTTATAAACACATCAGCACGAAAATGATGAAGATATGAAACTTGTTGAACAAAACGTTTTGATCTTCCATTAGGGATATATTGAGCTTTCATATATGGAACAACAATGTCATGTTTATTGCAAATTGAGATTACCTTGTTCAAGTGATTCTTCCATCCACCCTCCCTCATTTTATGTACTTGATCATTGGTTAAAGTGACAAGCCTCATAACATTAATGATGTTTTGATCTCTTTGCAAATGAAGACACAAATTATTAGTGTACCTAAATATAGTAGTCATTAGTTGTGCCAACACGAAATCAAATGACTCTAGTAAGTTCAAAATACCTTAAGCTTTTCCCTTATCATCAAAAGTGGAATATTTCTTTCCAATCATCTTAAGAACTTGAAGATTGTAGAAAACAAGTCCATGATATTCAAACGAGTCTTTTAGTGAGAACCCCAACGAGTGTCTCCAGGCCTCTTCAAACCAAGTTCTTGATTCAACCCCGATCCTGATTCAAGTTCACCAATTTCCAAGGCTAGAGCAACTTTTTGTGCTTGAATTTGTGAATCAATTCATTTCTCTTACAAGAAATTCCAATTGCATTAAAAAAAATTGCAACAACTTCAAAAAGCCAACTACAATCATCGTTCTTTGTTGAAATGGCTACCAAAGTTAGTTGAAGCCAGTGGGCAAAGAAATATACGTAGTAAGCACTTGGAGAATCTTTCATGATCAAAGTCTTGAGTCTATGTATCTTACCCTTCAGGTTACTAGCGCCATTATGTCCTTGCCCTCGAATCTTGGATGGACTAATGGACGTTATTCAAGTAAAGCATAATTGCACTTCAAAATGACAAAGATGTAGTATCACCAACATGAACAAGACCAATTAAACGATTCAACTACCTTTCTCTTTGTTTTCAACATAGCACAAGCAAAGAGTCAATTGTTCCTTTTGAGACAGATCACTTGATTCATCAGCTAATATAGCAAAGTAGTCATCAAAAAGGCCATCCACAATTCTCTATATTTTTTCTTTAGCACAACAACTGATGATGTCTTTTTGAATAGTTGAAGATATCAATTGACAATTTCTAGGTGCATTTTTCTATGTCACTTTTGAAATAACTTCGTAATGTGACTTTAGCCATTTTAAAAGTTCAAGAAGATTCCCCCTATTAAGGGGATCTTCACGAAATGTCATGCCTTGTCCCAATGGATAACGTAAATAAAAAAAAAATGAAGTATTCAAGCGAACATTATATTCTCTGTTAATCACATCAGTGACATTATTTAAAGAAAGCAGAATCGATTTCTTTTTGCCATCTCTCATGTTCACATATTTCTCATAAGAAAGATTATGAGCACTTCCAACTCCACCAATATATTTTATCATTTGTGCTTATTCCACAACTTAAATATTTTATTCACAAATGCATCCCCCCGCATTAAGTCCAACTTCATTCTTGAACAAATAGCAAACAAAACAAAGAGCAACATCTTCTTCCATCTATATTCAAGCTAATCCCATTTATCAAACCATGAAACCATAAAACGACGACGCAAACCTCCAACTTCTTTTTGTGCAAAAGTATAAAGTTCCTGGATGACAAGGTTTTCTAAGAGTATCACCCTCCTATTTGCATCTCGCCTCATTTGAAGGATATTCCATTATGTTCGTTCTTTTAAAAGAATTTTGAGGAAGTTTTACGACATTATAAATCAATTCTTGCTTATGTAATGGCACATTAGCATCTGAAGGAGATACAATACCAATTGAAGGTGCAGAGCTTGAATTATGATGCTTTTTTATCTTTTTCGAGATGAATTGTCGAAGATCAAATTGTTTTCTCATAACTTTTTATTTTATTTTCTGCATATATATCATTACAAAAATTCTGTCGAAATCGTTAGTGACCATTCAATTCTACTCCTGTGCATTTACAATAATTTTAATTAGACATCAAAGACAACTATCCATAGAAGATCAAATTTTTAAAAGTAAAGCACAATAATTTACAATCCAAAACAACAACAATAAAGCATTGCTATTTAAAATTAAATCCCAGTACACTCTAATATTCTATAATCCCTAAAATGAACATTTTTCTTACGTTTTTAAGTTGTTTTTTTTTTTTTGTTTAATTTCAATTTTGTGTTGATTGAATTTTCGCAGCTACTGGATCAAACTCAGTGACCACTGGTGCTTGCATAGCAGCCCGCTGGGAACGCACAGAATGGTTCTGACTCTTTTTCAGCGACCGCTAGTGATATGATCACAGCCCTGTTGAAGGTGCTAGGAGGTCCAACGACCTGTTCGATGTCCAGGAAGATGCTCGAAGGCATATACATGCTTATCAAGAGAGTAAAGGACGAAGAGGAAATGCGGATGAGTTTTGGGGAAGAGGCTCGAGACGGGCGTCCTGGCAGTGCCACGGAACACACCGCTCAACACCTGCACCGAGACCGAGCGGCCAGTTGGAGAAGTCCGTGACACGGCGTCGATTATTTATTTTGAATGTAGTAGCGGATGCAGAAATTTGTATTCGGGTACGAGTCATATGATAAATCATTATATAACATACCAAAAATAAAAACATTATATTTTGAAATATACTCATTACTAAAAGCATTGTATTTTGAAATATTATAAAAAAAATGGATTTAGATATTTCAAACATTAAATCTAATTTATTTCTCAACGAGTCTTCATTTCATCAAAACGATTCACTATATCATCACCAGATCCTTGTAGAAACACATTTTTCTCAATGAAAGTGACCAAACAATCATTTAAAGGTTGATCACTCATACTATTTTGCAACTTATTCTTCATAAACGTCATTTCACAAAACACACTCTACAATTGCGGTAGCAACTGGAAGAATCAAAATCAACCTGATAATCAAAATCACACGTGGATAAACCACATCTCTTTTTGTTTCAACAAGCTCATTAAAAGTGAAGTGGGACAAATTATATGGGACGGACCGAAATGGAATACTGGGACGAATTATTTGGGACGGAGGGAGTATCTCGCAAATTCTGAAAGTCTTGATCTCTTTTCATATCTCCCATGAATATATAATTTTATTTAAATAATTTAATAATAAATTTTTAGAATAAAATGTACTATATGTTATTTATGTATGATAGTATTTTTTTAGAAGTAGATATCTAACAACATTCTAATGAACATTTGTGTATGTATTGATTTATTTCCTAACTTATGTAATTTTATTTGATTAATAGTCTATAAATTAGTGCAAAGAAAATAAAATAAATAGTGCGAAAGAAATTTAATCAATGTGATGGAATGAATACATATAAAATAAGATACTGGGCCTATAGTACATCTGTGCTTTTTGTATAAATGGACCAGACACACATGGCCCGTTTGTGGTTGTAATTCCACTATTCAATCATTAGAAATAGAAACTGTGAAAAAATTAAATGGGATATTGACGACTAATATCATGGAACTTTTAAAAGTTGGGTTTTTTCCATAAATTTTGAAATTGGTAAATAATATCATGAATTATATCCTGTGTTTGTTATTTCCCACTAGTGAAAAAATTCTGGTTATATTTTTTTGATAAAAAGAAAGGCTTAAACCATTCAACATGGTGAGCAAAGGAGGTGTGCTTTAAGAAAAACTATTCTCAAAGATTTGAAAATTTTGAAACTCTCGAAGTTGTTGTCGAGAAATTACGAAAACAATCTGTATCATGATATTATTTGCCGGAATTTTTTCATTGGCGGGAAACAACAAACTCGGGGGATAAAGTTCGTGATATTATTTGTCAATTTCAAAGTTCATGGGAAAAAGTCAACTTTTTGAAAGTTCCATGATATTAGGTGCCAATATCCCAAATTAAATTAATTATTGTAGCATTTTATAGTGTACATCTGTAGTGATTGGATGCATGCTAATTGAAATTAATCCCTCCGTTCGTAAATGTTGTCCAATTTTACCATTTTAGTCCGTCCGTAAAATGTTGTCCATTTTGGTTTTATTTTTCCTATTTTTGGTAAATGTTCTCCACTTTCCACTATCTCTTTATACTCATATTCTATTATAAAACTAATATATAAATGTGAGACCCTCATTCCACTAACCTTTTCAACTCACTTTTATATACATTTATTAAAACTCGTGCCGAGTCAAATTTGGACAATATTTTGCGGACGGAGGGAATATAATTATCGGAGTTATAGTAAAAGTTTGAATTGTAAACATAAATATTCAGAATTCGAGCTAATTCAATGGTTTAATCGGACTAAACAATAAGACCATATTAGGATTTATTTTTTTTATTATTGTTTGGTAGAAAGATGGGATATAAGAAGATTTGAAAAGTAAGATAAGAAATAGTGGCTTCATATGTCACGATAAGCTCAGATGAAGATTTCTTTCATTGTTGTTTGGTAGACAAGAAATGAAGCAGAAATGCTACCCAACCAAATTTGTGAGATATATATCCTTGTATTTTGAAGAAAAATCTGTAGGTTTGGATGGGCTACAAAGGATAACACATGCTTACATGATAGGTTAACTATGATACCTAGCACTTGAAAATAGTTATATAAGTATTTATATCTAAGTATTACTAACTTATCAAACAGATACATATTAAAACTAATTATGTATTTTTCAATCTTTAAGGATCTTATATTTATAGATACTACAATCCACCACTAATAGTCTCTTTCCATTTTTTGAGGTAAGTCTATCTCTTTATGAAAGTGTGCCTCGTTCTCCACTAATAATATATTTTAATAATTTTCTCTATGTTTATCCAACTTTACAAAATTTGCAATAGAAAAATATGATATAGCATAAAATTGACGATTAATAAATTTTGAATTAATAAATTTTGAATTGTTGAATGACAGAACACACAAGAAAATGTTACGATGGATTTAGAGAGTTAGAAACAAAATTAAAAATTTTAAAACTAATATGAAATATATTGAGATTTAATTTTACAGATGTCTAAGAATTTAGAATATTTATGTAGATAACTTAAATTTTTTTCATATATATATCTAGGGATGTAATCAATTGTTAACTAATTACCAATCCCAAATTGAGACCAATTTTCAACCATTAGATTAGAAGATCTTGTGGTTAATATGATGCCAAATGTAATAAATTTTAAATTTAAATAATTATTAATTAAATTAAAAGGGTATTAATGTCAAATCCTATATGTAGTAATTATAACTAACTACTTTCTCTCTCCTCAAAATCATCTCAAATCTTTAAATTTACGTAAATCTCAATTTAAATTATTTTTTCGCAAAAAATATATCAAATTAAAGATAATTTAATAAGGATTCCAACGAGATCTCAATTGCATATGTTCCGACGATGTTCGGGTGATGAAATTTGATAAATATATTTCAATTTTCGTACATGTTGATAAGCAGCTATTTTCAACAAATACAACAAAAAATCTCAATATATTGTAGGCAAAATCTCAATATTATGCATGTCCAATCTCAATAAAAATGTGTTGATATTCCAATGTCATATTGTTGATATTTGTAATACACAATGTTGATATAAAAAAGCACTCACGAAAATTATCATTTGATAACATAATGACGATATTACCCTTTTGTTGATATTTTGTCTACTATTTATTGAGATTTTGTGAGCTTTAATCTCATCCACTCATTTTAAAATCCAAGGGTGGAGATTTAGTTTTGATTTTGGATTAGGGTGCTAAAACATTATAATAGAACCCTGTATATCTATTATATATATTATTATTATTAATAATAATTTTACATGAAAAGATACTAAATAAATTAGAGGGTTGAGTTTATTTTACTTTTTATAGTAGGAAGAAATTCCTAATTAGTTACCGAACAAGTAGGAAGAAATTGTGTTCCAGGTTTTCTTATTTGAATTGCGAATGAATTAAATTAAATTTTTATTGGGTTAGAAACTTCAAATCCTAGCTTCTAAGTTAGCAGTTTATTCGTATTAATCCACAAATTTTGGGATGCATGTTTCCAACAAACAAAGCCAGCAACAATATCAAATCTACTTAAGGTAATGCGAAGGATTACAAATTTAAAAACTTTGGCTAAGCAAGTAGTTCTATGAAGATCTTCTAAAATTCAAAATCTTACACAAAATCAGCCCATTTTAATGAATTTCAATAAGTTCCACATAGCACAAATCCACAAGGCTTTAAGCCAGTCTAGTTATACTCCTTCCTTGCGAGTTCCATATTTTTGGGCCAAAATATTAACATGTCCAACATAAATACATAATATACCATATACACTATTAACATTAGGGGTGGGTCGGTACAGTATACCATACTGAGAACGTCATACTGCATACCGTACCAAAAACTGCAGTATGACAATATATCATGCTGATACCAAATCAAATTTTCGGTATACCAAAAATTCGGTAAGGTTAATTTTTTTATACCGTTACCTTACCGTTTTTGTGGTGTACGACACATTTCCGTTATACCGTAATACTGTTATTGTGGTGTACCACACATTTTTGGTATACCTAATACCGTTATAACATGAAAAAAAACCTATTTATACCCAACATATGTTTCTTACTGTTTCTCTTTTTTAACGACATTGGTTGTGTCGTTGCTGCTCTGCGTTTGATTTTGGTGTTTTAATTGTTGGTCATTTTACTTGCTTGGTTGGACCTTTAATTTAGCTGCTTATGGATGCATCATTTTTTGATAAATTAAATAATTATATAAATAAGCTATTTGCTTTAATTAATTATAAGAACAAGTTATGTAGATTAATGGAGATTATTAATTCTTAATTTTCGTTAAATCTGTAAGAAGACACACAATATAAAATCTTTATATATGCTCTTCTTAGTCTTTGTCAAACTACTATATAATTTCAACCATTTATGAATATGAACCTTCACAATTAGAAGCTGTATCTAGAGCACCCTAGAAATATCAAAGTAAGTTGGCCACCAAATATTTCCATAACTGTTTGTAATGGGAAATAAGATAATAATAAATTCCATGAGCTAACATAAAGCAAGAAACAAACTAGTCATTAGACCTATTTATGTCTTACGAGGGTGTGTTACATAAAAATGTATAATTATATTTTCAACTTGTGCATGAATATGTTCCCCACATTTCTTGGTCCATTTTCCATCCCACAAAATGCTACAAAATCCACAACTATTTGTATAGCAACAAATCAAAAAAGTTGAGACCCAACAAAAGGAAAGTAGTAGAGCAAAATGTACACTTTAAAATAAAATAAAAAGTAGGTGTATATGCATATGAGTTCAATCATATTGTAAAAGAGATGGACATATATATATATGTATATATTTAGAGGTGATGAAACGACCCCACTTGCTCTTTGAAACGACGACAAGAAACGATGGGCCAAAAGGTTTTATCTGCATCTGACCAATCGCCATTTGTCTCCTACACTTTTCGTCTAATTCACCTTCAAAACAATCTAATTAAACATAGGATTAATTTTATTTTATATAATCTTGTAAAGATTAAATACTTTATAGAGTTTTTATACATGGATGACCATATCTTTCCTTTATTATAATATTTTTGGGTTTATCCTCTACATATCTCCTACATGCTAGGCCATGATGAAAACAATTTTATTCGGCAACATACATAATGTTTAATTATCATCACTATTTGTTGCAATCTTTTAGAATGTAAAAGTGAGGGACAAACTCATTTTATTTGGGGGAGGGGGGAATTGCCATGTGATTTGTGGCCACACTATATGTTTATATTGGTTGGTCCTCATTTATTTGTTTCCCCTTCATCAACTCATAATTTTTCTAAATGCATTGGATTTTGGAAAGGTGCTAATTGATTTTTTTCTTTCCTATTTGGGAAGTTTGTTGCTGTGTTTTTGTGTAGGCCACTAGCCATTAGTTTACTGCTCAATTTTTGCTACCTTAAGACATATGCTATCATGGTTTTTTGGTGTTGTTTAGACCAATTGCTAATAGGGTTTTCAATTGCTAATAGGGTTTTCAATTGCTAATAATCTCACTAGCCAACTTGTATCACACAGCCTTCTATCGTCACATCTTTTATCCGCCTAATTAATTCGATTTCATCCGTTAAATCTTACCATTTAACTGTAATGATGAGCCATGCCAAATTTAAGAATTTCATCCTTCAACAATGACCACTCTTTTTAGAAAATTTAATTTTAATGGAGTATCCAAATTATTGACCTTTTAACATAACTAATGCAAGTACTCAGCACGGGCCATTAATTTATTTTTATTTTGGTCAAATTTCAAAATATTAAGCAATACCTACATAGCATACAAAATAAATATACAACAACAATTTGGTCATGTACCCATTCCTAAATAATACTATAACATACTAATATTGTTTATAATAATAAACCTGAAATTAAATTAAAGTATGTATATTAATTATAGAAAGTTTAGAATTTTAATAAAAAATAAGATGGTAGGTGAATTTTATCAATATAATATTTGACCATTACAAATACAAATTATATTTTAATTTATTTATTTACTGTAAGACTTGTTATTACACTAACATTATCAGATTAATATTTCTACTTTACATGTTAGACAGTGTCAAATTCTATTGTATAATTTGAATAAGAAATTCTATTCTCTTTCTTATGTGGTTTATATTCTATTTTTCTTATTTCTCATTTCTTCTTAATTGACTAATCACTAGTTTTCAACGGTTGATATTGTTATGTAACAGTAGATATTTACTCACTGCACTGTTAGAAGCTTTAATTGTATTTAGAATTAATTTTTCAGTAAGACATAAGATAAAACAGTTGAGACATTGAAACTTGTCAAATGCTACAGAAATGAAAGACTGAAACTGAAACTCATGAAGGCAGAGTGGAAGAGTTAAGAATAATTAAATAAAGTAGCAAAATAGAAAAATAAAATAATTAAAGCAGAAAAATACATTTATTTTCGTGCTAATAAAATACAAATGATCAAGCAACACAACGACCAAAGTCAACCTGCACAATTTTATTAAGTACTATAATTCATGATTTCACCATAAATTAATCTAAAATTTGTTTAAATTTGCCCAAAAAGATTTTAAGTTTTTGCTTTTAAGTCAATGTCCCTTTCATTTTTGACACGTTACATATTTTACTTCATGCATAACAACATGCATATTGGTTTTATAACCAAGAATACCTATTTATATGGTTCCAAAAAAAATAAAAAAATTATACACAAATCATTAATATATGACCACAATATTATGCATGTTTCATGTACTATATATGAGTCCATATATTTTAATTAAATCCATAAATAAATTAGTTTTTTCTTAAATACAAAATTTGGTCACATAGATTTATTGATTGGATATTGACCCATATTTCAATTTATTTTCTCAAGTACTTAAAAACCCAAAAATTGATTTTTCGAATCAAAGACGTAAAAGATGGCCGCATTAGTGAGTTTTACTTAAAAAAATACTCCCTGGATAAATATTGTTACTTCGTCCATTCGCCATTACAATTAATCTGACACAAATTTTAAAAAATGTAAAGAAAAGTGGGTGGTAAAAATAGAGATTCTACTTTTATATAATACAATGTGAGTATGATGAGTTAGTAGAATGTGTGTCCATTACTAAAAATAGTAAAAAAGTAAATGTAACAAATATTGATAGATGAACCTTTTTTTACAAATAACAACTTATGGAGGGAGTATATACGCTAGATTTGAGTTGTATCTGTGAAAATCATTCTCTTTCCGTTCATGTTCGCATTGTGATTTTTGTGTTATATCCTTTTGATTATATTCCAATACCTTAACAATGATTATTGGTGTAATTAATTTTTTATATATAATATAAAAATAAAAACTTAATTTGTTCTGTTATTATTTTTTGCATGTATAGAAAAAATAGATAAAAAGATTTGATTAGGAAACTTTAAAATTTAATATCATTAATAATTATTTTTTGGGTATTAAATTGACACTAAATTAATAAAACGAGAAAAGACAATGGTAATGTGACTATGCAAAATGATATTCAAAGCCCTCCTCACAACCTATCTTCAATTTTCTCATGTCACATTATCGGTCTATCTCACAGTCTATCTCACAGCCTATCTTTAGCCTTCACAACCTATCTCAGCCCATTAGCAGCCTATCTCATAGCCTATCTCACTATTTTTATATAATTCAGTTTAATTGTTAGAGAAAACAACAAACACAAAATAAATTAGAGAAAAAAATATAGAAAAACATTAAAATGTGATTTAAGAAAAACAAAATTGAGATCAACACACGCAATAGTGCATTGATCTCGCACCCATCGAAGTCCGGCTATGCCCGCCCCTCCGACGACCGCCGCTCGGCTCTCCTTCCCCAATAGCACCCCTATTGTGAGTCCTCTCATGTAAGGTACTTTCTTCATCCCATCGAAGTTAACCCACTTTCACGTTTAGTTTATTCCACCCAAGATGACTCATTATAAAAATATGAACTCTTTTATTTCTACTTTATTCTCTCAATTTAACAAACAAAATAAAACTATATAAAATCTCGTAACGACAAAGAGAAGGTTTCCTTAGTACAGATGGAGTACTACATTAGTACTCATTATCTATGCTATGTATATTCCATTAAAATTACTCCACAAATTAAGTTAAAGTTAGTGATTAAACTATATACTACTACTTGCTATAAAATAAAATAATGAGTAAATACACAATATATTAGGCCATTAAATAGGTGTGGATAGTGAAAAGGATGGTAGAGGTTAGAAGAGGAAGAGAGTTTTGTGAATAAGTTAGAGCACTTAACCGACAAGTGTGCACAAACAGTAAGAAGATAAAGAGCAGTGCAGAAATCCCCCATAATCACTACAAATCCGTCAGTCACCCTATAAAGATGCCTCCCAAATGCATCAAAATCACACTGTCATATCACTATCATCTTAAATACAGTAACTCTTTAAAGAGTATATTTTGCACACACACACATGGGTGAATCCAATTAAAAGCCCAAGTTTTCGGCCACATTTTTTGAATTTTCATTTTTCCATAAGATGGAAATGACTGTGAGCCAATGCACATTTCCCTTATTGTCCGCATATTGCATCTCCCTTTTAAATAATGGACTAAAGATTTTTTTTCTTTTTCAACTGCTTTTTGCATATCACTTCTCTATTATTGGATTGGACACCTTTTAGAGCTAATTATTCACACAATTTATATTTGAAAAAAAAAAAAAGTACACACACCAATATTTGAATTTCTTTTGGCCTATAATTATCCATATGCTATTTGAATTTTATTTTCTAGACAGGACTTGTTGGATGTACAGACCGGTGTACTGAAATATGCTGCCATTTTCGATCATAGCCGTACATTTATTGGATCGACATATATTCTCATTTATGTGTGACGTGTTGGCTTGTGATTGTTGTGCAAATGAAAATATGTAGTACTATGCTTTAAAAAAGACTAGTCTTTTCAGCAACATTGTGTATCATTTTTATGACAATTTATGTATAAAGTAACTGAGTTAATTTGGTAATTCAAATGATATATGCATTAAATAATTGAAGTTTGTCTCACATGTGTTCAACAACCATGCACCAAAAGTTTGAGACAAATATAACACAAGATATTATTACTGTGTAGGCCTACTGAGGTTTATAGTGGTAATTTGTACACAAATTATGGACTGTATTTCTTGCTTTTCCACAAAATTTTAATGGTTGGAAAAATAGTACTCACCGTGTCTCATTATAAGTGACATATTTTTTTCACATTTATTTTGAAAAAATTATATAAATAGTTAAAGTGCAGAGAAAATAAAGTAAGAAGAGAATAATGTAACGGAGTATTTCATCTAATTCTTTCTTTTACTTTATTTTCTATCAACTTTAACTATTTATTACTCTCGCTGTCCGATAAAAATATGAGCAATTGAAATGACACGGAAATGCACAATTGGTAAGAAAGAAGATGATAAGGTAGTTAAAGTAGTGTTAGTGGATAATGGGACACACATTATTATTAATGTTTAATGAGTTGTAATGGTGGAGCATAGTGATATATATAAGTTGTAATATATACGGGGAGTTGAGGAAAATTTTTTATAAATGAAAATGCCCATATTTTTATGGAACAGAGGAACTATGAGTGTCACTGGTAATGGGATGGAGGAAGTATGAATTGAAAAAAAATAACAAATTAATATTTTAAAAATTGACTTAAGCTCCCCCAACATCTCTTGAATCAGCCCACGAGGCCATATATACCTTGTAACTAATTCAATTTCAGTGCCTTAACTTTGTTAGTATTCTAATTAATTATTTCTTGACACGAGCATAATTTTTGATGTAGCACTTGTCTGTTGTTAGAGGAAAGTGAGAGTATCACAGTGTGAAGCATGAACATGGCACAGTTTAATTAAGATTTCACAAACATAGTTTGATAGGGATATATCATCAATGGAAATTTGATAGAACTGATTTTGCTGCTCAAGCCCTTATAAATTTTGAGTAACACGATATTATTGGCATATCATAATTACGACTAGTTTCTAGATATAGGAACAATAATGACTTAGGTTGTGATGAATCTGCCTAGGTACGACATGATGAATTAAGCCTGTTTTATAATTGTTAAAAGTGTTGCAAAAGTATGAAATTTAGTAAGATAAGTTGAAAAGAATACCTAATTTATAGTCCACAGGCATTCAAATGAAAGTACTTTAACGAGGACCCCCGTTTAATAATTTTTTTTTTAATTTTTCCTAAGTAGGTGGAAGTCATACAGTGTAGCTTTAGGTCTCTATTTTACACTAATAGCGTATACATTTTCTTAAAAATTTCATAGGCCACCAGTGTATTTATAATTATTAGTACGTTTTTTTTTCATACATTTTTTACAAAATAATATTCTGACTTTATAAAAATAATAAATAGTAAAAGAGAACTATATTGCTTTAGGACGCCTTGATAAGATATCTTGAGCATTCATTTTGTTTGTATTATTTAGATAGGGTTCTAATACCCTAACACCATTCATATGTGATCTAAGAATTATTGAGATTCATTAGATAGTAAAAATGGACGGTGTTTATTGACTTCAGTTTCAGTTCACTGATTCATAAATATCAATTGGGGTGAAAATTAAATGAAGTTCGATATCAGTTTGTTGAGATTCATTATATTGTAAAATGGATGGTCTCGATTTTTCCGACTTCAATTTTCGTTTGCTGATTCATGAATATCGAGTTAGGATAAAAATCAATTTCAATATCAGTTGTTTGATTTAAGGAAATCAGTTAGGTTAAAAAGGATTTCAAAATATACAAACTAATACAAACCGATATTACTATTAATGAAAACATATATTTTTAGATACAAACGAATACGTCTTGCATTGAATTGATATGTTTGAATTGATATGTCACTCATAATGTGAAAATACCATAAAATTGCTTTCTGATATGGTTTTTAAGATGCAAATTAGTATGTTAATTGATATTAATGAAAAAGAATTGTATACGTCCGTGTCTTTTATTATTTCATCAACTACAAATATTGTAGTTCGTTGAACAGGTCAACGGATGTAAAACTAATTACAATTAGTGTACAAAATAAAATATCTTCTATAGTTCACTTCTAAATCTAAAATAAGGTTTGTGCCCCAATCCAATAGCCTTGAATTAATATAATCAATGCAATCCATCATGTGTGTGTGTGAAAGAAAAAGTGACAGTTGATAGCAATTCCTGTGGTATCATAATTCAAAGCAAAAGAGTGCATGTGATGAAAGAGAATAGTACTCCTAATATCAATTAAATTGATTTTGGAACTTAATAGCCATGAATTGAAGTCTAAGCACGTACTTTTATTGATTAATCATAGGTGTGACCAGAATGTCACATTTTAGGCAGGATCCCCCCCTTTCCGATACCCGATTATTTTACACTAATTCATTTTTTAATCATTTTTATATTAGATTAATCACTGGCAATATCTAACTTTGTTATACCAGAACGGAAACACAAATTAGGGACCACATAATTTGGTCTCTTGACTTAATTATTTATGTTTGTTTAAATAATAAATTAATTTGGCCAATCGATTTATCCCATTTATCTGTGTGCCAAAGGTTGCTTAAGGTTGTCCAAATTAATATTTACAATTCTCACAAAATCCACCTTTTTTCCTTCCTGGCAGGACCAAATCTTGTGTGAACGTGTGATAACCAAGACTTTGTTACGATTTTTGTTTTTAATTTGGCTATTGTTCTCCCATTTCGTATACGGACAATTCAATCCTATTAAGATAAAAACCTACAACGAGTTACGTATAAGTATTACTCCATCGTTCCTCTGTAATTGAGTCGTGTTTTTTTTGGGTTGTTTCATTGTAGCTGAGACATATTTTGGGCAAAAAATAACTTATTTATTCTTTCTTATTTTTCTCTATCTTATTCTCTCTTTTATCTCTCTGCATTTTTCCTTTCTTCCTTTATTCTCTCTTCATAACTCACTTTTAACATATTCTTTTTTAAATCTCGCGATGAAAATAACCGCATCAACTACAGATGGGTGGAGGGAGTACTTTGTATTGCTAGTCAGCGATTCATTTATGTTTGTGGAGTTTCTATGTCATCTGCTAAATGAGTAAATGTGTTTCAAGTGTTTACTTTTATTATCAAAACTAAGGATATTCACAGGCGGATCTAATGAGTATTCCGTAATGCTGATTAGTAGATGTCTTGAAGGATGCGGCAATCGCTCCATATAGAGATCAAACGCCTATTTATTTAGTTAAAGATGGAGTCGATGATAATTTTTCAGTTTGGCTATTGTTCTTCCATTTCGTATAGGAGTACATGTGATGCATGTGTAACTACTCATTTTAATTGTTAAATTTATAATTTAATATTTTAAACCGTAATTTTGTTCAAGTTTAAAAAGATAAGAAGAACATAAAAGAATAATAGTAATAGATAAATATGCTCTACACTACAAGTTATTCAAATAAACTTATGGACACGACTTACAATAATTAAACCTGGATAACAAATGACATATTTGCAAATAATTATGAAAGATAACATTGAATATAGTAACTGGCCTGCAGAATGGGGACAGTTCAAGCTATAATACATATGGGACCAAATATTTAGAAGGAAGTATGAATTGAAAGAACATGGAGACTATAACTTAGGGATCGATGTAAGTATTATTAGAACAATTGTTTAGGAGCTGTAATAATTTGATATATATAATATATACGCTCCCTATGAATGTGTGAAAGGTCTGTTGAAGAGTGAGACCCAAGAAGACTAAAAAGGTTGACTGAAATGAAGAATATGATCGGTTATTGGGTGAGGGGAGGACGGTGCTCGAGGACTCGTAGTAGGCAAAAAGCATTCACATCATTGATTTCATCAATATATTGTGTGTGATCAAATACATAAATTTATCAATCTTATTGTGTTGATATTTAAATTTATATGTTATATTGATGTAATTATGTCTTTGTGTTGATAACTTCAATACACAGAATTGAAAGTTATTAGTTTTTACTGTAAATTAGTTAGCACATTAACGCAACTCATAGTCTAGTATATATATATATATATATATAGGAGTATTATTTTGCCTCCACATTCCTCCTTAATATTTGACCCAAGGTTGCATAATTCCATCGTATCATCATCACATTTAGAGATATTAATCGGATCAATCTAGTGGATTTCGGTTTGACTCTACACGTGTTATTGGTGATTAGGTACAGGCAAATCTAATTGTGATTTTATCGTATTAGAAAATTGTCAAATCTAACCCTAAACATTAATGATTTGGGATAGCTAGCCCACTGGGCTAATCAGAGCTAAAAATAAAATTAACATAAATACATTAAGAAAATCAACCAAGAAATAGAAGGCGGAGTAATACATTTAATTATGATCATTTTAAAATATATAAATATATACTTACTCAAACATGATTAAATACTAATTTAAGATTTGTATATAAAAACATATTTTGAAAAATTTTAAGTTCTGCTTTAGAAGTCAAAATATTTCTTAGAGTGAATTTATATTTATAAATTCATTTATGTTTTATTATATTAATACAATTATAATATATTTATATTAAATATAAATAAAAAAGTTAATATACGTATAGTTGTTTATTTTATAAAAATTATCAATGAAGTGTCGAATTAATTGTTAAACAAGATGTAATAATGTATAGTTGCACCTCTCCAACTTAGGGCCAATCCATCGAATTCCATGTTAGCCATACTTGGATTGATCCTCTAAATTTAGCAAGTTATTCGAATCAATCTATAGGTTTCAGATTATACTGACCTTCTTAATCATATCACTATTCCAACAACGAGTATACATATAAAAATTTAATTTATATGATATATTAGTATTAAATAAATTTTTATCATGATTTCTCTCAATGTATTCACTAAATATCCCTTTCCAAATTCTCAAAATAATCTTATATACTTATGTCTTAGATAAGTTTTCGTTGAAATTTAGAGAGACATATAATAGAGACTGAACTTTATATATACACTCACACATAAATACATTAAATAATAAATGGTGGGAGGAAGAAAGCAAGAGCAGAATAAAGTGGAAGTGGAGAAATTCAAGGGTCAAAGATTTGAGAGAGTGTAGTTGTCTTCCACATAGGACGCAGGTAAGTATAGTAATAACATATCGACATTCCCAGAATTCCTTTTTTTTCAGTTTCAGCACCAAGCACTAAGCGCCCCACTTGCCTCCATTTCTGCACATTTTTTAATCTCTAAAAAGTCGCTAAATTAATTAATTTTATATGTATATATTGAGGTTAGATTTCAATTTTTCCACATTAAATGTATAGTGATTGAAAAGTCGCATTTTTTACGTAAAAACCGTAGAATTTTTATCTAATTGAAATTAGACAAATTTAAACACAGTTGTTTAGTCATTTTCTAGTGAAATGCCATATAATCCAAACTTGTTATTTTTGGTGATTACGTATCCTATGATTAAGTTAAGAATAGCTATATAAAATTCATGTAACAGACAGGCTGACAAGCCTCTTATATTTATTTTTGTTGTATACTTCATTAATTATTAATTTTCACATTTTAGGGAACATTAGTGGAAACCAAATTTTATTGAGTTGAATTTAGTGAAAGGGTACGACTTTCAACTCTACCACGCCATGTATCTGAATAACTATTGTTGCAGAGAGAGAGAAAGTGGAGTGATAACTATTCACAACCGTTATTAAAGATTTCATTTTCTTACCTCCAAAGTTTAATTGCGTAAAATAATCGTAGCTTCCTCTAGGGTTTGTAACAACAATAAGATATTTCCAAATTCCGGATTTAAACGCAAAAAAACTTGTCTTAAAATAATTGTACATTGAATAATAAATCTAGAATTTTATAGACAAAATAACTAAATCTCTCTCTTTCTTGATGGATCGGTCTTTTGGAATTATATCAGCTCTTCTTCATGTATTAGTATCGCTTTTATTTATATGCTCGACGAGTTAGAGTGGTGGGCCGGAGAATGACTCAGTCATGGCCAACATGGTTGTAACCAACTAGGAACTTCAAGAGCCTACTTAGAGTGATGATCTGCGATAGGAGCCTACTATAATAAACGAGGATGTTGATCTTAAATCCTCAGAAAAGTTACAAATTACAATATTGCCACTTTTTTCATCAAATAAGTGATTAACACGTGTCTCATTGAGTTCTAATCACATGTGGTGCATTCCATTTTCCGATGAAAAAATGATGTGAATTTACCTAAAAACTACCCCCTTCGTCCCAGATTTGTAGTAACATTTTGCCATAAAAGTCTGTTCCACATTTGGAGTAACATTTAGAATTTACCATATTTGCACATAAAATTTTAACCCATTATTCACTAAAATTACACTCAAATGCCATTATCTACATTAAAATAAATCAAAACAAAAATAACAAACCAAAAAGTCAAAAAGGGACCCACCAACTCACTTAATTTATTACACACTCCATCATCTCACTTCATTTATTACACACTCCATCATCTCACTCCACCAACATACTTCATTTATTACACACTCCACCTCTCACTTTAGTAATTACACACTCCACCAATTCCTTAAAACCCGTGCCATAACTAAATGTTACTACAAATGTGGGACGGAGAGAGTAATAGACAATAGCTCGAAAGATTTAAAAGAAATGTTCTGTTATTATTTGCTATGAACTGAGTACGAAAGTCCTATGGACTATGGTTAACAAGTGGCACTGCATTGAAGTTTTGGATATGAATCGTGATATTATGCGAATTTGCTATGAACTGAGTATGAGAGTCTTTTGGAGAAAAAACACAATGGCGAAACTACCATTAATTGGCGGAGAAGCTGCCATTGACGAGATCTCTTCCGTGTGCACTTCGTGTATAATAATAAGCACATCTTCTTTGTTGAAGTGGCTAGAAAGAGTGGATTTGTTACATGTTGCAGTTGCATCAAGATAATAGAAATTAGAAAAAGTCAAGTCATCATCAAGAACAATGTCATCATCCGAATCACCGTGCTCCTCATTTTGTTAAAGGGTAAAGGTGTGTAGACAAAGAATGGTTAATAAATGCAAAAACACTATACAAAGTAAATAAATGAATTGGAAATTTTATTCCATTCACATTCTAGATCTATCATATCGAAATTTGAAATAGGATTACTTTTCATGTAACTTTGGCTGCACGTGTGAATATTTCAAAAACTGAATTAGTTCAATTTGATGGAACTGAAATGCGTTGTCACATGCATGTTTGTCAGCGGCAGTTAGCATGGTGCACTGCCAATTTGGGGCTATACAAAATCACAATTCTATACGACGACTGCAACCTTAATCATGTGTCTTTTGATTTAATTTTTAAAACCTTTATCTATATCACATTAAACGACATAAAACCAATAATCATCTTTGACTCATCAGTTTTTTTCTGTGAAACACGATGCTGAAATAGAAGAAAATGATGCACGAAAACAGGTGTGTAGCGTTGAATTAAACGGTGAATGAAGAAACAGAAACGGGTGGAGAGAAGCTCCTATTCGTACACGTGTTAGATGGGTGATGTGGGCGCCAGCTGTCAAAACGCAGGAGTAGTGTAAAGCCGTTACAACTGAAGTAAAAAAATAATGGAGTAAGAAGTTTTTTTTTTTTAACCAAATGTGTATTGAATTCATTTTTGGCGGAATCCGACTAATCCCTCGATTGCGTTTGCGGATTAAGGCTGAAAGTTTCCGGAAGGTGTTGGGGTTTGAACCCGTTACCTACATTCACCACAGCTCCGTGCTGCCAACTGCGTTGCGATCTGTTGGTATAAGAAGCCGGTTTTATGGTAACCGGGAAACGAAGCTGCTGCCTTGTGAAGAAACACCCGCAGTACAAGCACGCATGTTATATGTGCGGGATTACTGGGTATTGCCGGTCAACTCAGCCTCATCTTCATCTACCCCTTTCCTCACAACCATTGCATTCCACCAAATTTCACTTGTCTTTTTACTCTATACATATAATCTATTTTGTGTATGAATAATTATAAACAACAAAAAACACATACATATATAGAAAAAGATGAGTTGGTGGGAAGGTAGTAAATGGGCAGAATGCAAATTATATGAACCATTAAATTTGAGCGTGTGAGTGAGTGATATCTGAAAAACAAATTGCCACAAAGTCCTATCCATATTCACAATCAAGCCATCCATCCATTTTGCTTCTTTGCACTTTTGAACGCAACAATGTGGGCCCCATTTCCTCCCCATCCCCCTCTATATAACCTCCCTCTCCCACCCCAACCTCAGACTCACACACACACACACACACACACACTCCATCACAAACTACATTAACTCATACATACATACCATGCCTGAGGCACCCGATCAGAACCCGATGATGTCCGGCTTCAGCGTTGCCGAGAACAACAAGAAGAAGCTGGACTTCATCGAGGATGTAACCTCCAACCCCGACCAAATTCAGCAGCAAGTCCTTTCCGAAATCCTCTCCCGAAATGCCAACGTCGAGTACCTCATGAGGCACGGCCTCAACGGCCACACTGATCGTGATACTTTCAAGAAAACCTTGCCCGTCATCTCCTACGAGGACATTCTCCCCGACATCACCCGTATCGCCAACGGCGACACCTCCCCCATTCTCTGCTCCCGCCCCATCTCCGAGTTCCTCACTAGGTAACCCAAATCACCTCACTTTTCTCTTGTTTAATTTCCACTTTTTTCTGTTTCAAAAAGAGAAATCAGATTGGACCACACTGATAACAACAGCTCTGCTCCCTACTTTATGATGATTCTTGCATGTGATTCAATTGTCTTTGTTGGATGCAGCTCTGGAACATCTGCCGGGGAGAGGAAAATGATGCCAACGATCGAGGAGGAGCTCGGTCGGAGATCGCTTCTGTATAGCCTGCTGATGCCGGTGATGAGCCAGTTCGTCCCGGGGCTAGACAAGGGGAAGGGGATGTATTTCTTATTCATAAAATGCGAGAGCAAGACCCCGGGCGGCCTCCCCGCCCGTCCGGTTTTAACGAGCTACTACAAGAGCTCCCACTTCATGGACCGGCCTTACGATCCCTATACGAACTACACCAGCCCGAACGAGGCCATTCTCTGCCCGGACTCCTACCAGAGCATGTACTCCCAAATGCTCTGCGGCCTCTGCCAGCACAACGAGGTCCTCCGCGTTGGCGCGGTCTTCGCCTCCGGCTTCATCCGCGCCATCCGCTTCCTGGAGAAGCACTGGGCCCTCCTCTGCCACGACATCCGCACGGGGACCCTCAACTCCCTCATCACGGATCAGGGAGTGAGGGAGGCCGTGATGCGGATCCTCAAACCCGACCCGAAGCTGGCCGAGTTTGTGGAGTCCGAGTGTAAAAAAGGGTCGTGGCAGGGAATCATCACCCGCCTCTGGCCTAACACGAAATACGTGGACGTTATCGTGACGGGGACCATGTCGCAGTACATTCCGACCCTGGATTACTACAGCAATGGTTTGCCCCTTGTCTGTACAATGTATGCCTCTTCGGAATGCTACTTTGGTGTCAATCTCAATCCTCTCTGCAAGCCCAGTGATGTCTCTTACACCCTCATCCCCACCATGGCCTATTTCGAGTTCCTCCCCGTCCACCGCAACGACAGCCTCTCCAACTCCATCGCTGTCCCCGTCTCCCTCAACGAGAAGGAGCAGCACGAGCTCGTTGATCTCGCCCATGTCAAGCATGGCCAAGAATACGAGCTTGTCGTCACAACTTATGCAGGTAGTGCGATCAGTGGCTAACTATGTCAACAGCCTATGTTCTGATTGAGTTCATCATGCAGGTCTGTACCGGTACAGAGTGGGTGACGTGCTGCGCGTGGCCGGGTTCAAGAACAAGGCGCCGCAGTTCAACTTCATCTGCAGGAAGAACGTGGTGCTGAGCATAGACTCGGACAAGACCGACGAGGTGGAGCTGCAGGCCGCGGTGATGAGCGCGGTCGGCCACCTGGAGCCGTTCGGGGCATCACTGACCGAGTACACAAGCTACGCGGACACAAGCAGCATCCCAGGGCACTACGTGCTATACTGGGAGCTGAGTCACAACAGGTCGATCCCGATCCCACCATCAGTGTTCGAGGACTGCTGCCTAACAGTCGAGGAGTCGCTGAACTCGGTGTACAGGCAGCACCGCGCGTACGAGGCCATAGGCCCGCTCGAGATCAGGATTGTCCAAGGAGGGACGTTCGACAAGCTCATGGACTACGCCATCAGCCTCGGCGCGTCGATCAATCAGTACAAGACGCCGCGATGCGTCAAGTTCGCGCCCATCGTCGAGCTTCTCAACTCGAGGATGGAATCCTCCTTCTTCAGCCCAAAGTGCCCCAAATTCACCGCCGCAGCGGCGCCGCACAGCCAATGGAGCACGGATAATTGAGTTGAGCGCCTCTCTACTGTTTAATTTTGTCATCATCATCATCATCATCATCATTTGTAGAGATGTACAACTTAATATTATGCTATTTAGGTTAACCAATCATTTTTCATCCTTTTCAATCTCCTTGTTACCATTTTAACCGCTGTTTTATTATGGTAGAATCTTCCGCCATGTAAAAATGAAAAAACAGATCCTTTTTCAAGGAATGTTTTCTTCTTCATCATCTATGGGGATTAATTTGTTTTCTTCCTTCCCACTCAACTCAATCAGACACTAGGCATATCATACTAGTATAGAAAGTAAATAAAATCTATATAATTAATTAGTTCAAATACCACCATATTTGGGAAAGTAAGCCTACTTTATGCCTTCTTTAATTCAATGTAGAGTAAAGCCAACTTTATTATTACCTTTCCAATATAAACAAATTAGAATAATCCTTCCGCTTACTATCCAAAAATTAGCTGTTGAGCTTAATAGAACTCTATCCGTCCTCTATTACTCTAAGTCGTATCTCATTTTTGGATTGTTATATTGTAGCTGAGTCATTTCATTTTTTGGTGTCTCTTACTTTAATATCTCCTAATCTGTTTACTTTTCTACTTTATTATTCATTTAAATTTCATACCGAAAAGAAACGTCCATACTGTATAAAATGACGTAGGGAGTAGTAATTATAGCATTTAAAAGTAATGAGTTTCCACTTTATCTCTATTTCCGCAAACAGAACAGATAAGGGGAGAGGGAAACAGCAACACAAAGCTAGGGGCCCATGTGATTGACTGAATAAAAGTGTTCATTTCTTATTTTAGAGTCTAATCTTTATTTTCTAGTACAAAAATGTTAAAAGACTGTTTGCGTACTTGTAGTTGTACTCAAATTTGTTGGGATTAGGTATCGTAATTAGTTTGGTCAAAATAGGTTTATTAAATTATTGTTATTTTGAATTAGCTTAAAGAATTATTTAAATCAATGAATTTTAATTAAATTTAGTAAGTCAGAATAAGATTTGAAACAAAATAATAAATCACGATATTTATGTATTCAAAATCATCCCACCAAACAAATATTATATAATCAGTAATCTCATCAAAACCAATGCGCGTACGGGTCACCTTATTCAAAGTAATAAACTTAATCGTGGGAAAATTTCATCAAGAGACAATTATGAAAAATAAAAACTCGTGATTACATATTTCGTATATATTAAACTTTATGAGTTTGATTAGAATTTGATCAAAGTTAATGATTTATTTATGTAGCTAATTGTGACTTCAATTAAAACTCAATGTGAGTTAAAGAAAGGGCGAAACAACATATAGGCATGACTTTAACAAAATTGATGATACAAGTTTGACTATCCAAGTATAGGAAATTGATCCCAAAAATTTGCAACACTAGGAAACTTAGAGGACTCGCAATGCAGACCACGCGTGCATTTTGATAGAGTGTATGCTAACATGGCGGCCAGTGCTGCGGGGGGCTGATCGGCGGGTGTCCTTGTGGTGAAGAGTGTCTTGATCAAATTATTTGTATGGACTTTATTATATATAAATAAATTTATCTATATATAATTGTAATAAAATGATAACTCAAATCTTCTATAAGGAGTAACTAAGAGCATCAATAACGCAAGCGGGCCGGGCCGCAAATTGCGAGTCCCGGCCCGAGAACAGCGTTGGAGCACCGTGCGTCCCGGCCCGGGACGGTCCCGAGGACGCAGTTGCGTCCCGGGGCCGCTCCCGAGTCACGTCCCGGCCGGCGTTATGCGTGCCCGTGCCGCAGCGGATGCGGCCCGTCCCGGCGTTAATTGCGTTCGGGCCGGGCCGCAAGTCACCACGAAATTTCAATTTTTTTTTTTGTTTTTCTATTTATACACTATATTTGCTCATTTTTTATAACTCTTCCACACAAACTCTCACTCTCAATCCTCTAGCATTTCAAGACTTTTTGAGTTCTATGGATTGGTTTAACAACGACCAACGCCAGATGGACGATTTCGTGAACTCCCAGAACTGGCAAGTGCCGCCGACACCCGATCCAGATGCAACGCCTAGTCCCGGGCTGCCTACCAATGTGGACATGAAATCGCCAGTTAGCACTGATGAGTACAATATCAGCGATATGGAGCCAGCTCCACGGAGGGGCAAGGGCAAGGTTGCCGATGAGGATGGGCTGAAGAAGTACAGTCCGCAGGAGACAATGTGGCTGACCAAGAACTATGTCGACGTCTCCGAGGACGCTGTGATCGGCAACCAGCAAAGCGGCAAAGTGTTCTGGCAGCGGATTGCGGATAAGTACAACGCTGGTCGACCCGAAGGCTCGTTCGAGCGTACCTACGTGAAGCTACGCAAGCATTGGGGTCGGGTGCAGAAGGAGATTAACAAGTGGAATGGCAAGTGGACTAATGTAGTCCGGATGTGGTCGAGCGGGCACAGCGAGATGGACCTTGTGGACAAGGCCAAGGAAGATTACTTCGCTGACGGGAAGAAGCACTTCAAGTACTTTGACGTTTGGAAGCTTGTCGAGAAGAGCCCGAAGTACACTGGTGGGGCTGAAGCGGCGTCGAAGAGAACCAAAGTCGCCGCCGGACACTACACTTCGAGCGAAGGAGGTCCGCCAATCGACCTCAACGTGATAGACGATGACTTCTTCCTCTCATCTCCTGGTATTGAAAGCCGTCCGATGGACACAAAGGCGGCAAAGAGGAAAGCAAAGGGGAAGGCAACTGCGAGCTACTCCGCTATGCCGCCGCCGCCACCCAATCCTTCCTTGGACAAGATATCAGACTCTATGTCGGATATGAGTATTACGTTGCGGATGGGCCAGCTGACGGAGTTGACATCGAGGGATACCTCGAGAATGTTGGAGTACGAGCTCGAATTGCACCGTGAGATGATCGAATACCTTCGCGCACAAATGAAGAAAAAGTAGTTCTTTTTTCTAGGATTTGTAATTTTCTTTTTTCTAGGTTTGGTAATTTTCTTTCCCTAGTATTGGTAATTTTTTTTTCTAGGATTTGTAATTTTCTTTTCCTATTTTCTGACTGAATAATGAATTTTCCCGGTTTTAATTGTTCAACGTATTCTATTTTACGATTAAAATATGTTGTGAAATGAATAGTTGTGGCCTGAGTTGTGGCCCGAGGTGTTAATGGAGTTGTGGCCTGCGGTGTTAATGGAGTTGTGGCCTGTAACCCCTAATTTGAGGGAATGATGATGTGGAGGGGACTTGCGGCCCAAATCCGGGCCAGGGTTAAGGATGCTCTAATAATTGAACGGCGTACTCTTGTGATTAAGTGGCTAAAATGAATTTCTCTTTTTCTTTTAATTTTTAAATGAAAATGGCAAATTTTGACATCTGACTTATGTGGTCGCGACGGTTATTCCTTTCATATTAACTTTGAATATCAATTTCTCTCTACTAAAGTAATTGAAAATTTGAATTTCTCATAGCTTTTTAATTTAAATAACTTTTTTGTGATGATTCTAACAAAATACCAATCACATAGTATTATACCAAAGACTGAAAATACGATTATTGTAACATAGACACATTGATATTGTTTTTGTGTGATAATAATATCGTGTGTCTTAACAAAATGATACTATGTTCAGTACAAAAATTATGTTGCTCAGTAGAGAATACTCCATTTGCTAGACTGTTGGGACGACATGAGTTTTAATGCATAATTTGTAAAGTAATAAGACAGATAGAAAGAAAAATAATTGGAGTATTATTAATGGAGAATGGGGCACACTTCCTTAAAAAAAGTTACCAATAATAAAAATGAATTATTTTTATAAGACGGACTAAAATGACAAAAGTCTCTTTTTTATAGGACGGAGGGAGTATGATACTAATTTTGATGTAAAATGATTTCAATATAAGTAACATGCCATTGCTTAACAGTATAAAATAATACTTCGGTACAAAATAATATTGAATGCAAATAAGAACGATTAGAGGTGGGGGAATTATACCAAAATATCGGAATACCAAACTTACCGTACCGAAAAAATACCTCGAATGAATTGGGCGTTAATGGTAACTGTATTAGATATCCTATACTGCGGTACATCAAATCTTCGATATACCAGTATATACCGACATACCGAATCGTCGATATATACAGACGCTGGTGTACCGGTATATCGATTGAATGATATGCTTTTAAGTTATAGAATGATACTATCCAGCCCAAGAATGATATGTTTTCGGGATGAATCTGACTCATCCTATTTATTGGTCCAAATTGAGTTATATGTTTCTAGATTATTTTAAGCGGCTTGTTAGGTTAATGCATCCCATACAAACCACGTTAACTCATGAAGACAACATCAAAGCTAACATTAGGCCTTGCATTATTAGTCTATTTCACGTATTTATCTTTACATTCGCTTTTTTTGTTATAAGTAATTATCACCACTCACATAATAATTGAATTCAAATTACTTGTATCCTAATTAAGTTTTTTATTCGTCACACATAATAGTAAAAGAATTTTATGTATCAAGTATATTTGTATTCTACGATTCAGTGGTATAACGATTTGTAAGTTGTCGCACATGGTCTCCAATATATGGCAGAAATACCATATCAGTGATATCAAAACCTCAAAATATTATTTTGAAAACAAAGTAGAAAAGGTAAGGATATTTTGTCCCATCATCCATATCAATCTAGCAATTCAATATCACATTTTCAGTTGAACTGAAGCGTAAAAATATTTCTCTATTTTTATTCCAATTAAGTAAAACAAGTTTTGCGTTGATTTAGTTAAATAGGAGACAGGGACTTGAGGGAAAAAACAGTACTACCATAATCAATTAGAGAAAATGATGATTTTTTCAGAAATTGTTCCCCTGTTTGCCTCTGCAGAAAGTTGCAACAGAAAACAAAAACTTTTTCTTTTTCCAGAAAAAGAAAAAGATATTGATTGCTGAATCTGCGCAAATTAGAGGCTACATAGCGTTTGTTTGGGTGTAGAAATGAAATTTCAACATTAATTTACATAGTTTTTTTTTTCATTTAGAGCATCTCCAATGGGTCGGCTAGAGACCGGCTAGCCGATTCGCGGCGCTAGCCGATCGGCTAGCCGAACCATTGGAGGCGGCCAGCGGGAAATCGGCTAAAATTTCGGCGTGGGCTGGCCGATGCGCAGGCCGGCATTGTGGCGTGCCGATCGGCCAGTACTATTTTTTAATTTTTTTTAATTCTTTTTTTTAATTTTTTTAATTCTTTTTTAATTTTTGAAAAACTATATAAACGCGATTTTCTCTATCTCTAAATTTCTGTACTAACATTGCAAGGCATACTAATATTTGTTAATGTATTTTTTTAATAAATTAGTGAGGAGTAGAGTGGGGTGGTGGCTCGTGTGTGGAAGCCCAGATTTTTTTTATTATGTAATTTTTTTTATTTAAATAAAGTTAATGAATTTTTCCGTATATGTCTCGTAAATTTAATTCGGTAATTTAATCGTAATTTTAATTCCGTAAATGTAGTATATTTTGAATTATTTTTATTGCGGCTGGCCTATGGCTAACCTAAATCTGATGTGACAGGTGAATTTTTGGTGCTGCTGATATGGCAGGGAGAGAGAGTGGCTGGCCTATAACTGGCCTATTTGCATTGGAGATACTCTTACGTTTTGCATCACGCTTATTATTGGTAGTTTGATTTGCTTTATTCCTTTATTCTTTTTCCTAGTTGTACGAATACGCAATTGAATGCAATATAAATTTAATTTTTATTTTGCAATGTGAACATTTTTTAAAGAAAAAACTAATCTTTCGTTGTCTAACTTAACTTGCCTTCATATGATCGATATACCAACCAAATCTTAGTAGGAGTATGAGTTAATGATCAATGTTTTAATCAATGTTTTAAAATCTGGACGGCAAGCAGTATGATGCAGTAATAGAAGATAAGATTTAAAAGCTAAGCAAATTATATTTTAAGTTTTATTTATTTCCTTGTTAATAAAATTAGTAGATGAAAAAATATTAGGAGTAATTGTTTTTCCTTCTATAAATTAGGTTTTCCTATTTTGCTCATTTTCCTTTTAGTTATTTTCCTTTTAGTTTTAGTTTCCATAATTTTAAGAGTTTCCTTTGACTATATAAAGGTCTCATTGTTGAACTTAAAATACTGACTTTTGATTATTAATTTTACATTGAGTTTTATACTCTGAAGTTCTCAATTAGTCTGAGTTCTTTATTTACCAGTTCAGTCATTCTCCATACGTTTCTGCGTCATAAATACACTTGAATTATTAGTTAAAGTAAATAAATTATTTATCAATATTGTGTTAGAGTTTGTATACTAGTGTATTTTGAATGCGCGTATATGTAATAAATTATTTACCCATTTGTGACTATATTTATGAGAATGAGTATTTTGTTTCAATGTGTTATGCTTATGTATTTATGAAGTATGTTTAATATTTTAGTGTATAGGATATGCAAAATGAGTGTAAGACTTTTGCATAGTAGACAAGTTGTGAGTTGCGTTCACAGTAGGTAACTTGTCAGTTCTTGTAAAACGAAAATTGTTTCACAACCTAGATACTTTGACCATCTATCGTAAAAGGTTGCGACGCCAGTCCTAATATTTCCTCACCTTAGGAAATGATGACATCAGTGTGGTATAACACTGAATGGATCTAACGGTGAGATAAGTCTTTCGTGCTATTTACTGAAAGACGAGATCTCGGTCGATTTATCATTTCTTAACCATTGTTGACATAACATTGAGCATACGATAATATTTGACAACTAATTTGATTTATCAAATGGTGAGGGTCTTTCGTTATCCAATAATTCTGGTAAATTGGGTAGTGGTCAATATTATCTAGTAGGTGCTAGTAGTGTTATTGCAATGCAATGTGCGCTGGAGAGTCCAGAGAAGAAGTTTTATTATTCTGAACCTAGCCAATATGGAATTTATTCCATGAGTAATAAAAAGGAATTTCTAAACATTACCGCTCTAAGTCAGATAGCATACTCGAATATTAATTAATGGATATTTCTATCTTCAACACGAGAAATGATATTATTAAGAGGAAGTCTCATTTTACTCGTAATTTTGGTTTTTGGACGGACAATCAATATTATATCTTTGGTGTTTATTCTCTAGGTCTCTCTGTCTTCAATCTTGTTCGAATCCTGAGGAATTGACGAGCTATGCCGACACAAAGGTCAGTTCTGGGTCGAGTGAATAGATCAGAAGATCCGTGGTTGAGATCAAGTTCATATGACAGAATCAAAGAGTGAGTGAATTCAGTTCCTAAATTCTACGATACGATTTATGTGATTAATGCATGAATTGATTTAGTTATGTAATTATGTGATTAATAAGCACCAAATCATTTAAAATAATAATCAGAATTAGAAACAAATACAAGAATATGGATAAAATGTAATACGACCATCACCAAGTGAACACTCCAACAAAGAAACTTGAGCTTTGAAGTAGACATTTAAAAAAAAAGAAGACAATATCAGACTATCAGTAAGCAGGAAAAAATTTAATATTTTATCAAATAAGAAAGTTCATGCAGGTAAGAACTGTCTGTACACATTTCTTCCACAACCTTATCTTGCCACACTTTCTTCAATCATTAAATATTAGATCGAATTGATCAAATTGTTATTTTCTCTCAATAAATCGTCATACCTAGCCTGTTATTCATACTCTATAAACAATTCAACAATACTACGTATACACATACAAAAGAGTCATTCACACCTATAAAATGCCTCATGAAAAGAAGGATTATCTAAAAATATATCGAAAAGAGAGAGAACTAATGAGAAAAAAGGGTTATAATAAGATATAGTAATAAATAGTTAATCAAACATATTACTCTACAATGAGAATTGAGAACCAAGCAATAAGATTAACAAATAGTTAGCCAAACATATTACTCTACAATACATAAAATTTACATTTCAATTGGCCAGATAAACAGTTGTAACATGTTTAACATTTATAAACTCAAACAAAAAGAAACACGAATAGACATGATACATATATATATATATATATATATATATATATATATATATATATATATATATATATATATATAGTCAAACATAATAATTTGCACTGAGAAGTGTTATGATCAGCCTCATCTGCAATAATGGTGAAAGTGAGGGGTACGAATGCTATTGATCAGAATTAAAGTATCGATAGCGAGAGTGAGTTTTGCTTTTAGGAGACAGTAAACCCAACAGCGACGTTGACGCCGATGTTGACATTTACATCAACTGCGCTGTAAAAACTCTCCATTCATTATATTGAAATTTAGGATTCTACATTTTTCTCACACTCATTTTAGTGCATGTATTAAACTTGATATTGGCAAGGAGGTATAGTTGACCATTAGTATCGTCATGATCAAGCTTGGTCCATTTGGTATTGAATTGAGTTCCGTATTTTGTTTATCGAATACCTTGAGACTAGCGAGCTTCAAAACAAAATATACTCATTGGTTACTTACGATAGATTAATGTAGTTACATACGAATACAAGTTTACTACTACTACTTAATAAAGAAAAAAATATAATTATATTTGTTTAGTAATTTTGTAAATCCAAGTTAAATCACTTAATGAGCGTATTCACAAGATTTTCTTAAGCACGCATAGTAAAGTATGCGAGAGGCTTGGTTCGTGTACAACCTATGTAAAAAAGAATTTTACATAATATATCTAGGTAAATTATCATTATGCTCTTGTTTTCCTAATAATGAACAAAAAAACGCTACAAACCATCACCACGTGGTGAGTTCAATCTTGGAAAAATTAGCATCAGTAAAAAATAATCAAAGAATAACAAGCTAGAAAAATCTGTGAGAACCTATGTAAAATAAGAATTTTACATGACATGTCTAAGTATATGATCTTGTTTTCCTAATAATGAACAAAAACGCTACAAACCACCACCACTGCTAAATCAGCATCGATTAAAAATAATCAAAGAATACTAACTTACAATAAAAAGTCGAGGAAATCAAGAAATGACATCAGAAAAGATGAAAAACCCCAGCTCCATGTTGAGTTTTTATTCATGGGAGTTTTTTATTCATGGTATAGTTCTTTTGTAATACTAGATTTTATATCACGGTAGATTTTAATATTTGGTTTTCCATGGTAGAGTTCTTTTTTAATTCATGGGAGTTTTTAATACTTGATTTTATATCAAGTATTAACATAGCTTATTTTTATGCTAAATTTCATATTACGATGCATAGCAATAACCACCATCCATATAGGTTTAAAATCAAGTATTAACATACTAGTTTTTTTTTCTTCTCGAAATTTTTAAGAAAAGTTGGATAATTTTCTCGATTGTGTGTCGACGCTTATCCATAATATCATTGTAATTATTAAAATCAATTAGCACCACAGCTTTTTATAAGGTTCCAAACAACTAGTTTCTTTAAGTGGAAATACATTTATATCTATATTTGAAAAGGCACGTCGCTGTTATTCGAAAAATTATTGCAAAATATTTACATTATTTCTCTATAACACATTATTTTATATAGGTAAGCAAGGAACATATCCACCAAAATCCCGGGTATATTTGCCAAAAAAAGATCACGTGGTGTTGTCACATTTGCTGTAGCTTTGGCCCATGATTAGGGTAGCTGTGAAGCAATCTTTGTTGTGTTATTTACATGATATTATTAAAAATATTAAACTAAACCCTGTAATATCTATAAAATTTATAGGCATTAATCAAAACAACTGTATCCATCTACTGACAATTGGTCAAAGATAAAATATCGTTGAGTTGATTGTGTGGTGCTTTACTTTATTTTTTTTCAAACTAGAATAATGTTCCCTCCTGTCTTCAATAAATATATATTTAATAGTTGTAAATTTTAAAAAATTATTTCATACTCCCTTTGTCCCCCAAATATTATCGCATTTTGACTCGACACAGTTTTTAAGAAATGTAATGAAAAGTGAGTTGAAAAAGTTAGTGAAATGTGAGTCTTATTTTTGTATATTAGTTTTATAATAAAATGTGAGTAGGAATGAGTTAGTGGAATATGAGGTCCACTACAAAAAATGATAAAAAATGAAATGGACAAATTTTGTGGGATGGACGGAAATGGAAAATGGGACAAACTTTCAGGGACGGAGGGAGTATTACTAAAAACGTGGAAGGCAAAAATTAATAGAATGTGAACCCTACTTAATAATTTTGACTAGAATAAGTTACGGAAATGCAGGATCCAGTTATCAAAATAATAAAAATAAAATGAAATATTTAATTTATTTTGAACGTAAAGAAAATATGGAACAACAGAAAATATGGAACATCTAACGAAGATCAGAATATTATATACTTATAATAAAATAATAACTACATTTCAAATGATAAATGAAAAGTGTTAAAATTACTTTAAAATAGGTCGGATGTCAACTTTATCCATACTAATTCATTTAATTTGAAAGAATATTGAATTGTAGTTATTTAATTCTATTTTATTTATAGTTACGATAAATCCTACTCCCTCCGTCTTCAAAGCATATGCACTTTGGGTTCGACGCGGATTTTAATATAAAATGGGTAAAATAAGAAAGAGATAGAGAGAAAAAATAATTAAAGCATTGTTAGTGGAGAATGAATCCCACCTAATTAGAGAGAAAAGACTTTCCAAAATTAGAAAATATATATTCTTGTGAGATGAGCTAAAAACGAAAGAATGCATATTTTTTTGGGACGGAGGGAGTATATTACTACTCCAAACAATGAGGACACATGTCATGCGCGTGAGAGTGTAGTAGGGTAAAAGGAATTCTTATATGTTTTGTGCTAATATGGACAGGTTTAGTTGACAATAATCTCAATATGAGAACTTTGGTGATATAAATTATATCCGTTATTACTGATATATTATAATTTATAATGTTAATTAATATGTTATTAAGTTTTCATTTTAAGATAATTTTCAATGAATTATATACTCTCTCTGTCCAATTAAAAATAAAATATTTTCTTTTTTGGGTTGTCCTATTAAATTTAAAATATTTTCTAAAATGAAAATACCAATATTTCTATTGCTTCGCTCTCTCTTAAGTTTATTCTCTTTTCATTAATTACTCACAAAACAACACTACATACATAAAATATAGT
The DNA here is from genome assembly GCF_023119035.1 of Salvia hispanica. NCBI lineage: Eukaryota > Viridiplantae > Streptophyta > Magnoliopsida > Lamiales > Lamiaceae > Salvia > Salvia hispanica. The sequence goes on along the minus strand of NC_062967.1, from coordinate 21,009,222 downwards.
GCGGGAAAGCAAACATTTCCTATTCAATAGAACAGATGGACAATATTAGTAATATACTCCGTATTTCGTAGAAAATACTAATGATAATGATACATTTAATATGTTAGTGACCTAATAATATGGGCCAAAATGGAAGCCTGATAATCAAAGTCATCCAATTTATATCTTTCTAATGACTTATAATCAATGATTTCATTGATTAAATATCTAAGAAATTGTTATCAACTTTATGAAGTTGAGAAATTATTAATGTATCAAGGTTTAATTTTTCTTTTTTACTTTTAACTTCAAAACAAAAGAAGATTTGTCCAGAACTTTAACATTAACTCATTAGTTGGAATCCCCAATATTTGTCCTTTCATTTACTCAACCAATAAACCAACAAATGGTAGTCAACCCCACACAAGTTAAACAAAATGTTAGAGAGATGGAGAAGAGTGTTAGAACTAGAGGATCTCTTTTAAGTTTGACAACTTATGCTATGCAAGCAAGTAAACCAAAGGCAATCGTTACCAACGAAATCCACCTAAACTGACTTCATTAAGTAGAAACAAATAACTAGCAAGCATGCTTTTACATAAACAAATTAAAAATAAATCAATTTAACATGAATTTCATACATAAACTCAACCAAACACATGAGAGAAACTCTTAAAGGAGGTTTAGGGTTTATACAATTTCAAAAAGAAGAAATCATGATAGAGTGTATTTTATACTTGGGGCGAAACACATGAGGAAATGAAGCTCTGAACACGTCACACGGGTCGTGTGACGGCTAGTTTGGAATCGTTTTGAGTGCAGTACATATGAATTATATTCTTATATTATATTATACATTTTGGTATTTTTGACGCGTTTGTTGAGTATTGATAATGCTCTCAGAATGGTGTATGGTGGTATACAATATGATATGGTATTAAAGATGTGTTAGGGCGTATCAAATTATGTTTCTAACCGCTTATATTCTAAATTTCCTACCTTTCCAATTTATGAGAAGAAATTTATTATCACATGTTTTGGCATTAATTCTCGTGTCATTTTAAATAAACATATTTTTATGCGACAAGGAAGTATCATCTAAGGACACAAAATAGAGACGCAACTACTTATATAGGAAAATTTTTAAAAATAAATCTAGGATGCAAAAGAAAACGTTCATAATTGAGGATAAATTAACTTAATCTTTTGCTATTTGTGAACGACCTCGTCTTCTAATATTAGTTGACAAACCAACTATAAAAGTATTTTTTAAGCATTAATGGTATATTTTAAAACAAATTACGTAGCATTTTTAATTGCATTAGAAAATATTCTTAGCTGTAGTAGTGTATGTAATTAACTCACAAATAGAATATTGGTTGCTATAAACTTGGTTTGGAGTCCACTCTGGATGCGCTTACTACTAAGCTAGTTTTAAAATCCATACGAATTTGAATTATTAGTTGTATTCAACTCCAAGTGATAAGTATGAAAGATGGAGTCAAACATTATTGTTGTGGAATACTATTTGACGATCAACTTTGCGTAATCAAAAATTGAAAAATGTTAGAAGAAGAAGTGATCTCACACGTGTGTGGCGGTGACAAGACAGTGAGTGGACACCAGCACTTGTTGTGTGGCAGCGACAAGACAGTAGACACCAGCACGTGTGGCATTGGATTCAGGAGTCGTGGCTCTTTGACCTCGACAATTTTTGGGCCCTCACCCAAGCGTGAGCTTACCTAGCTGTCTTCGCTTGTCTCTAGGCCCATTGGGCCCATACATGGCCTCATTTTTTGTCGATATTTACAGGTAATATATCCATGGATGTTTGTCCTCCAAATCAATATATACATGTGACCACTTAAAGCTATTCTAACTTCAAATTTGATTATCGAGCTAGGAGACTGTTAGTCGTGTATATAAAAACTTTTATTAAGAGGTGGCAACAAATAATTAATTACTCCCTCTGTCCCATAGAAATATGTTACGAAGATGATACAAGTTTAACGTATAATTGATAAAATAAAGAGGGAATGAGAAAAAGTAGTTAAAATAATATAGTGGATAGTAAGACTGATAAATGATAAAGTAAAAAAAAAAAGAAAAAAATGTTTCCATAAATAAATATGGACTATAAGTATGAGCAACCTATTTCTATGGGATGAAGGGAGTATATAAGTTATAACACACTAAAACTAAAAAATACTACTAAAAGTAATATATTTAGAAATTAGAAAAATTGATCAATCTTAAAGTCATGTACTCCCTTTGTACGAGCCTAAGCGGGAAATTTTCCTTTTTGGTACATCTCAACCTAAGTGAGACGTTTCCTCTTTTGACAATTATTAATTCACTCTCTTTTCTTACTTTATCCTTTTATCTCTCTAATTTTATGCCCTCTCCTACTTTATTATTTCTTTCTTTTTCCTATTTTATTCTCACTCTTATTTTATTATCTCTTTCTGTTTCTTAATTTGTTATCTCTTTTATTTTATTATCAATAATTTAATCAAGTAAACACCACTACCTTAAATCTTGTGATAAAATAAAAATGTCTCAATTAGACCAGGAGGGAAGGAGTTTTCAAAAGAGAAAAAAAAAAAAAATTACTACATAACATTTAATTTATTTTTAGCGGGTTTTCATTTTACAAAGTGACAAAAAAAATTTCAAAAATTTAGTACTGCTATTTCTCAACTAACTAATCACAAACGACATTTTACAAAAACACTCTCTACACTTGCAGACTGCACTAGCAACAAAATTAATAATAAAAAGTAATTTCATATCGTAATGCGTAATTGAAAAAGGATAATTAAGCAACATCTCGTTTTCTTTCAACAAATTTAATCAAAGTGAAGTAAATCGTGGAAATTTGTAAACTTTTCAAATCTTCAATGAATGTATTAAAGTGACACTCAAGAACCATCTAGCCAATAGTTGGAAATTCGAAAGGACAAATTGTGACAGGCTGAAGACATTTTCCTTGTCAAAAGGAAAGAAATCATCTTTACGATTGAAGCAAGATATGAATTTAATCAATTTCATACATACCTCATGCAGTTAATCAATTGTTTTTATAAACACATTAAACTGAAAAATGATGAAGATGTGAAATCTATTGAACAAAATACTTAATCTTTCTTGGGAGAATTATTCAATTTTCACCTAAATTTAAAATAAAATGTAGGGTAACATTTTATGTCATAAGTCATACATAGCAAGATGAATTTAATTAATTAAAATAAGCATATCGCACATTAATATATTAAGCAAATGAAAATCGACGAATTTACTTCCATTGATATTAAGAAATTGTTCCGTGGCCCCACCACAGACAAGGTCCTGCTCCAAGTTTGAATTCCTCATGTAGTTATCGTCAACTGAAAAATTACGAGCTAGTATTAGTAATGAGCTATAGCATTATCTCTCTCATACAAATTAGTGTTGAGCTATGCTAAATAGATGTATATATAAAATTGTACTCCCTCCGCTGAATGTGATTAACTTTTTTTTTGGCACGGAATTTACAAAGATGATACTACTACTTCTTATTAATTTAAGTAGAGGGGATAAAATAGAAAGAGATAGTAGAAAAGATAAAGAGAGAAAACAAAAACAACTACTTGCAAAAGAAATAATATACTAATAAACTAATAATATTGTAAAAATAAAAATGGAGGTGCATATTCCCTCTTAATAGTGAGTGGCCTCAGATACATCATTGTGATATGAGAGTTTGATGTTATTTTCGTATATACTTATGCTTATCATATTTGAATACGTATGTCTACTTAGATATGAGGGAGACCCACTATGGTTCCGTCCAGCCTTTGCTCTCTTGGTTTCTCCCATTGTTTGGTATGAGCTAGCCACAATGTGCCTGTCCTACTCAATGGGCTTGTTATTACACTTTTTGTTAGCATTAATATTTATTTGTAAGTGGATACTGCAATTATAGTATAGCAAAAATTAATACGAGTATCATTACTGCAACAAATAAGTAAAATAAGTAGTTTTAGAGTAAAATAAGTAGTTTGAACCCCTATTTGAGCTACTAGTTTTAGAGTTGGTTTGATTTTACTAAAACAAATAAGTAAAATAGCATAAATTAAATTTATAAAGTTTGAATTAGAGAAATGGTATTCAAGAGTATTGATTTTCTTGACTCTTGATATAGTAATTTAGATTATAAATCAGGAATGTGATTAAATGAAAACTCTAAATATTGTACAAACTCAAAACTCTGATCTAGACTATTGAAAAATGTCAACATATCACAAAAAAGTATCAACAGGAAAATGTCAACAGAATTTCAACGGTAGTCAATGATTGATGTTGTGTTGATATTGTGTTCCAATATCAACATTCCAATGGTAATTCCTGCTTTACTAGAACTGTCACAATTCTAACATAAGTTTCTAAGATTCCCCATGTCCTCAAACAATTAGTCTAAAAAATCCTTGGTTTTTAATGACTTATTGTTAATATTTTCTATGTTCATGGATATTTCCATCTCTCGAATTTTGTAAAAACATAACAATACATTCAATTATTAGCCAAATAATTAAAACATTCAATCATTTGTCACATAGTAGGTTTTTTTAGAAAGGAACTATTAAAAAACAGAATTAGGAATTAAATAAATAATTAAAAACATATTAAGTCAAGTACTCTCAAACTAGAAACTCAATGAGTTTACCTATCTATAGCCATAAGCTTTAAAAGGATAAAAGAGAACACATAGAATAAACTAGATAAATCCATGTGGATGAATCAGTTGTCTTGGTTTTCCTTGAAATCTCAATCCTTATTGCTTGAACAATCCAAAAGCTCTTTGATGGAATATGGATGTATTGAGTGTGTAAAAAGTGTATGAAAATATGAGTTAAAAGAGTCACTAGGTTGGAATATGACTGGGAAGCCAATCGGTGCTAGGCCTCTTCTGTCCACCATTTTAATTCCAAATTTCGTATCATATATTTTGATCCTATTTTATGCCTCTTTTCTACACAACGGAATGGTAACAAAATATAAATTTAATTCCTAAAAAGTAATAAAATCTGTCCTGACCACTCATCCTCCTCAAATTTATGTTTATGTTCATAGTTGTAGATGTGTTGACCTTTTCGTATTCTTTTTATATATGAAATGTATTCCATGATTTATGGTTTTATTATATCTAAAGGTTGAGAGTCTGCCTAAATTTTTATTTGTATAATGTTTTGCATAAAAATATACTAATATTTAAGAAAAGTGATTAAATTGAATATGAACTAATTAAGTATTATCCCATTCTTTTCCCAAGCTTGGGATTGTTATAGTATCACTTGTTATGAATAGACATGGAAGGCGAAAGCTTTAAAAACATCAATGAATTATGAGAGATGGAGATGTACATTTAATCATATTCATTGAGAGATTGAGATGTCCATTTAATCACCCAAATTTTAATCTACTTTCCCCATCACTAAATGAAAATAGTATGTAGTGTACAGTGTACTTGAAGCATAGAGAGGTGTAAGGTTAGGGTTTGTGTAGTAACATAAGAAGCTCCTAAAAAAGAAGACTCCATTTAGATCAATACATGGCACCCCTATATGACACGTGTCTTATAAGGGAACACTAGTTTATAACAAAATTAATGAATTAATTCGATCTGCAGAAAGATGGGAGCAAGAGCAATCAGCAGAGTTAAGGATAGGTCCCTCACTCTGCAAAATGATAAATTTATTATTCTCAATTGATAGATGAAAAAAAAAATATATTGTGGTCCTGCCTATTAATTAATTTCATGTCGCATAGAAATTCCATGCATTATTCACACTCTTCTTCTCCAAACCAATCTCTTAACATACTTGCATCTTTCAAAAAGACATTATTCATTTCACAATACCTTACACAAATCCAAAAAGAAAGGTGTTGAAAAAAAAAACCATTACCAACATCGAATAGGTGATGATCTGGGCTATAGAAATGTGTTGAAAACCCCTATTCCTGTCCCAAAATCGACAAGGTGATGATCCTGTCTTATCTATATATTCCTGTAGCGTACAAGGCGAGATGGGGTGTGTTAAATGTGTGTGATTCGATTAAACATGTGTAGTAACTATCAATCTTAAAAGGGACAGCATGTGAGGTTGCAATTATGTATATGTTGTCAAGTTTTCAAGAAACTCTTTTTAACCTGATCAACAACGATGCATCGAACCGTTATTAATGAGGCTGGCTTAACAGAAACACAAGCCCTTGGATTCACCAATAAACTCTTAAATATCGACGCGGAATTAAAACTAAAATGATTGATTGGATAAATAGATGTGAATGTATGGAGTCCACGCATTTGAAGAATACACCACACACACACATATTATCATTTGCACGTTCAATTGAATTGAAAGTTGAAACAGTAGACTTGAGATATTTGGCTTTATACCACAACAAAAATATCAACTTTTGCGGCTCTTATTCTAGCTAAAATCCTCAGTTTAACTGCTCTACAATTATAGATTCTAAACTTCAAAATGAGCGTTACACATTTCATCCCCCACCCCAACCCACACAATTGGTTAGTTAAATTTAAATTTTATATGCAAAATTGGTTCTATAAAGCACATACTATCTCCCTCCAAAAATAGAAACTTTGAAACGACACAGATTTCAATGCATAATTTATAAAATAAGATATATTAATTGGTAAAATAAGAAAGTAGAAGAGATAAAAAAAAAACTAGTAAAAGTAGTGTTAGTGGAACGCGGGGTCTATTTTTTTAAAATAGAAAATTTCAAAAAGAATTTATTTTTAAAGAACAATAAAAATAAAATTAGTTTTTATTTTAGTATGACGCAAATATAGTGCATTTAATTATAATATTAAAAGTACTAGAAATTTTAATTTTTCGCATTGGTTCAACTTCGCATCTGACGGCCGTCTGAGTGTTAATTTTAGTCACTTTATCAATTGTAATTGAGTATACAAATACATGGATCTCTCTTCCTGTAGAAAGTATATAAACTTAATTTTTACAAATCCAAAATGTATATCCATTATGCACACGGTTCGAGAATATCTTTCGAAAAGAAGTGCATGAACCAATAAGAGTGTATTTTGAGATTTACCACATTCACCAAATTAATTATTGTTATTTAGTCTGGAAACGGAACTAAACAAATTTATTTCTAATGACAACTAACTAAAATCATTGGTATATCACAGATGAAATTCGGACTGAAATTGATGCACATTTAAAGGATGGGCCTAACACAAGTTCAATATCTAGGCTCAAAGCCCAGCATAATTAATTTCTTTTGGCCCAAATATGTTTAGATTAATTGATACATAAGAGGGAATTGAATTAGGCCCAAATATTTTTAGATTAATTGATAAAGAGGGAATTGAATTTTTAATCCATGGTCCATATTCTTAATAAATATCCCCAGATATTCATCGACATTGATATAATGTTACTCGAAGGACTTGCATTTTTTAGATTTATTTTGGACTAAAACGCCCCCAGGCTATAAGCGCTATTTTTCACTAATATTGCTATGTGCTGCATCGGCTTAAAGATCATATTATAACACAAGTTTACCCGACATTTATTAATCAAGATCAAAAAATTATACTCCTTCTGTCCCACTAGAAATGAAACGTTTTCCTTTTAGAATTGTCCCATTAAAAATGAAACGTTTCTTAAAATAGAAATAACTTTATCTCTACTTTTCCCTCTCTCTTACTTTACTCTCTCTTCTTTAACTGATAAAACAACACTACATAAAATCTTGTGCCGAAAAGCAAACGTTTCATATTTATTGGGACGGAGGGAGTATTTACCAACGTTTTTAGGTACATAATCTTGCCTGAAGTTAGTAATAGCTTTTCTTTTGAGTGTTTGGTAATTCTAATATGCACATATATATATCGAGCGGCCCGTTCAAGTTTCGTCAATCAATCGTCTCACATAAGATATGAAACCTTAACAAAAAGGTGAATAAACAAACAGTTTCTACCGATTAAAAGTAATACTCCATTCGTCCCTATTATGTGTCCTATTTTTATTTTATTTTTTATTTTGACCTGTCTCATATTAATTGTTCCACTCCACTTATACTACTTTTGATAATGAACTCCATATTCACTAACTTATATTCCCCCACATTATATTATAAAAATAATACTCCCCCGTCCCACAAAAGATGTCACATTTTTCTTTTTAGTTTGTCCCACAAAAGATATCACATTTCTATTTTTGGAAAAAAATCTCTCTCACATAATTAAAAAAATAATATTTTCTCTATATATTTAACACACAATATAAAACCCTCTAAAATCATGTACCGTCCCACAAGTGTGACATCTTTTGTAAGATGGAGGGAGTACTATATAAAACCTTCCTTACTAATATTATAAAACTCTCATTTATAATAAAACATCTTATTTTCTCATTTTATAAAAATCCAATGTGAGATGAGTAAACTCACCTTATGAATGAAAAAAAGAGTATCTTTCTCTTGCAATTGAACCTTCATTCCCACAAATGAACTACTCCCTCTGCCCCAGGTTAATAGGTACGTTCCAGTTTGTGCATTTGCTTTGGAAAATAATATAATACTCCCTCCATCCACGAATAGGAGTCCCGGTTCATAATTACCATAAAAGGTAAAAAGGTTCCACATTCCACTAACTCATTCCACTCACATATCATTTAAAACTAATATATACAAGTGAGACTCCTATTCCACTAACTTTCTTCCACCCATTTTTCTTAACATTTCTTAAAACCCGTGCCGAAAAGAAATGAGACTCTTATTCGTGGATGGAGGGAGTACTAAATAGTTAAAGTGGAGAAATAATAGTGTAAGAGAGAAAATAATGTAAAGAAGATTACTTTGACCACTTTGTCTATTTCCACCACATATTTGAAATGTGTGTATTTGAAATCACACGAGAATTAATGTTAAAAGTAAGAGAGAGAAGAAGAGTAGTTAAAGTAGTGGATAGTGGGACCCTATTGTGATTTCTAGGGTGCAATTTAGATACACAAAACAAGTTATAATTCTCCAAAAATACTACTTCTGCAAGTATATAGACGTGCAATGCAATATAAAAGGTGTCCAACCCACAGGAAGGGGGTTAATTGCTAAAACTAGTAAACCTAACTAAAAAACAGTAAATTTGTTTGATTTGGGTTTTCGAAGAGACAGATAGTGAAGTACTAAACGAGAAAACAAAATGCAAGAGAAACACAATAGAGAGAAAATACTACTCCTTGCTTGTTTTGGGTCACTTGTTCACATGAATCCTAAAGTCTAATCACTTATCATTATTTATCGGGATCGTGTTGATTTCACGCTCTCACGAAGTTGATCACTGATCATGGAATTTTACACCTAGAATAAGCTGATCACGATTCCTAGGCTCTACTCACCAACCCCTCACTCCTACAGTTGCATAGTAAGCTCGGGTTTGGCTTCTAAAAACATTCAACACACAAGATCCACCTCGGGCTATCCCTTGATCAGTTTTAGCACTAAATAAACCTGCAAGTATACAGAGTATATATAGTATAGCTAAAGGTCAGTACCGGGATATCGAACACGGAAAAGACAAACACAAAGTGTCTATCCTCTACTAGAACTCAATTACTATCTGGAAAAACAAAAGGTTTTTTGAAAACTTTTGGAAACAGAAAACAATAAAAAGCAATTAACAACTAAATGCGAATAAAACACGAATACAATCGATAGAGATAAGGGAATCCCAGGGATGTGCATTCACAGTTATGGTTATACAAATTCCAAACTACAATACCCTAGCACAGTTATTACTTTGATAGGACGAGTCGCTTAGCTTATGCTCATGCGATGCAAACGTTGATTGCAAAATTAGGGTTGTCAATCCTAACACGTAACTCCATAAAGCTCCTAAGACACTTGAAAAGTCCTCACTCTCGATTAACAGTGCCGTTTTAAAGGAAGCTAATTGTAGCGTCTACTAAGTGAATCTAACTCGCTAGAACTCTCTCACAGTTATGAAGCAAGTTATATTAAATCATACAAGATTGTGTCACTCAATCATGCAGCATCAGAACTACTTAGGGAGGAAACAAAGTAAAAACAAAATGGATAATAAATAGAAAAAATGAATTGTATAACCAAAGTCGTTACTAACACATCCCTAGAATTCTATGAGTTTAGTTACACATAATGAAATAAGCTAAACACATAGATTGAAGGGAAGACAATTTGAACATAAAACTAAAGCAAATAAAACCCGTAGGTTGAATCCTTTTCGTTCTTGATGTTCTTGAAATCCTTCTCCAACTCCTTGTACAAGTGAAGTACTCTAGCTTTTGATCTCTGTGAATTATTGATAAGTCGTATTCTAAGTCTTGGTTACTGATCAGTATGTCGTAAAATGTATCCAGATTAATGGATCCAAGTCAGTAGGAGACAATTCGGGTGACGCAAGTGAAAAGAGCGTTAGAAGGGTGCAATACTGACCAGGATGCATGCCAGAGAAAAGGCTCGAGATGGAGAAGGAGGATAGCTAGGATGATCATTAACAAGGGCAGAAAAGTCAAATCGTGAAGGAAGTCTACCCTAAAAGCAAGGGCAAGCCTCCCTATAAAAGAAGCCACTTGGAGAGAGAAGAAAAAAAAAGTTGGAAGTTCGCAAGTTCGATTCTCATACACACTTAGTAGAATTCTCTCTAGAAGATCAGTCCTTCAACATTATCCAATCTCTCGTTCCTCGCCACAGCTATGGTCACTTGACGTCCAAGAGTCTGCCGGAGAAGTCATCGTTTTACCGTTCCAGCCAGTTTGCCGTAGTAGTATAACAGTATCACCGCCCGGAGTGGCAAAACAATCGTCTTTTGCTTTTTAGTTTAATCTTTACCTACTTTCTTCGTTGGATCTGTTGCAAACATTTTATCTTGGTTAACTTTTGAAGTACTTAGTGAAGATCCAAACGTTTAAGTTATGAAATTTCTATTCCAAATGTCTCTTTGGTTTGAGTTTGCTCCATTCTGCCTAGGAAAGTTAGATTTAGTTATCGCTTTTAACTTTTAAGTGCGTGCATGTATTTTCTTTCGAGTAAGCTAGATCTGTGGTTGTTGATTGAATTTTATAGTTATGTTTCAGTCTGAGTTTTCGTGCATGAGTATTTCGTTACGCGTTGTAATTACCACCTTGCATGTCAGTCATTAGAGGTAAAACTTCAGTTCCGCCGTCCATCTTAAGTTTGAGCATTTTAAATCAATGGATTTTGAGTTTGAAGTCATGAATCTGAGTTTAGTTATGGTGTTTGTGTTCATATAATTTCTGTTAATGCTTGGTGAAGAAGAAAACGTCAAAATCAACTTTAGTTTGGACCACTTTACTTTTAAGTTACTTTTGCTTTTGTTCCCTACTTTTCAGTTGTACCTTCCAGACCTGTCAGAGAGCCAACCAGCCACCAGATATATCTTGTTGTCTAAATTTCCTCTTTTAGTAACTGTCTACTTTTCACATACCTCTGAGACACCTTGTCCCTTATTTTCACGAATACAACCACATGCCTGCTATTTTCATGCCTACTAGTCATTAGAGTACCACCTTTATTTCTTGCCTAGGTAAAATCTCAACCCAAGCGTGGTAGCTACCCAAAAACACCCAGGAATGTCACCGTAGTATCCGAACGTGTCCATCCTTGTGGGATTCGACCCTTACCTCCATTATACTAATCAGTAGAAGTGGGTTGAGGAATATTTGTTTGATACCATGTTTCGGTTATCGTGCCAACGACTCAGCTAGGTCGGGAATCTCATCCTGATCAGTTGGATACATTGACCGAGAGAAAACCTGCACTTTCAATTATTTTGCAAGTAGAAGCTCTCTAATTTGATGAAACTTGAGGTCTTATTTATACGGGAAAGCCAATCCTTGTTGTAGAAGGAAAAGATCTTCAAAATATGGTAAATCTTGGAGCAAATATAAGGCATCTCGGATTCGCCGCCTTTCTCCAGCGGGCCGCTGCACCTTGGCCGGCGGTCGCCGCGTTGAAGTCCAGAGAGACCGCCGCATGACTTCTGGCGGTCGCCGGGTGAGACTTCTCTTCCAAGTGTAATTTTTCGAGGCGGACCGCTGCACTACTCTGCCCGCCAGGCGCCGGTGGTCGCCGTACAACTTCACGGCGGTCGCTGGTCGCCGTCTGACCCCAGATTTCTAGACTTTGTGTTTTGGCTCCCATTTTCGGCTCAATTATGCACATTTCTCACAAAACACGTCAAAATTCCAAAATAGACAAAATATGCAAATAATGGATGTGTAGAGTGACTTTGATATAAAAAATGGACCAAATAATAGCCTTAAAATAGTGCAACATCCGAGCGTATCAGTTCCTTATCTATGTTAGCTCCCTACTCCATGTTAAAGAGACATTGAAGTTAAGGCCTTTACCAGATTTAGTGCGCTAGCAAAACTCAACACAGATAGAAATAAAGACATAGATAAGAACCAAAACATGAAAATCTATCAAAACATAGTCATGGATTCATATTTACAAGCTCCCTAACAAACTAGAAGTAATCCATAAAATCTAGCTACTCATAGAGGACAACAATACAAGATGAGGATTAAATGCTACCATATGAGGCTTGATTTTAGGTGGAAGGGGGCTTGATCTTCTCTCTCCTTCCAAAAATGGTTCCCAAGCTTTAATACACGAACCTGGCGAGTCGCCAGATCGGGACGAACCCTAGGGCTGTCGGCGGGTCACTAGGTTCGTCAAAGCACGAACTTGGTGAGTCGCCAGTTTTGTCCTTGATTTTCCATAGCTAGGGATGTCAATCGGGCTAACCCGTTCGGGTTCGGCCACCCACTCGGGTTGCCGGGCTTATCGGGTGCAGGCTATTCGGGTTATGAATTTTTTGGGTCATAAATTTTCAACCCTAATCCTAACCCGCCGAGTTTCGGGCTAACCCATCAGGCTATTCGGGCCTAAAACTTTAAAAAATAGTCTCTTGTATTAAATTTTCCTTTATAAAATGATTTTATATTTTAGATATTTTTCTCTTCTTAGTTTTAGAATCATATAAAATTTTTAAATTTTCATAGTTTTCTTCACAGAGAAGCATTTCATCTCGATCAACTACAATATAAACAAAGATAGCTCAAAATTAAATCAATCGAATTGAACTAAAGATTGTGTTCGTATCATTATTTTGAATTGTTCATAATTAAATCTTTATGAAGATTAAAAATCATGTCTTACATTAATCATTATTAAAATGATAAATATATTGAGATTTTGATGGGTTAGTTCTTAATTTTGTCTTGATTGGCTTTGGTGTTGGTAAGACAGTTAGGTAGATGATGAGAAGATAGAATAATGAATCAAAGTGGAACTTGAATGTTGATAGTGCAGGATTGAGTGGAAAAGTGTAGAATGAAGAAGAGTAATGGTTGTGCCACATGAAATTCAGAAATACGAAAAACCCCTAAAACTAATAATTTTTATTAATAGTTGCAACCCATCGAGCCGACCCGCAACCCGTTCTTGCCAACCCGTTTAACCCGCCAACCCATTCGGGCCAACCTATTTAGTCTGTTTTGTATTCGAGTTATAAAATTATAGCCCTAACCCACTAATTTTACCGGGCTACTCGGGCCGACCCACGGTTTCAGGTTGGATTGACATCGCTAGATTTGTCAAGGCACGAAGCTGGCGTCTCGCTGGAAACGTTCTGTCCGCCTTTGATCATGCTCGGTGAGCTCTTATTGATACGCTCAGATTTTGCACTATTTTAAGGCCATTATTTGGTCCGTTTTTAAAGTCAAAGTTGCATTACATGTCCATTATTTGCATATTTTATCTATTTTGGTATTTTGACATGTTTTGTGAGAAATGTGCATATTTGAGCTTAAAAAGGGAGTCAAAATGCGAAAGTAGGAAATATGGAGCTTCAGGTAGCGTCTGGCGACCATAGCAACACTTTCGGCGACCGCCGGCGCTTAGCGGTGACAAAGACACGCCCGACGACTGCCGGGAAGTGCTTGGCGACCGCCACAAGGAGTCATAAGCTTTTGATTGAAGCGCGACGATCGCCGGCCAAGGTGTGGAGGCCCGCCACAAAAACGCGGTGCACGACAGCTGGTACCAAGATCTTTGTCTTCGAACGAGCTTCGCGTTGGTACCAAGATCACCTCAATCGGAGTTCTGTGGAGAGAGTTATGGCCGTTCTACCAAAGTCGCGCAAAGCTGTCAAATGCAGTCTAGACGGAAATTTAAAGAAGGAAATAAGATTTTACCTTGTGAAACCAAATCTTTTCTTTCTACTATGGGGAACGAAAATTCCATCTTTCCTATTGCTTGGAGGAGACTTTTTTACCAAATTTAAATCCCTCTCTTACCAAATTTAAATCCCTCTCAAGACTATATATACCCTATAACCTAATTCATAGAATTCAACCCTTCCATAGCCCCCAAAAAGGGGAGCTTTCATAGCTCCTCCTCCAACCCTAATTCTTCATCATCTTTTTGCCAATTACTTCCATAGCATAAATTTGAGAGTTCTTCATTGTGCAAGGGGTTGGAGAAAGAAACAAGAGATCATCAAAGAGCTACAAGGATTCAACCTTTGGGGTTTTATTTGCTTTAGCACTTAAGTTTATTTTTTCTTCACTTCGATCTATGTTTTTAGCTTATTCAATTATGTCTAACTAAATTCATAGGATTCTTTGGATGTGTTAGTAACTTTTATTATTTTATACAATTCCTTTTTCTATTTAATATCAATTTTGTTTTTACTCTGTTTCTTCCCTAAGTTATTTTCGACGCTTCACGTCTGAGTGACACATTCTGTGTTGATCCAACATAACTTGCTTCATAACTGTGAGAGAGTTTTAGCGAGTTAGGTCCACTTAGTAGACACTGCAGTTAGCTTCCTTTAAAACGGCACTGTTAATTGAGAGTGGGGATTTTTCAAGGGTCTTAGTAGCTTTTCGGAATTACGTATTAGGATTGACAACCCTAATGTTAGTAATCAACATTTTCATCGCATGAGCATAAGCCAGATGGCTCATCCTTTCAAAGTATAAACTGTGCTAGGGTATTGTAGTTGAAATTTGTATAACCATAATTGTGAACGCACATCCCTAAAATTCTCTTATCTCTCATATTTTATCTTTGTGATTTAATTGCATTTAGTTGTTTTCTTGTTTTTAATTGTTTTTACTTTCAAAAATCCAAAATTATCTTGTTTCTCTAGATAGTATTTGACGCTTAGTACATAATAGCCAGTTGCAATTATATTCCCCGTGTTCGATATCCCGGTACTTTACTTTAGCTATATTAGATCTACCCTGTATACTTGCAGGTATTTTTATTGCTAATAAAAAGTGCATCACTTATTCTGCCCTTTTTCTCAAGCCACTTCCTTACCCGAGAGCCGTGAACCTATAGCAATCGATGTTAGCTCCATTTGATTCACATCAGACCCACATTATTATTTGAGTTTAATAAGTTGAATTGTAACAGCCCGGCATTTCTAGGGTATAATAAATACAGCGACTGCTACTTAGGCGAACTTAAAAACAACAAGAACAGAGACTAGGGTTTCAATTAAAGAGATTTACCCTAGCAATTAATGAAGATCAAGGCAATAAGTCAATGGCTAACTTACGAGAATCAAGACTTAATAGATTAGGCTCAAAAGTCAAAGGTTTAGCATAATTCCAACAAAACGCAATAATTCCCCTCATTCCAAAACAAAGAATTAAGTTCACCATAACCAAAAAAATATAAGTTTTCCAAAAATATTCAGCGGAAGCATATCAAGAGAAAGCGGAGCCATGTATGAAGACACGACTACACTTATAGTTTCAAACATCCATTTTATTCGAATCAATCTTCTCAACACCACCGACCGCCCATCGCCGCTCAACCTGCACATAGGGAAAACACATGCAGGGCTGAGTATTTTAAATATACTCAGTGGACTCATGCCAAAACATTTTATAGTTATGCCACCCTTACCATAGTGAACTCGAGGTTTTTGCATTTATTTAAAGATAAGCATCGAGTATCACAAAATATATAATGGACTGGCCAGTCAAACAATACCTCCCATTTTCTCATCATTTCCACAATCACAATCACAATCATTCCATAGTGCGACGAAAGTGTTGCCACACTTTTCGCCCACGAGACCGGCCGACTAGCAAAGACGGCTCCCGATCCCACCGTGTACACAGCCTGGTAGGGTTTGCGGCCCTACTCAGACCCGAATTCGTTTAATCATAGCCACTGTAGCCTAATGAAGCGTACTCACAATCTAGGCATCAGGCACACACAATATCCAAAATAATTTATAGGCATGGCATAACAGTTTAATCCACCCTTATTTCTCCAACATCATAAATTTGCACATAGAAGAGAGTTTAGAATAAAGCCCACCTCGATTTCTTTCGAGTTCAACAAAAATGCACTTCTTCTTGATATCCCACCGGGAACGCGAACTATCACCTTTAGTTCATATTTTCCAAATAAGTCTCAAATCATGGATTTAAAATTATGCATGATCTCACGTTTCCCTTTTCCCTTCGATTATTTTCAAAATCAACAATCAAAATCAAAGTACGATTATCCTATCGTTTTTATTCACACAACAACTCCAAATCTTTCATCAAATCGTGTCACGCATGAGTGTTCTTCCACACACAACACATGCACACACACCACGCATGTACACGCCTACCGAGGCGTGCACACACACACACACACGGTTACACACACACATGCATCAAATTTCACCGATTAATTTCCCCCTTCACTCGATCTAAATGCATGTGGACTCAAGAACACCGATTAATCGGTAGAGGAAGAAAAGATTAATAATAGAAGTACCTTTTCTTGCAAAAACAAACGGTAGAAACAAGTAGAATCATGATTCTTCAATGAATTCTTGAATTGCAGCTTCAATTCTTCTCCAAAAGATGAAGAATTAATGGAGAAAGTAGAAGAAAAATTTGAGAGAGTGGGAGATAGAGAGAGACCGAAAATTGGGAGAGTGGGGGACGGTTTCTGTAGTGCTAGGGTTTTGATTTCTCTCCTCTTATTTATAGAGTGCAAGATATACTCCAATAATTAAATAAATAAAGATTTGGAAGAGATATGGAAGATTTGTTTGTTGAAGTGGCCGAATATTTGAGAAGTAATAATAGGGAATTCGAATTCTAGCCTATTAATTTAGCCTAGGATTTAATTTGAATATTTCACGGAGTAGAATAAAATATCACGGAGCAAGAATAAAATAAAAATAGATTTCCCAATTTAAAAAGGAAAAGTGGCGTGTGATATCCAATTCCTTCAAGGAATTTAGTATAAATCCTAATTTAATTAGGATATGGTAAGATCTTCTTAGATTTGACAAGATATGCTAGGATATTTGAATTTAATTATGGAAGAGAATCAATAAGGGATCAAATAATAGAATAAAATAATCCCTTCTCCCATAATAAGGAAATTTCGAAAATCCCTCTAGGCCATTCATAGGTTTCGAAATTTTCATCAATTAAAATAGGAATAATCGGACTTTAGATTTAATTTGGATAATTATCCCAAGCAATAATTAAATCCAAGAAAAATAGGATTTCTTTCCAATAAATAGGAGGGTCGAAAATTCCACATGATTAAATAAAATGCTCCTATTTAATTCTCACTCATCCCTTAGGAAAATAATTCACCACAAATATTATTTCTTCCCACATCACAATATCCACATTTTCGAAAATCATCTCCACTTCACATTTTCAAACGACTTTGACCATTCCACGGCCACGTCATATTTTCCACAATATTGACTATTCAATAGCCACGTCACATATTCCATATGTTTGACTATTCAACTCAACCTCAACTCAAAATCGCAATTAGGTCACAAGAATATTGAAATTAATTCACGCATCAATTAATTCCACATATCATAGCATTAAAAGCATTTAATGCAAAATTTCCACGTCACAAAAATTAGGGTTCGAAAAAGCGGGGCGTTACATCCTACCACTCTTAAAAGAAATTTCGTCCCGAAATTTGGTACCTTCATGGAAAAAGTTCCGGGTACATTTCCATCATCTACGGAATTCTTATATCCCTACTTTTCTTAGATATTAAGTTTAGGAATTTTAAATATTTAATTATTTAACAGTATTATTTTTATTATTTAATACAACTATACTAATTAATAATCCTTACATCCCACCGAGTATGAACCACTTTCCTTTTTGGTTTGTCCCATCCTAGACGACTCATTTCCAAAAATAGAAACTCATTTTTCTTTACTATATTCCATCTCTCTTACTTTATTCTCCACCTAACACACAAAATAAAACTGGATAAAATCTCGTGACGTCCAAGAGATGGCTCATCTTCCTTGGTACGGATATTAACATTGTCACTAGTATTAATGTTACTAATATTGGTCGTTTGATGTGCATGATGTCGAGTTTTGTAGCTAAAATCCTTTTATTCTGACACATTATACGACCATTGAAAATTTAACAAGTTTGATTAGAATATGGTTAAATAATAGTTTTAAAAAAGACTTCAAAGACAAAGAAACGTGCCAAGGGAGAAGAAAGGCTCCAGAGAGCTCCACTCGGTCAAGTAGAGCTCCGCCTTGAAGGAACTCGACCGAGTCGAGTAGGCAACTTCCAATAAGATGATTATACTCAGTGATAAGGATCCATGTATTGTGAGATCCATTTCCCAAGGAAAATCCAATTGAAGATGTTTTATAATTTTTTTTTGTAAAGTAGATGTTCAATTTATCAAAATAAACAAAGATAAATCATAGATCCAACAAGAAATAGTGAATCTAAGATGAAACAAGAAGAATCAACAATGGAAAAGGAATGAAATGTCATTGATGGAATAAGCTAAGGCACTTACACCATACTAACATGCATTCATAGCTAGATTTTTAAGGTAACCACAATCCTGAAAGCATACCTCTACTTGATCCATGTTTCACTAAGAATTGATGGATTCAAGCAACCTAGAGCTTGGAATTGGAAGAAAACCCTCAAAGGGGAAACAAATCTCTGAAGCTTCTATGTCAATCAAAGTCTAATTGCAAAAGAGGAAGATACTATTTATAGCAAAGGCCCAAAATTCTAGAAAATGGCCCACAAAATCTAACTCCAGGTGATTCGCCCGGTCGGGCGAAATGAGAGGCGTGAAACGCCCGGCCGAACGAAGTTTCTGGAATGCGTCGCCATTTCGCCTGGTCGGGTAATTTTCAGGGATCAAAAAGCCCGATCGGGCGTTCCTTCTGCCTCGTTGTTCCGTGCACCCCTGGTTGGCCTTCATTCTTCAACACGACCTTTATCGTTGGGTCCTCTGCCTTCATAAACTCCTCCCACATGGCCTTTTGAATGAAAATGGAAAGCCTCTCTCGTAGCCGCCTCGCCATGGACCTCGTCGTGGGACTTTCACGTGGGGTGGCATCAACTCGCCCAAGTGGAATTTGGTATTTATACTCTCTTGGCCGAGTCTTGAAGATCCTATTCGTCTGAGTGCAGTTTGATCCTTGAACTAACTCGGCTGAGCGATGCGAAGGATTGTTGGTCCTGGAGATTCTACTCGTCTGAGTCAAATTGGCGTCTGAAGTCACTAGGCCGAGTTAGCAAAAAGCTTCCTACTCCAGAGACATGTAGTTGTCCGAGTCATAGCCAACCCAAGTGGAGACTTGGTCGAGTAGAGATCGGCCATTACAGATATCTTTCCATGTTGAGTTGGAGTATAAATCGGAGCTAGAGCACGAATTTTGTAATAATTTCGTTTCCCATCTTTCTTGCCCTTACCCTTCTTGGTGCCATGACACGTTCAACCCTATGAGGATGATTGCGGAGATGCCACCACTAACTTTGTCTGGACTAGACCTGAAAATATGACCTTACTCAAAATAAATTACCTTTTACCATAGCTAACCATTTGGACCTTTAAACCTTTTCTTTGAAAGCTAAAATAATGGAGATTACTCTTGGGATTATTTGTATTTTTTAGATTAGAGTTGGAGAGAAAAAGGAGATAACAGTGAAAAGTAGTATGCTAGCTTCAATTTAAAAATACATAGTTGATTAGAAATTGAAAAAATCAACTGCGCATAAAATTAAAAAATTATGTACAAAAGAAAAAAAGAGAAGAAATAGAAAAAAAAAATTCTTCTTGTCCTATTAAAAATGAAACGATTTCCGTTTTGGGTTGTCCCACTAAAAATAAAACATTTCTTAAAATGGAAACAACATCATCTCTACTTTTCCTTTCTCTAACATTATTCTCTCTACATTAACTCACAAGAAAATACTACATAAAATCTCCTGCCGGAAATCAAATGCTTAGTATTTAATGGGACAAAGAGAGTAAAAAAAATAAAAAAATAAAAAAAGAAGAGTAAAAATCAAAGAATTTGGGAAAAGTGGGAAGTAAGAGTTTGTATCAAAGAGTTAATTGGGGTTGAATGAAAATAGTTGATGTTAATTCGTTCTTTGATTTGGGAATTTAGTCATTTCTTAGCCAAACATTCCTAACCTATCAAATATTATATATTACAGCAAAAAAATAAAAAAAATTAAGATTTTTTATGCTTAATCACAATAAGTAGTGAACAAATTAGTTTTGGAGCAAGTTTATGATAAACTTTGTATGATGCATGTTTTGAAAGCGTATGCATACTTTACCATATATACTTTGAGAGTAAGTGAAAAACACACTTCAAAACACTTGTGAGTGCATGAGTCCAAGTGATCAGCGACCTAGTAATGAAAGTGAACAAATAATCTTGCTTGATAAATATCCTTAAATCATTTATCCATGTTTCTAGAGCAATAACGAAGTCTAGTTCTTAACATCCGTGTTCCTTATTAAGTTTTTCTTTTTTTCATTGTTTGAGTACAAAAATAGTTAAGTTTGAGGATTTGATAAACATGGATTTTACATCTTTTTATAGTTTAGATTTGGCTCGTTTAACTATCTTCCATTCAAAATATGTTCTTCAATAGACTTAGAAATAAACTATCTTCCATTCAAAATATGTTCTTCAATAGACTTAGAAAAGGGCATAAAAACAACATAAAAAGACAAAATTTGTACAATTTGATATTTTGACATGTTTTGCGGGAGATTTGCAAAATAGATTTAGAAAAGAGCATAAAAAGGTCAAAATTGAAGATCAAAGGACTTGGACAAAGCCAACACCGCCGAGCGCGCGAGCGGTTGATTAAGGTCCAATGGCCCATTGTGAAATCAGTCCTAAGCCGACCTCTCGACCAGCAGTTCCCCGAGGTGAAGTTAGTAGTCCACAAAGAGTTCAGTGCCGAGTGTCCATGGGCATGTCAGTGACCCTTAGGAGGGAAATCAGCGACCAACTGAGTTTGTGCGGCAGATCCAGCTTGCCCTTCGCTCCAATAATTACCTTTATGGGCCAGCATTGTCAGCATGCCGAGGAAAATGCCCCAAAGTCTGTAAATACAATTCATAACTAATAATTACTTCATTTAAATTCGTTCTTTATACTCCCACCGCTCCATAATAATAATAATATATTTATATGGCGAGCTCATCGTCTATTAATAATACTTCAATCATTTGTTTTTTTTTTTTAATTTTCCACTTAAATTCCTGACACCCTAAAGTTAGTATTTTTTTTGAGAATAGAGGAAGTATAATGATTTTTTTGCCCCGCCTTATTAATATTTTTGGCAGGTAATTATTAGTCACCCATCTTTAAATTGAAATTTTGTTGATGTTTGAAAAATTTAATGGGTTGACACCTAATGTCGACCACTTAGAAAGGTAACTATTAAAATAATAGTTTGATAAGTGGGCTGGAACGTGTCTTTTCACCAACAAGGTAAAGCGTTTAATGTAATTTTCAGTTTTAAAACTTTATTTCATTATAAGTTTTTCAAATCAAATTTTATCTCCTAGTTTAATTGGTTGTAAATGTTCTAACTTTCAAATCAAATTTTATTGCTTAGAGTTATTTTGTTGTATGATTTTTCTTTAATTAACACTTAAGCAAATTACGCAAGATAACTTGCTTATATTAATTTCATAATAAATAGATAATCTATTAATTTCATGAAATTAAACCAAGATAATTAAATAATAGTAATAATTATTAATTGGAGTACAAACTAACACTCAGTAATAATTAGTTAATAATCTAATTTAAAAACTAATTAAATAAAAGAATATTCTTATATTATTAATCAATTATTATTAATTAAATTATTAATAATAATATATTATTCAAATATAGATAACTTATTAAATCTAAATTTATTTTGTTCCACAATATGGAACCCTAGTTTGATATGATCGAGATAGATACATGATTTATTAAAATCCCTAAAATTTAGATAACTAATTTAAAGCTATCTAAATCTTCAAATAATTAATTTAATGAGTATCCATAAAATAATTAAAAATAATTTTGAATATGATTTATTAATATTCAAAGTTATTTGAAGAACGAGACGAGGACGTCTCATCCGCCGATCACACATGCATGCATTCATAGAAGATGCCGCGCCATGACCATGGCTGTGCGCACAGCCGATGTGCTGATATCGTATGCACCTCACACTCGACGAGAACTATGGCCGCTCCGGCCTGCACAACTATCAACCATCAGCTCCCTAACCCATATCGCGTGTGTGATATTCGACCGACTAAGCCATGGCGTTCGTGCGATGGCCTTTTGATCGAATTAGCCGATTTATCCAGCCCTAGGGTTTGAATTGTAGGGCTCAAACGAGCCATCCATTGAATTTAGCGATTGTTCGCCGACACCGGCTGCTCGTGATCGAAGAACCTTAATTCTCATTTTTAGAATGTTCAAGTTCTACATATCACAATTCATCAACGAATATTATGCGGAAAAAATAAAACATGCGTCGAAAACAGAGAATCATGCTTATAACATGTTATTCATGCAATTAAACAGGTAGTAAATCAAAACAATCTGAGCCAAAAATCTGGTTTTGATACCAATTTGAGCCAGGTGTGTATTAAAGTTCGTCGTATTCAAAGAAAGAACAGATCAACTATGCGAACGAACGGATCAAGGAAAAGGCGTCAACTTGCTGTGCAAACGGTTTAAGTCAGATCAAATGGCATACACCAGGAGCACCTGATTAAAAGATTGAGCGTCACACAAGAAAGATCTCCAAGGGCAAAGGGCAAGAAGGACTTTTTGAAGGATAGTTGCCCTAGGGATCAAGACCTCACGCCTTCTTATAAATGGAAATAGAGAAGGAGGAAGGAGGCAACGCTTTAAGCTTCCAATACTTGACGCTCAGTAGTTTTCAGCTCTCTTCCAGAGCTGAAATGGGGGCTCCCAACACTTCAAACTTCTGATTCCCGTAATATACACACTTGATTCTTGTTCTAGTTTAGTCTAGCCGTTGTTTGGTGTTGGTTGTCTATTTTTAGTTCACGTGTTTTATCGCAAACACTTGATGTTTTGTTTACCATGCATGAATGCTCTGATATACTTTCGATTTCAGATTTATGATGCACTCCATAGCTTAAAGTGTTTTGTTATGGTTTGATTTGATTGGATCTGAGTTTTCGACTTATGTTTTTGTCTAGTTGCGAAGGATATCATATACAAGCTATTTTAGGATGATCTAGGTCGATTTGTGATTTATGCATGATTATTGTTTAGTTTCTAAACTACGTAGGTGTAGTTTAGTTCTTAGTGGTAGATTTAAATTTACAAGCTGTTATAATAGTTTAGTTGTTCGGAAATGTTCAGATCAGATTTTACTATATTTTTCATGTTGATTCTGTAAAGAAGATGAAGTTGTTAGAAAAGTTTTACTTTATCGTACGTTTTGCAGGAGGCTGACAGTCGTCCACTTTATTCTGTTTGTCCATTTCAGGAAGTTTCTAGTATGAGTTGATCAAGTAGATTTTAGTCCGTTAGCATGTGGATTAGTTTAGTAGTTTAGTCTCTCAAATCAAGTAGTTCAACTTAACCCACCCTGGAAAGCGTGGCCGCAACCAACCCCATTAGTGTCCACAACAAATGTAAAACACACCATCTCTGTGGGATCGATCCTTACTTCTCTATACTAGTTAATAGTATTGTGGGTCAAGGTTTTGAAAACACTCTCGAGTCCTTCCATTCACATCACTCTAGTCAGATTAAGTCGAGTTGATCAGTTTGAATCTCCAATGGACCCACTCACCTGTATCTATAGGTTGAAAACATACCTTGGGTAGCTGGATCAGTTGACGGTCTAACTTGAGCAAGTCCATAACGATAAAAAGATGAGGACGAAGAAGAAGAGGAGCAAGTTTTTCAATATTCATGCATACGAATGATATTTTTCAAGTATAACAAAACTGCCACTCTTCGTAAAAGATACTCCCACCCACTATCACAAGTTAGTTCAGGCATATATTTCTGGCACTGGATTTAAGAAACTAATGTTTACAGGTTAAAGTGGGGATAATAACATAAAGAGAAATTATAAAGTAGGAGAGAGAATGTGATTTTCAGAAAATTCACCTACACAAACACACAATCTTTAATTTTGTTTCTTTTTCTATATATAAAGTCCTCTAGGTGTGATTAATTTTGTCACCACAAAGTATCACACTTTGAGTTTGGGAATATATTAAAAGATTCGTGGTTGAATATCAAGAAGCGCAATATATTATTGTTTCTTTTAGAGAGTCTAACAGTAAGGTAACAAATTCATATAGAATTCATGTTTACGATTTAATTATATGCATGAATTAATGCCGTTCGTAGCAAGCTATTGATAAACATACGAATTTGCATTCGTATGTTGCATATTTTATACATTTTGATATTTGACATTTTGTTGAGTATTGATAAGTCGTATTCTAAGCCTTGGTTACTGGTCAGTATGTCGGGATTTACATGTATTATCCGCAAAGAAGTTGCTTAAGTGTGCAGGAAAAAGGTCCAAGTCAGTAGGAGAAAGTTCGGACAACTCAGGTGAAAAGAGCTCTAGAAGGGTGCAATACTGACTAGAATGCATGCCAGAAAGAAAGCTCGAGATAGAGAAGAAGGATTGCTGGGATGATCAACCATAAACAAGGGCAAAAGTGTCATTTCGCAAAGGAAGTCTACCCTAAAAGTAAGGCCAAGCCTCCCTATAAAAGGAACCACTTGGAGAGAGAGAAGGAGTTCGGCAACTACACTTAGTTAGAATTCTCTTTCGGAAATGATCAGTTCCTTTAGCATCGTCCACATCTTCTCATTCCTCGCCACAACCATGGTCACCTGAAGTTCCAGAAGTCCACCGAAGAATCATTATCCATCGTTCCAGCCAGTTCATCCCTTAGTAGTATAAGTTTCATTGCCCGGAGTGGCAAAACAATCCTTAATCGCTTTCTTAGTTTAAATCTGTACTTGCTTTCTTTCGTTGGATCTGTTGCATAACTTAACTCTTTGTTATCTTTTGAAGTATTTTGTTGAGATCCAAACACTTTTAGTAATGAAGTTTGTTTTATGCATCTCTTTTGGTTCGAATCTGTTTCATTCTGCCTAGGTAGCTTAGATCTAGTTATCGCGTTTATTTTCTAAGTGTTTAAGCATTTTTCGTTTGAGTAGCCTAGATCTGGGTTTGTGAACTGGAATTTCGAGTTTCTTTGTTTCGGTTTAAGGTTTTGTGCATGAGTTTTTCATTTTAAGTTATTGTTGCCACTTTGCATGTTAGTCAGTTGGAGTAATCTGGAGTTATTAGCCGTTAATCTTTGAGTTTAAGCTTTTTAATTTATGGATCTTATGTATGAAGCTGTAAATCTGAGTTCATCCATGGAGTTGGTGTTCATTTAAATTCCATGCATACTTGTTGAAGAAGAAAACATCACAATCCACTTTTTCTAAGACCACTTTTACTTTTTAGTTACTTTTTGCTTTTGTCCTTTCCTTTTAAGTTGGTACCCTAAAGACTTGTCAGAGTAGCCACCCAACCACCACATACTCTGTTATTTCTTATTGCCTTATTTAGTAACCGTTTTATTTTTCACATGTCTCTGAAACACCTTGTCCCCTATTTTCACGTACACAGCCACATGTCGATCAGTTTTATGCCCACCAGTCGGTAGAGTACCACATTTAATTCCTGTCTAGGTAGAACCTCAACAGCTAACCAGAACCTTCCAGATTATCACCGCAATTGTCCTAACGTGTCCATCTCTATAGGATTCGACCCTTACCTCCACTATACCAGCTAATAGAAGTGGGTTGAGGAATTTTATTTATACCGGATTTAGGTTGTCGTGCCAACGACTCAGCTAGGTTAGGATTTTCATCCTGATCAGTTGGATACACATCTGCATACAACACAACACCGAAAACCTGCACTTTCAAATGGCGCCGTTTTCGGGGATGGATGGCGTTTCTATCTGCTATTGTGTGTGATATTTTGGTGTATATATTGTTCATAACTTTTCCTTTTTTTTATTTCAGTTTATGAGAAGTAGCTCGGCTCTTGGGCAGTGGAGACCGAAGATACTCCCACGAGGAACGATACTCGTGATCACTCGTTCTGGCCTGTCGACAGCACAGTCTAACTTAGGCATGATCAACGACGAAGAGAAAGAGGACGTAGAATACCAACTCCCGGAGTTTCCACCCCAACCAGCAAGAGTACCAGAGAGAATGGCTGATCAAGTTGAGGATGACCCATAGCTCGAAACGCTGAACGCGCATGCCGACGGAGATCTCCCGCAGGCCATAGTGGCCATCCCAGGTCAAACAGCCTGTGATGTTAAACCCCATGTTATTGCAATTCTGCCAACGTACTATGGGAAGAGCTATGAGGGGGCCTACGAGTTCCTTAATGAGTTCTGCAAGATTTGTAAGGCACAGAGGAGACCAGCAGGGGCAAGTGAGGATGATTACATATTGAAGGCTCTACCGTTTATCCTAAAGGGGGAGGCCAACAATTGGTTCATGCGCCTACCAGCTGACTCCATCAGCACTTGGGCCGATTTCAAGTTAGCCTTCCTGCCTGAATTCTTCCCTTCGTTGATGATAAGCGCGCTGAAGAGGGAGATATCATGTGTGAGATGAAGAAGGCGCTACTAAGCGCAATCGAGAAGAACACACCACCAACTTCTCCAACTGGGAGCAACAAGGCTCCAGAGCTGCCCTATGATTAGCCGAATGATCTGGCTGATATGGAGTAAGCCTAGGGGTGGGAATACGGGTATCCGTGGATACCCGACCTGAAAAAACCGGGTATCCAAACCCGAAAATCACTAAAATGTCTATCCAAAACCCGCCCCGATATATTTTCGGGTACTCCAATACCTGCCCCGGGTATCCATACCCGACGTATTGGGTACCCAAATACCCGACTCTTTACATAATAACTAATACAGTAATAAAATTGAATAATATATATTAATGGAAATATAGAAATATCTAAATTGACTAATGTCTTTAATGTTTTATTTATTTTGTAGTACAAAAAAAAATGGATCATTTTTATTTTAAAGTATAAGATTATTTAATGCAAAATGACAAAACCTAATTTAAAATATGCTTAAAATAATAATTTGGATAATCGGGTAATACCCAATATCCATTCGGGTAATCCAATACCCGATTTATCTTATATTTCAATACCCAATCCCATAAAATTGGATATTGGATATCCAAAATCCGGCGGATATCGAGTCAGGTACGGATAAATTCAATACCCGATATCCGTATTCCCATATCTAAGTAAGCCAACGCCGCAAGATACTACAATTCTAATGGGAATTCGATTCCGGGGAAGCAGCGGGACGCGCCATGGAGGGACCACCAAAATTTTCGATGGGGAGATGTGATGCACTTTTTATTAGCACTAAATAAACCTGCAAGTATACAGAGTATATATAGTATAGCTAAAGGTTAGTACCGGATATCGAACACGGGGAAGGCAAACACAAAGTGTCTATCCTCTACTAAGACTCAATTACTATCTGGATAAGCAAGTAGGTTTTGAAAATCTTTTGAAAAACTAAAAACAATAAAGAGCATAAAACAACTAAGAGCAAATAAAACACGGAGAAAGACGATAGAGATAAGGGAATCCCAGGGATGTGTGTTCACAGTTATGGTTATACAAAATTCCAACTACAATACCCTAGCACAATTTATACTTTGAAAGGACGAGTCACTTAGCTTATGCTCATGCGATACAAACGTTGATTACAAAGTTAGGGTTGTCAATCCTAACACGTAACTCCAAAAAGCTCCTAAGACCCTTGAAAAGTTCTCACTCTCAATTAACAGTGCCGTTTTAAGGGAAGCTAACTGTAGTGTCTACTAAGTGAATCTAACTCGCTAGAACTTTGTCACAGTTATGAAGCAAGTTATATTAAATCATACAAGATTGTGTCATTCAATCATGCAGCATAAGAACTACTTAGGGAAGAAACAAAGTAAAAACTAAACGGATATTAAATAGAAAAAGGAATTTGTATAACCAAAGTCGTTACTAACACATCCCTAGAATCCTATGAGTTTAGTTACACATAATGAATAAGCTAAAAACATAGATTGAAGGGAAAACAATTTGAAAATAAAACTAAAGCAAATAAAACCCGTAGGTTGAATCCTTATTTTTCTTGATGTTCTTGAAATCCTTCTCCAAATAAGTGAAGTACTCTAGCTCTTGATCTCTATGAAGTATTTTGCAAGTAGAAGGTGTCTTTTTTTTGATGAAGCTTGAGGTCTTATTTATAGGAGAAAGTCATTCCTTGTTGTAGAAGGAAAAGATCTCCAAAATATGGTAAATTTGGGCGCAAATCTAGGGCTTCTCGAATTCGCCGCCTTTCTCCGACGGGCCGCCGCACCTTGGCCGGCGGTCGCCGCGTTGGAGTCCAGAGAGTCTTTTCCCTCGGCGGCGGACTGCCGCACGACTTCCGGCGGTCGCCGGACGAGACTTCTCTTCCAAGCGTATTTTTTCGAGGCGGGCCGCTGCATTGATCTGCCCGCCGGGCGCCGGCGGTCGTCGGTCGCCGTCTGACTCCAGATTTCCAGACTTTGCGTTTTGGCTCCCTTTTTCGGCTCAATTATGCACATTTCTCACAAAACACGTCAAAATACCAAAATAGACAAAATATGCAAATAATAGACGTGTAGAGTGACTTTGATATAAAAAACAAACCAAATAATGGTCTTAAAACAGTGCAAAATCCGATCGTATCAACTCCCCAAACTTATATTTTTGTTTGTCCTCGAACAAAACAATAAAGACACAAGAATAGACGCACGGAATGCACAAGGACTAGACGTCATATTTGCCTCAAAAGATGGATGAACAGATTAAGCATGTATTAACGCAATCAAATCAAGCAAGGCTTATTAGTGCACTTTCACTACTAACTCGTGGAACACCTTGAATTCACGCACTCACATGTGGCAAACTTCCAAAGATGGGAAGTGTTCTCTCACTCTCAAAGTGTATAAAGATAATGTGTATATAAGCACTCAAATCATGCATCATGCAAAGTTTACCATAGGCTTGCTCAAAGTCTAATCCCTCCTCTACTAAATGTGATTAAGCTTCAAAAGTCCGAAAGGTCTTTATCTTTGGTTGTAATGTAGACTCTTTGGTAGGTGAGGAATATTTGGCTAAAAAGTGACTAAAATAAAAATATCCCAAGTAGAGTTAAGTGACTCCACTTTTCTAAACCCAAGACACTTTTAACACTTTATTTATTTTTCTCCTTCAACTCACTTTCCAATCATTTGAATTTTTTTCTTTTCACAACCTTCCACACTTTTTTTTTCTTTATTTCTTTTTCTTACACATCCTTTCTAGGATTTAGCACATACTTGGAATTTTTCTAGATTTCACAATTTGTAATTTCTTTACATTAAGCACACTACTTTTATATTTCCCCCTTATCTCTCCAATTCCTTACAAAATAGCAAAAACTAACTAACCCAAGGAACTGTCCCCATTATGTTGGCTTCTAAAGAAAAGGCTTAAAGGCTCAAAATTGGCTCCAAAGGGAAAAATTTTGAAAATTTGAGAGGGTCAAAATTTTTGGATAAAAGTAGGCTAGAAAAGATGGCCAATCATCCTCTTAAATCAACTTAAACACTATGTAAACTTAGGCTAGACTAAGAGCAAGTTCTAGAAACATGTACACGAATGCAGATAAATCACACAAGAATGAAATAATAGGCTCAAGTCCTCTCAAGGTAAAAGCATAATTCAAGGCGAACAAGAAATTCAGTAATTATGCACCTTTTCACCAAACCATCAAATCAAAACGTTAAGCCACACTTAAACATAGATGGAATGTAATATCATCGGCAACTCGATCTAAAGTGTGTCCCTAAGCATGAGTGTTTCTAAGTTCTTTATGTTAAGTTCACGACATGGATTCAAAACAAAAACCTAAACTCACGGTCCACCACTTCATCCCCCCAAACTTATTTACAACAAAGTGTAAAATAAGTTTGTAGAGTTGGTAGGGACGTGAGTGAACTACTGAAAAAAAAAACGTACCTTGAAAACTCTTGCATCGAGGCTTGACCCGGTGAAAGTTGAGAAACTTCGAAAAAATCACGCTGGAAATTACGCCCAGGCGCCGGCCCGCCGCAGTATGTCCGGCGGTCGCCGCGCAACAACAGATTGTTCCAGCGAGCAGGTGGCCGACCGCCGCAGCACATGCGGTGGTCGCCACGTAGAGGTCAGAGCCTGCGAAAAATTTCCAAAGCACAAAAATTAAACTAAAACAAAAAATACTTAAAATTAAAGCAAAAATTGTCAAAAAACATAAAAAGAAATTGTCTTTAAAACATCCAAAAACATGGTACAAATGCTCATTTAAAGTCATTGAGCTTGACTTCTTCAATCTTGAGGAAGAGGAGGGAAACGAGCGTTGAGGTCGTCGAATGCACCAATAAGATAGGCGATGTCGCCACTCATTGTTTGGCGCTCTTGTCGAGCCTTGGTGGCCATCCGGTGGAGCTCTTCAATCTCACGACGGTGATGCACGTCTTCAAGCATTTGTTGTTCCCAAAATTGTTGCTCCGCCGTGCGCCAATCGCCTTGAGCCGTCCATCCTTGGCGATTATAGGCGTTCTCCCTTTGTTGCTCCGCCCACCAGGTGTCCCAAGTGTTGGACACGTTTTTCATGTAGGAGTAGATATCTTCTAGTTGGGCAGAGGTGTTTGCTTGAAACTTCTCATCGGGGTTCGGCCTTCCGCGGCGGCGGTTTGCTCTAGTCCGGCGGCGATGTCCCTCGGCTTCCTCTTCTTCTTCTTCTTCTTGGTGGCGTTAGGGCGGCCGTGGCGGCGACACTTGAGCCTCTTGGGTGTGTGAGTGCTCCCCTTCTTCGGTGTAGTGATCGATAGCATCGAAGGCGGAGTCCTCATCGGCCTCAAAGATGGGGATGCGAGCCGGGATGTTCCTCTTCCTAAACTCTCCGTTGATGGGGTTAGCCTCAATGGCTCTTCGGTGCGGCGGGGTGTTGAGCTTCCAATTAACTTGGTTTGCCCAAACGTCGACCTTAGTCAACTTAGGGATGGGAACGGGGAAGTGATCCCCCGCTACTTGTAGGAAAAATCCTTGCCCCCAATAGTCGGTCTTCAAGAGCCCCACTGAAAATAGCACCTCATAGGTGATGAAGCGCTCCCCGCCATCTTCCGTCAAACCCGCGAAAGACACCTCCAAATGCTCGGCGATTGCCGTGATCAAACCACCACAACATATAACGCCGCCATCCTTCTTCGTGATCCGGTCCACATAGATAGTAAAAAGGGTTCCATAGTCGAATCCCTTCTTGTTGAGGAGGCACCAAATCACATTCAACTCCGTTTGGGAGACACTTCCCCTGTCGACCCTAGCAAACATAAGTTGGGTCATGTCTCTGTGGAGGTACCGCAAAACCGGGTTGCGGATTGAAGAAGACTTGGCGTAGCCCACGGCGTGCTCATGCTCATTGTCATCGCACCCCAAACCTCATCAAAGTCATAATCATTGTCGGTCTCGGGGTTGGGGTCGAAGCAATGGAAGATTGCACAAAGATCCTCCATGGTGAGCGAGTGCCATCGGTTGCCTAGGCGGAAATCGATGTTAAGCGGGATGTTTTGCCGGCGATCCTTTGTGACCTTCAACGAGCTTAGGAACTCGAGAGTATACTTCCTAAACGACGGCCACTTCCTCTCGAACATGTATCGAATGCCGTTCCCGTCACCTACATCACACAACGCCCAAAAGTCCTCCGCGATCCCCAAAGTTTGAAGAGGGAAATCGTGGGGGTACCTTGAGGGCGTCGTCTCTCACGCCGAGGCAAGGCTAATGCCATAGTTCTTCGCGTTCTCGGGCTTTCTCTTTGATCTCTTTTTCCTACAAACGAAAAGTACAACACTTAAAAAGTATACCAACAATGGGAAATCAAAGGTTCCCCCAAACTTGCACTCTTATAAGCAATACCAAAGAATCAACATGTAAGTGCAAGCTTAGGTGTACAAAACTTCCTAGATGGTAGCATGGAAACATGTAGAACATAAACATCCAAACTAGGAAACACAAATCCATCCCCCAACGTGAATTCATCCCCCATGCAGAGACGTATCAACAATAATTCAATACATATCAACAATCTCTATAGGATACTCAAGTATTGCAATTCATGGAAATAATAATAGCCTGACAATGCTACGAACATGATTGCAACATAAGAACAAGTATAAACAAGAAGAAATCACTATTCACAAAGCTTCAAAACTATCACCAAAACACAATATCACCATGGAAATCCACAAATAAGCATACACAATCATCCCCCATCGTAAAATAAGAGTTTTCACCGAACAATTCATCCAAAACATGCTTAAATCCATGGAAGAAGTAAAACAAAACTCAGAAATTTAGTTAGGATCCGTACCTTGTGTTGATTGAGAATTGGGGAAGAAGAACTCTAAACTTGGAGAGAATTGAGAGAATGATAGTGTGGGTGTGTGAAATTGGTGATTTATAAAGGTGGGGGTAGTGTGCAAGGAAGGAATTTGAGAAGGAATGGGAAAAAGAATGGAAAACTTAGCTTTTAAACTGCATTCCTGTCTCTGGACTGCGCGGCGGGCCGCCGCACGGGCGTTTAAAACAGCGATTCCTGGCGGGCCGCCGCGGCCCGTTCAGCGGTTCCTCCGGCCCGCCCTAAGCCTTCCCTAAGCCCGACCTATCCTGTACATGTGAAAACACGTGTGGCGACTGCCGTGATAAGTACGGTGACCGCCACGCGTTAAATTAATTTAAAAAAAAAAAACACAGAACGAAAATAAAGAAAATAACAAAATTAAAAAAAAAATTGGGTTGCCTCCCAACAAGCGCTTTTGTTTTTAGTCGTTAGCTCGACTTGAAGTGGCCCACTAATTGGGCGGATCAGCGACCCGAGTGTTGAAAATGGGCATAGGGAACAACTTGGTCCCTTGCTTCTTCCACCACTTGTATTTCCCCTTATTTGTTTTGATAACATAAATCTCGGGGTACTCTTTGGGATTAGTATCGTCCTTTTTGGGGTTTGGTCAAATCCGTGGGATAGAGGTGGAGGGATTAGTATCGTCCTTTTTGGGAGAACGTCTTACCTCTTTTGCAATGTAGATGGTGGAGGTAGTATGATCCTCTACTTCAAAGGGGTCTTGGGGTTTGGTCAAATCCGTGGCCATGATTGCCCTACATTGCCGTTCCATCTTTGCCCGCTTTGCTTCCTCAAACTTGAGCATCTCGCTTTCGATCTTATAGGTGGATTGGCTATAGTTATCGCTAATTGTGATCTCACCATGACCTACATCAATCAAAGCTTTGCAAGTAGCAAGAAAATCTCACCCTAAGATTAGAGGGACGTTCTTGTCTACTTTCATGTCAAACACAATAAAATCGGCGGGGAAAATGAAATCATCGACTTTTACTAAGACATCCTCAATCATACCAACAGTTTTTATGGACGAGTTATAGGCCAACCTGAGTGTTATGTCTGAAGTTTTGAGTGGCCCAATGTTGAGCTTTTCGTAATACTTCAGTGGCATGAGATTGATGGAAGATCTCTCTGTTTCACTGCGTTTCCTTTTGGATGATCTCGCTGCTATGATCTGGTAGCTTAAGGTCGGCTTTTGTCGGCTTTCTCTTCCTCATCACCGCCTCCCTTAGTAGCTTCGCATATTTAGGTATTTCCTGCAACGATTCAACTAGAGGAATGTTAGTATGAACCTTACAAAACATGTTCAAAAAATGTTTGAACTGCTCTTCGAGCTTAAACTTCCTCTTTGGTTAAAAAGGTAGCACAATCCCATTGTGCCGCACGAGTCCTTGCTGAGTGGGTGCATCTGCCTTGTCTGTGGCAGCCCGTCGTGGCGTGTGCGGCGGTCAGCCGGCGGCTGGGCAAAATCCATTCGGTGCTTCAGCGGCGGCCCGCTGCAATGGTTGCGGCGGTTCGCCGGCGGCTGGGCAGTCCCTAGTTTTCTGCTTTGCCGCCCGCTTCTTATTGATGTCATCCACTCGTGCGGTTGCCTTTGCCCTATCCTCATCCAACTTCTTTTGGATTTGCTCCATTTGAGTGTTGATGTTGGCTATGGCAGTTGAGATCGTGTTCATTCCCTGCTCGAGGTTGTTTATTCTAGCTTCAACCACTTCGATCTTGGTGTCATTAACCTTCCTGTCTTGCGTGATTACTTCCAAGATCCTTGTGATCCCTTGGTCATAGTTTTCCTCGTTCTTGGTTGTCTCAACTACTCCTCCCTTGCTAACATTAAATCCTGCGGGGGGTTGCAAGTAATTATTGTTAGAATAAGAGAGATTAGGATGAGGTCGGTTTCCATTATAATTATTGAAATTACCGCCCCCCTGATTAGGGTGATAATTATTGTTGTAATTTCTGTTGGAACCGCCTCCTTGCATGTAGTTGATTTCTTTCACTATCGGGGCAGGAGTTTCGGGTTTAGAGACCGCTATGATGGAGGTCGGTGGAATCGGGTCCTCCTTCCTTGATGTATCCATTTGGTCCACCCTAACTCTTAGCTCGGCCAATTCCTTCGCAAAAGAACTTTCCTCGACTTCTTCAATTGCAGCTATCATTTTCATGCTATGCCTTTCTTTCAACCACCCCCTGCTGTTAGTGGCGAATTCCTCTATCACTGCCATAGCTTCATCACCTGACTTCCTTAAGAATCCTCCATTTGCACCTGAATCAAGCATAGCACAAATCTTCTCGTTAAACCCATTATAGAGAATTCCTATCTGATGGTCTACGGTGAAACCATGGTTAGGGCATTTCCGGAGAAGAGCTTTGAAACGTGCAAACGCCTCATAGAAGGGCTCGTCATGGCCTTGGATGAACTGGAAGATCTCGCTTTTGAGCTTCAAAATTGTGCCCGGCAGATAGTACTTGTCGAGGAAGGCAGCTACAATGTCCTTCTATGTGGAGACCTATTCTCTGGGCATGCATTCAAACCACTCCTTAGCAGAATCAGTTAATGAAAAGGGGAAGAGTCTTACCCTTATGGCATCATCATCGACACCGTTCAATTTGAGAGTGTTTGAGATCTCCACAAATTTGGAGAGATGGCGATTGGCATCCCCTGTAGCCATACCAGCAAAAGGAGTTTGCTCGACCCTTTGAATAAGGGGCATGCGTAACTCAAAATTGTTAGCGTCAATACGAGGTCCTTCGGGAAAGGTAATCATATTCCCATGATTGAACATGTTCATCATGGATTGTATTTCCTGATTCTTCTTCTCCAAAGCCTCGCGGGCTGCCCTTTCCGCTTCTCTCTCATCCATCAGCAACTTCACAATTTCTTGTAGCTTTTCGATGTCTGTTCGGTCACCCATTGTTCCTGATCCTTTTTCACTTCCTATTTTCCTACGAGTTCTTTCAAGTTCTAAATCGAGCGGTTCTAGGCTGCCCTTCCCAGAGCGCGTTCGCATACAAAACCTGCAAGAATCTAAAACAAAAACAAATTAAAGAACTAAAATAAAAACTGAAAGCAATTAAACTCCAAAGTAGCAAAATTATCCGTTTAAAGATATCACTCCAAAGTGAACTGTCTTCCCGGCAACAGCGCCAAAAACTTGATGCACTTTTTATTAGCACTAAATAAACCTGCAAGTATACAGAGTATATATAGTATAGCTAAAGGTTAGTACCGGATATCGAACACGGGGAAGGCAAACACAAAGTGTCTATCCTCTACAAAGCAAGTAGGTTTTGAAAAACTTTTGAAAAACTAATAACAATAAAGAGCATAAAACAACTAAGAGCAAATAAAACAGGGAGAAAGACGATAGAGATAAGGGAATCCCAGGGATGTGTGTTCACAGTTATGGTTATAAAAAATTCCAACTACAATACCCTAGCACAATTTATACTTTGAAAGGACGAGTATCCTAGCTTATGCTCATGCGATACAAACGTTGATTACAAAGTTAGGGTTGTCAATCGTAACACGTAACTCCAAAAAGCTCCTAAGACCCTTGAAAAGTCTTCACTCTCAATTAATAGTGTCGTTTTAAGGGAAGCTAACTGTAGTGTCTACTAAGTGAATCTAACTCGCTAGAACTCTGTCACAGTTATGAAGCAAGTTATATTAAACCATACAAGATTGTGTCACTCAATAATGCAGCATAAGAACTACTTAGGGAAGAAACAAAGTAAAAATAAAACGGATATTAAATAGAAAAAGGAATTTGTATAACCAAAGTCGTTACTAACACATCTCTAGAATCCTATGAGTTTAGTTACACATAATTGAATAAGCTAAAAACATAGATTGAAGAGAAGACAATTTGAACATAAAACTAAAGCAAATAAAACCCGTAGGTTGAATCCTTGTTGTTCTTGATGCTCTTGAAATCCTTCTCCAACTCCTTGCAGTGAAGTACTCTATGAAGTATTTTCCAAGTAGAAGCTCTCTTTTTTTTTTATTAAGCTTGAGGTCTTATTTATAGGGAAAAGCCAATCCTTGTTGTAGAAGGAAAAGATCTCCAAAATATGATAAATCCGGGCGCAAATCTAGGGCTTCTCGGATTCGCCGCATTTCTCCGGCGGGCCGCTGCACCTTGCCCGGCGGTCGCCGCGTTGGAGTTCGAGAGTCTGTTCCCTCGACGGCGGACCGCCGCACGACTTCCGGTGGTCGCCGGACGAGACTTCTCTTCCAAGCGTATTTTTCCGAGGCGGACCGCTGCATTGATCTGCCCACCGGGCGCCGGCGGTCGCCGCACACATCCGCGGCGGTCGCCGACTAACTCCAGATTTTCAGACTTTGCATTTTGGCTTCCTTTTTCGGCTCTATTATGCACATTTCTCACAAAACACGTCAAAATACCAAAATAGACAAAATATGCAAATAATGGACGTGTAGAGTGACTTTGATATCAAAACGGACCAAATAGTGGCCTTAAAACAGTGCAAAATCCGAGTGTATCAAGATGGGAATCAGAATAAGAACCAAGGTCAAGGTCAGAATTAATACAATACCCACCAGAACCAAAATTCCAACCGTGGCCCAACGAATCCTGACCACCAGTCTAACTGGGCGAGATGGAACCAGCAACCTCAGAACCAAAACCCTCAAAACCAGAATTCGAACCCTGTCTATGTACCCCCCCCCCTCCCTCCCCCACAAGAGGAACAACCAAAACTATCAGAACCAATATAATTAAGGTCCCAAAAACCAGTTTCAGAACCAGAACCAATTCCATAACCAAAAGCAAAACCAGTTTCATGGCCAATATAAATCCCAAAACCAGAACCAGAACCAGAACCAACACCACCAAGACCAGTACAACCCTCCTGCCCAGTATAACCAATTCCCACCGAACCAGAACCAACAAAACTTCCAGAACTACCAGCAGAAGCCAACCCCCCAGTATAACCATCACCAAGGTTCGAATCAATCCCTTTATCCCCACATGTTAAGGAGGTCTATGGATGATATGATGGGAGAGATGCTCGCTTCACAGCAGAGTATAAAAAATGATTTGCAGTCATACAATGAAGTAGTGTAGGGGATGCAAAGTGTCCAGAAGGAGCATAGGAAGATATGATGAATAGGCAGTTAGCCCAACTCGAAAGCTCGATGGGTGAAATGAAGGGAAACTCAAGAAAACTCCCATTTACAATCCATGTACCTGAAAAGGCAAACGTGAGTAAGATCACATTGCTGTCCGGAACTGTCTATTGTGGACCCCAGCTCAAGAAACCAATGGGGGAGTCTAGCGGGACGAAGGTACTGAGCGACACCGTCTTAGTGGAAGAGCTCAAGAGACCTCTGCCTCAGATGGAGGAACCATTTTTCTTGGACGAAGAGCCTGTTGAGGAAGGAAAGACGAAAGAAGCACCGCCCAGGAACGAGTGTCCTGAAGAAAGTATGTTGAAGAAGCAAAGGAGGAGAAACCGTTTCCCTATCGGTTTGTAACCAAGAGGAAGAAGGAAAACCCTGTGGATTTTCTATCAATTTTTGGGAAGCTGGGTGTCACCATACCATTCCTTCAAGCTGTGAAGCTACCCCCACTGGGGTAGTTCATCAAGGAGTTCATAGCAGGGAAAGCCCAGTAGGATGGAAAAATCATAGTGGAAGGAATATCGTCAGCTATTGTGCAGGAGAAGCTACCGCCCAAGAGAGCCGACCCAGGTATGTTCACTTTACCCATGACAATTGGAGATGTCAAAATCGAGCATGCAATGTGTGATCTGAGAGCATCTATCAATGTTATGCCATTGTCCATATATAATTGGTTGAAAAGGGGTAAAGTTGTCAAACACAAACACTAGAGTGTTGATGCAACTGGCTGATAGGTCATGCATAAATCCTGAGGGCGTGTTAGAAAACGTTTTGGTAAGAGTGCTTGATTTTATTTACCCTGCTGATTTTTATGTGATTAAGATGAATGAACCTAAAGCTAGGGAATCTAGCGGGATATTGTTAGGGAAACCGTTTTTAAGAACGGCCAAGACGATCGTGGATATGGCTGAGGGGACAATATGCATTGACTTTAATGGTGAAAAATTCGTTTTTTATATCAATAAAGCCATGAAAAAGCCTATAGACTCTGAAAATCTATGCTATGTTGATGTAATTGACCCCCTAGTCCAAGATTTTCTTGAGACCGAGTTATTGCAGGAGAAACTCCGAGATTTAGATGTGTATGAACAGGCTGATGTGGAAGCAGCTGCATGGTGTGATCTGATCAGTAGCAAAGGGTTAATTGACGAGGAGATCGAGGGAACAATTAAGGAATTCTGTCAGAAATCAGAATTCGCGGGAGCCGCGGGAGCTTTACTACCAGCAAGTATAGAGGAGGTCTCTGATGGTGGATTAGAGCAAGAGGGGGATGCTACAAAGAACCCTCTACCTGCAGACACACTTCCCCCACAAGTCGAATTGAAGAAGTTACCAGCGAACCTGAAGTACGCCTACCTCGGGGAGGAAGGCTCGTTCCCTGTGATCATCAACATCGGGCTGACTGAAGAACAAGTGGCAAGGCTACTGGCCATGCTGAGTAAAAACAAAAAGGCGATTGGATTGAGCCTTACGGATTCGGTGGAGATAAGTCCAGATGTTTGCATGCATCATATTAGGTTGGAAGAATGAGCCAAGGCACATCGGGACTCACAAAGAAAGGTGAACCCCAACATGCGAGAGGAGATATTGAAGGAGATCTTGAAGTTTCTCTCGTTGGGAATTATATATTCGGTACCCAACAGTGAATGGGTCAGTCCGATTCATATGGTCCCTGTGAAATCAGGGATCCAAGTGGTTCAGAATGAGAGAAATGAACTGGTACCCACCAGACTAGTCACTAGTTGGCGAATGTGTATAAACTACCGCAAACTGAACACAGAGACCAGGAAAGACCATTTTCCCTTACCGTTCACCGATCAGATGCTGGAGCGACTGGCTGGGAGGAAGTACTTCTATTTTCTAGATGGGTATAGCGGTTATTTCCAAATTTTTGTGAACCCCGAAGATCAGGATAAGACCATCTTTACCTGCGTATTCGGAACTTATGCGTACTGGCGGATGCCCTTCGGCTTATGCAACGCCCGGGGCACATTCCAACGATGCATGATGAGCATATTCTCTGATCTGATCGAAGATTGCATATAGATTGATTCACTTGGATTTTACATGGTTTTAGAGGGTAGTTTTATTTGGATTTGATCGTATATTGTGTATTTTGAGACATGGTTATAGCTACTTCTCTGATATTGGTATTTTGACCATTTTGTGAAGAATGTGTAGAAAAAGGGTCAAAAATGGGCTTAAATGGCTAAAGGAAGCATCGGGATGAAAAAAGGACGAAATTGCAGCACGAAGCTGGCGAACCGCCAGCTTCGCATCATTACCAACCTGGCGACTCGCCAGGTCCTTCGCCCAGAATTGCCGAGAGCTGCTGGCGATCAGCCAACTACACCATACAACGAACCTGGTGACCCACTAGGTTCGGCCGACAGTTCGAAACAAGGAAATTTTGAGCCCTATTTAACCTAATATGCATGAGATGCCTCTGATACGCTCGGATTTTGCACTGTTTTAAGGCCATTATTTGGTTCGTTTTTTATGTCAAAGTCAATCTACACGTCCATTATTCACATATTTTGTCTATTTTGGTACTTTGACGTGTTTTGTGAGAAATGTGCATAATTGAGCCGAAAAAGGGAGCCAAAACGCCAAGTTTGGGAATCTGGAGTCAGACGGCGACCGGCGACCGCCGCGGATGTGTGCGGCGACCGCCGGGATGTGTGCGGCGACCGCCGGCACGCGGCGGGCAGATCAATGCAGTGGTCCGCCTCGGAAAAATGTGCTTGGAAGAGAAGTCTCGTCCAGCGACCGCCGAAAGATGTGTGGCGGTCCGCCGCCGAGGGAACAGACTCTCTGGACTCCAACGCGGCGACCGCCGGCCAAAGTGCAGCCGCCCGCCGGAGAAAAGCGGCGAATCCGAGAAGCCCTAGATTTGCGCCCAGTTTTACCATATTTTGGAGATTTTTTTCCTTCTACAACAAGGCATGGCTTTTCCCTATAAATAAGGCCTCAAGCTTCATCAAAAAGAGAGAACTTTTACTTGCAAAATACTTCATAGAGATCAAGACCTAAAGTACTTCATTGGTGCAAGGAATTGGAGAAGGATTCCAAGAACATCAAGAACGACAAGGATTCAACCCACGGGTTTTATTTGCTTTAGTTTTATGTTCAAATTGTCTTCCCTTCAATCTATGTTTTTAGCTTATTCAATTATGTGTAACTAAACTCATAGGATTCTAGGGATGTGTTAGTAACGACTTTGGGTATACAAATTCCTTTTTCTATCTAATATCCGTTTTGTTTTTACTTTGTTTCCTCCCTAAGTAGTTCTGATGCTACATGATTGAGTGACACAATCGTGTATGATTTAATATAACTTGCTTCATAACTGTGACAGAGTTCTAGCGAGTTAGATTCACTTAGTAGACACTACAGTTAGCTTCCATTAAAACGGCATTGTTAATTGAGAGTGAGGACTTTTCAAGGGTATTAGGAGCTTTTTGGAGCTACGTGTTAGGATTGACAACCCTAATCTTGTAATCAACATTTGTATCGCATGAGCATAAGCTAGGTGACTCGTCCTTTCAAAGTATAAACTGTGCTAGGGTATTGTAGTTGAAATTTTGTATAACCATAACTGTGAACACACATCCCTGGGATTCCCTTATCTCTATCGTCTTTCTCTGTATTTTATTCGCTTTTTAGTTGGTCTATGCATTCTATTGTTTTTAGTTTTTCAAAAGTTTTTCAAAACCCAATTGTTTTTCCAGATAGTATTTGAGTCTTAGTAGAGGATAGACACTTTGTGTTCGTCTTCCCCGTGTTCGATATCCGGTACTAACCTTTAGTTATACTATATATACTCTGTATACTTGCAGGTTTATTTAGTGCTAATAAAAAGTGCATTAGCCTCCTACACCATTCTACACGCCTCCTACCCCAAAAATACCACTTTTTCACCTAGGAAGAAGAGAAGAACGAGCAGAGGACGAGTATTCATCGCAAGATTGAAGAAGAGGCCTCCAATCCACCTAATCCAATTCTAGGAGTTTCTAATTTTAGTTTTATTCTTGTTCAAACAATGTTTTTGAATATTTATTTGAATATTTCTTTGACTTTTGTGATGAACATTAGTAGCTAAATCTTTCGCAGGGTTCTACGGGGGAGATACAATGATTCTTATGTTTAATTGATTTCCTTTTTCTATGCCTTGGCTCATGTGGTTATTTTGACTTCTCTTGTGCTTATACATTTATTTGATTGATCACCTTATAAATGCATGTGGATTTTACTACAATACTCGGGAGATGAGTAGTTTAATTTGAAAGAAGAGAAGTTGACGTCTTTGCCAATATAATCGACAGATTTGAGCCTTTGAATGAAGCTAAGTATCTTAGGAGCTTTTAGGAGTTGTTACCTTAGTTCTAGGAAGGACACTTCGGTTCTAGGTAGCAATCTACAAATTATATGCTTTGAGAAAAGATATAGTTTTACCTTAGTGATAGCTTAATAACCCTTGAGACCCTTTGTTGGCATAGTTAGGAAGTTAGTTGAGCATAGGATAGTTGTTATCGATCCCGTAGGATTCTACCCTTCTCATCCTTGATCTACATCCGTTTTCTTATTTACTTTTAGTTATCTAGTAGTTGAGGTTGGTTCGTGGTAATTTGGTTGACACTGATTGTCTCTGTGGATACGATACTCTTTGTTTACTATTTGCTACATTAGCCCCGTACACTTGCGGGTTTACTTGTGTTAAAAAATAAGTTGAGTCAACCCCGTACATTAGCTCTGGGCACATTCCAACGATGCATGATGAGCATATTCTCTGATCTGATCGAAGATTGCATATAGATCTACATGGATGATTTCACAGTATACGGAGACTCCTTCAACTCGTGCTTACAGCATTTGGACGTAGTTCTGGAGAGATGCCAAGTAAAGAGTCTGGTTTTGAATTTCAAAAAATGTTATTTTATGGTCACAGAAGGGATTGTCTTAGGGTACGTGGTGTCAGAAAGAGGAATCCAGGTGGATCAAGCCAAGGTGGACGTCATATCCAAGTTACCTTTCCATACTGACTTGAAGGGGATAAGAGGTTTTCTGAGGCATGCTGGGTTTTATAAAGATTTAT
Organism: Salvia hispanica; assembly: GCF_023119035.1. Classification (NCBI taxonomy): domain Eukaryota; kingdom Viridiplantae; phylum Streptophyta; class Magnoliopsida; order Lamiales; family Lamiaceae; genus Salvia; species Salvia hispanica. The sequence continues at coordinate 20,966,044 of NC_062967.1, read as the reverse complement.
CAAGGACATCGCCAAGATCACCCAACCTCTCACCAGACTCCTTCAGAATGAGGTGGAATTCATCTTTGACGAGCATTGTAAGGCCGCCTTTAACCTTCTCAAGGAAAATTTGATATCTCCACCAATCATCTGGGCTCCTAATTGGGATCACCCTTTCGAGATGATGTGTGATGCATGCGACTGTGCAGTAAGAGCCTTACTGGGTCAGAAGATTGAAGGGAAGAGGTACATGATATTCTATGAGTCGAAGACACTAAATCAAGCCCAACAGAATTATGATACCACCAAAAAGGAGATGTTGGCTGTGGTGTATTCGTTCGAGAAGTTCCGACAGTACTTGATAGGATCCAAGGTCATCGTCTATACTAACCATGCGGCCATTAAGTATCTCATTGCCAAGAAGGAATCAAAACCCCGACTGATTCGATAAAAAGTGCATCAGGTATAAGCATGATTCAAGGAGAACAAGCAATTAACTAATTATGCATTTCTTTCACGAAACCATCAAATCAAAACGTCAAGCCATACCTAATCAAAGATAAAAAAATATCATTGGCAACTCAGTCTAATGTGTCCCTATACATGCATGTTTCCAAAATTCTCCATGTTAAACTCATGATGCAATTCACCTCGGTTTTTTTTTTTCTGAAAATAAAAAAAAACAAAAACAAAAACAAAAACCTAAACTCACGGCCCACCACTTCATCCCCCTAAACTTATTTACAACAAAGTGTAAAATAAGTTTGTAGAGTCGGTAGGGACGTGAGTAAACTACGAAAGCAATATACCTTGAAATTTTTGCGTGTAGACTGAACGGTGCAAAAATTTGAAAAACTCAAAAAAATTCGGCTGGAAAACTGTAAATGGACAGCGGTCGCTGTGGAAGAGTCAGAACGTTCCAGTGAGTGGCTAGCGGACCGTTGCGCGTACCACAGCGGTCACTAGGAGATGTCTAGAATCTGTGAAAATTTCAATCAACACAAAACGAAAATTAAATTAAAAAAATCTTTAAAATCTGAAAATAAATGGCTGGGTTGCCTCCTAACAAGCGCTTATTTTTCATCTTTAGCTTGAGATGCCTTTGGGATGCCTATCGTGGGAATTCCGTTGGGATGTCTTTGTACCTACAGTTTCACAATGTGAGCATAGAATGAAAAAAATTATAGTAGGATACAACACATAATATTTGGCAATCCCCCAAACTTAAACCAAATCAAGACGTAAAAATAATCTCGTGCAAGACCAATTAATCTACCTTAATTAAAAAATTATCCCCCCATCATGATCTCTATTCCCCAATAATTTAGAAGAATTTTTAACAATAGACCAAGATCATGCATAACAATTTAAGCTAAAAAAATTACACAAGTCATGCAAGATAAAATAGCCTCACAATGCTATGAACATGAACTCTACGTATCAACAATCAAGTCAAAGGGGGTATTCAAATTTTATAAATAAAAAGAAGCTAATCCAAGCACAACCAACAATGATACTAGGGATGTCAATATAGCCCGCAACCCGTGGGCTGGCCCAAATAGCCCGCCAAATTTATAGGGTTAGGGTTGAACTTTTATAACCCGAAAGAAATCACAACCCGACGAGCCCGCACCCGATTAACCCGCAACCCGTTAGGGCCAGACCCGAAAACCCGATGGGCTGGCCCGAAAACCCGATAAAATTTTTATTATTCCAATTTTTACTCCTAATTTGACATTTCATTGATTGATTTTATAATTATAGATACCAAAAAAAAGTAACTTTCAATTTTTATATTAAATATATAAATTATATATTAAATTTTTATTAATATAATAATTGATAAATAAATTAAAAACTTTAAATTCACTAAAAAATTATTTAAATTTCTAAAATATGCATTAAAATTTTACGAAATATCTCAAATATTAGTATTTGATCATGTTTATGATTGAGTTTAAGCATATATCTCACGTTTATCATTATTAAATATTTTACATTTTATGAATATAACTAATTTTCATCATTATTTATGGGATTGATCGCATGTTAATCTTATCGGTAGCAACCCGATTAACCCGCTGGGCTAGCCCGAAACCCGAGCTTTTAGGGTTAGGGTTGAACTTTTATAACCCGAAAGAAATCACAACCCGACTAGCCCGCACTAGATTGACCCGCAACCCGAATAGGGTTGGCCCGAAACCCGGTGGGCCGACCCGATTGACATCCCTAAATGATACCCAACAATGATTAATTCCAACAAATGCGCGACTTTCGTAGAATGACCATACCTTTCTCCAAAGAACTCCCATTGAGAGGATGAAGATACCAACGCGAATCTCTTTCAAAGACGAAGAGAATGATATATAGCATGCCCTGATCAGACTTCGAATCGCCGTAGAAATAGGTTCGAACTAGGACTACTGCACGCGAACAGGTTCAGCGGGCCGCTGCACAGCTTCAGAGCTCTCTAGACTGGTTTTCAGCGACCGCTAGTGTGCGCTAGTGGTTCGCTGGGTTGCGCTTCTGCTCCAGCTTCCAGATTTTGACCTTTATATGCTCTTTTTTAGCTCTATTTTGTTCATTTGTCACAAAACACGTCTAAATACCAAAATTGATAAAAAAAATATACAAATAATGGACATGAAATACAATTTTGACACTCAAAACGGACCAAATAATGGATAAAACATGCAAATAATGAACATCAAATGCAAATAATGGCCTTAAAGTGCAATATTCGAGTGTATCACATGCGCAGCGACCGCTGGAGTGTGCGCAATGACAACTGATTAGGATCCAAAACCTACGGAATACTAGCCAGTGACCGCTAAACACTGTGCAGTGGCCTGGGAAAATGAGGTGCACAGAAATTGTCCTATTTGCTCTCCAAGATTTACCGTACTATGCTGAAGATTTAGCATATTGAAGGTTGTAAATAACCCCTAAAGCTTCATCAAACGATCCTTTTGCTGCATACTACACCAGAGAATAATATTTGAGAGTTTCTTCCACTATTTATCGTTCAAAGTGTTTAAACCGTGGAATCAAGAAAAGATCAAGGCTACGAGATTCAACCTTTGAGTTTTATTATCTTAGTACTTATATTTCTATTTTTTTTCCCACAAACTATGGGTTTAGTATATTTCATCATGAGTAGCTAAATTCATAGAATTCTAGGGATATGTTAGTAACGACTTGGGCTTATACACTTCCTATTTATTTCATATATGTTTTCTTCATTACTTCGCTTCTATTCTGAGTTTTGTATAATTTCTTAATGTTTGAGTGACACATTCTATGATGCTATTGACTTGCAAAGCAATTGAGAGAAGATTTGTATGTTAGAAGAGGTTAGTTGACACTACAATGATTTCCCCTTAAAACGGTAATTTTAATTGAGAGCGATAACAATAGGAATCTTAGGTGCTTTTGGGAGTTACAAATATAGGATTAATGATCTACTTTGTGCCGCATGAGCAATATTTACGTTACTTGTTCTAGTAAAGTATGAACTGTGCAAGGGTGTTGTAGTTGGAATTTATATAAACCATAACTTTGAAAGCACATCTCTGGAATTTATCTCATTTTAATATGAATCTTAAGGATTCAATACATATATATTTTCCCGGACTTGCTCTTGTAAATATTTCAACAACCTAACAAACCAAACAAGAAATAGAACAATAAAAATGGTGAAAATGAAAGAAGATGAAGGTGTTATGAGTTAGGCTAAATAACAAGCAAAGAAACCCAATGGCTACTTTCACTCAACAATAACCTAATGGCTCTACAGAACTGGCAACACAAGAACTAGCTAAGCATACCTTAATATTCAACCTAAGCCCGACAATAGATTGGAATACAACCACCAGGGATTTTAGAAAAGCCTTTAAAGATGAAGGGGCTACTCAAATTTGAGTCTTTGTTCCTACAATATCATTCAAAGCTTCCATGAAATGAACCATCACAAGAGTATTTGTACATATGGGTTTAAGAAGAGTAAAACAAAACACAATATAGAAGTCTAAAAATTGTTCCGTCAAAAACGCCCGATTGGGTGATTTACTCCTGGCCAAATCTCCCGGTCGGGTGAACTTTCCAGACTCTGAACATCAAAACAGTCAGAAAGCCCAGTCGGGCGTTTGCTCCTTGGAATTCACCTGCCCGCGCATTTATTTATGGATTGCGCGTCTTTCGTAAAACAACCATAACTTCTTTATCTTAGCTACAATTGAAGCGTGTAAGGTACCCACACGAAGCTCTTCCAACGATAAATACAATGGTGGTCATAAAAGAGCATTTGAACACCATCTTGATAGGAATATCGACATTTGAAACAAATCGTAGGTCCTGCTTGGCTCATTGGGTGCCTTCACTCTTTCTATTTGTTTGTCGCTTCCCAGATTCAAATCATCCACTCCTTCTTTTTGAAAGGATTTTTCCTCAAATCTGGTTCTTCAATTCGTCTTTCGCACACCCGGATTCATATCACATTTATTTTATCTATGTGTTTTATTCTCAATTGTTTACATGTTTACTTTAATTTACAAGTTTTTAGTTTTCTAAATCAAAATATTTTGTGTTTTCAAATAGTGAAAGAAACTTAGTAAGAGATAGTCAAGACAGTCTTGTGATCATTTTCCCTATGTTTGACATCCGATACTGACTGTTAACTATACTAGATCTATTCAATATACTTGCAGGTTTATTTAGTGCTAATAAAAAGTGCGTCATCTAAGTACAATAAACAACTTTAATTACTATCTAGATGATTCAAAAATGGTTTTTGTTCTAATACAGCTACTTAAACAAAATCAAAATAACAATCAATAAAACTTGAGCAAATAAATATGATGTGAAAAAGATGAATTGAAAAAATGTAGAATTTTAGGTTCCAATGAACAACTTAAAGCTAATATTAAATTAACTCCTTTTACCTTTAAGTGTCTCTAGAGTTATTAGACGGATCACTTAATTAGATTAAACATTTTTCCAAGGTGAGAAATTCGTAGATTAGATGTTAGGATCAAAATCCCCATCAAATACCTAACATCAAACTCCCAAATTCTCTAAAATCAAAGACTCCACACAAAATTTCAACTCGTTTGAGTTTTATTGATCAAAGAGTATATTGATCTTATTTCTAGTTTAATTATTTAATATCCCGATTAATTTAATTAACCCTAACACATTCAAGAGTTAGCTAAGCAATTGAATGAAAAAGGCGCAAGAAATAATCCAAACAACTATAAGAACGAAGCGAGAAAGAATTAATCGGAAAAAAACTATAGATATAGTGCATTTTCACCAAAAGTTCTACTAAAAAAAGGTTTAGAACAAAAAAAAATAAAAGAAAAACAAATTAATTACTCCCAATGGATGAATTATCAGAGTAAAAGCTTCAATCGAGGATTCAAAGTCTATAATCTTCAATTTCTTATCCAAAAGCGTTCTTGAGGTGTGAGTGGTATGTAATTGGCTGCTGGAAGTAAATAATTAGAATCCTATGCGTTCTTTTTTCTTATATTTCACTTTTTTCCCGAATTGACACGTCTTAAATTAACTCTTTTTGCCTTTTAGTGTCTCCAGAGTTGTTAGACTGATCACTTAATTAGATTAAACTTTTTCCCAAGGTGAGAAATTCATAGATTAGATGATAGGATCAAAATTCCCTTCAAATACCTAACATCAAACTCCCAAATTTTCTAAAATCAAAGACTCCACACAAAATTTCAACTCTTTTGAGTTTTATTGATCAAAGAGTATATTAATCTTTTGTCTAGTTTAATTATTTAATATCCCGATTAATTTAATTAACTCTAAGAGTTAGCTAAGCAATTGAATGAAAAAGGCGCAAGAAATAATCCAAACAACTATAAGAACGAAGCGAGGAAGAATTAATCGGAAAAAATCTATAGAATTAGTGTGTTTTCACCAAAAGTTCTACTAAAAAAAAGGTTTAGAACAAAAAAAAAAGGAAAAACAAACTAATTACTCCCAATGGATGAATTATCGGAGTAAAAGCTTCAATCTAGGATTTAAAGTCTATAATCTTCAATTTCTTATCCAAAAGCGTTCTTGAGGTGTAAGTGGTATGTAATTGGCTGCTGGAAGCAAATAATTAGAATCATATGCATCTTTTTTTTCTTATATTTCATTTTTTCCCCCAAATTGACACGTCCGGGTCGGAATATTGATCTAAATAGTGCTTTCTCGTCATACTCACTAAAATCTTGATGGTTTGGGGAATTTGCATGTTTGAGCACTCTGTGATGGTCAAAATGGCCCATTTAGTCCATTCCTTCGGGAGACGCGATGTCTTGGCTAAGTGGCTCACTCGGGTGGCTTGTGGCAGTGTGACGGGCAGGTCAATTTCACTCGAATCCTCACGTTGCAAGATCAAGGCCCGTCCGGGTAGCTTATGTGCGCCAATCTTCAGTCCGGACGGATCTTGCTCTCTAGAATTTCCAAACTTCGCCATTTTGGTATGATTTTCACAATTTTTCTCCACACAACTCACAAAACTCGTTAAAATCAAAAGCATCCCATAATTGGCCGGAAATATACTATTTGAACTATAAAATTTGACAATAATCACATCGACAAGTCAATAAAACCGATAGAAATACGAGTTTATCAAGCTTCCAAAGGCGACACACGGACCATGCATAACCTCACCTTGATTAAACAACTTGTGCGACAATGTGAGAGATTTAGATATACATTTATGAAGCGCATGAACCGTGTGTCATGATGGGATTTCATCGTATCTTTCATCCGAATTTAGGTTTTTCAACCCAAGTCAACTTAAACTCCTCATCTAAATAAATGATGTTCCTACTCAAAAACAAAACCCTAATAGAGCCATTAACTAGATAATTCACATGAGATCCAGTACCTTTTATTAGATTGAATATGTTTTTTTCTGTGTATTTATTACTACTACGTTTTTATTGCATAATGTTTATTTTATTTTTATGAACATATTTTGTTTTTTTAATTAATTATATGTACTGTTTTCAGCTAATTAATGCATGATTGGAATATATTGTGTACACACATGAAACTCAAGGGATAATATTGATAAATGATTAAGTTGTTTGATAAAAGAAATGGAGTAATATTAATTGGAATATTATTTTTTCGAATTTCACTTTTGAAAAAAGTGAATCGTAATACTATTCTTACAAAATGTTTGGAAAAAACCAAAAAATTTAAGTATTTTAAATTTGTATTGATTAACTAAATATTACTTCCTCTGTCCCACCGAAACTGATCCACTTTCATTTTGGTTTATCCCAACCAAGATGACTCATTACTAAAAATGAAAACATCTTTCCTTTACTTTATTCCCTCTCTCTTGCTTTAATTTTTTCACTTAACACATAAAATTAAACTGTATAAAATTTAATGCAATCCAAGGAAGTGGTCATCATCCTTGGGGTTGAGGGAGCATTTAATCAACAGATGTGATATTTAATTTATAACATGCATAAAATATTTCTTTAATTAAGTTTCTAAAAACAATACATTACTCAAGTACATACGCCATGATTTTAATTATTAAAATTAAATTAAAATTTCATAAAACCAATTATTAATAATACTATTTCCTCCGTCCCATAAAGATTGTCCCATTTTTCCATTTCCGTCCGTCCCACTTCACTTTTATCATTTTTGGTAGTGGACCCCATATTCCACTAACTCATTCTTACTCACATTTTATTATAAAACTAATACTTTATAAGTAGGATCCACATCCCACCAACTTTTTCAACTCAACTTTCCATTAGATTTCTTAAAACCCGTGCCGGGTCAAAGTGGGAATATCTTTGTGGGACGGAGGGAGTATAATACTAAAACTAAGTATAGAATTTATGTTGGGAAATTTATGCTCCTAAAAAAATGCATAGTTTATATTTTTCAAATGTGAAATCAAAATTATTTAATGGATAGGGAATTTAAAATAATTAGAAGAGTATGTCTTATAGAAGTGGATAAAAAAGAGCTTATTTATCACCCAAAATAAGTGTGTTAATTTTCCCCCCTTATTAAAAAGTACTCCATCCGTCCACGAAAATTCGTCCCGGTTTGACCGGGCACGGGTTTTAAGAAATGTAATGGAAAATGAGTTGAAAAGGTTAGTCGATTGTGGGTCCTACTTTTAAAGTATTAGTTTTATAATAAAATGTGAGTAGGAATGAGTTAGTGGAATATAGGGTCCACTACCAAAAATGGTAAAAGTGAAATGGGACAAATTTTGAGGGACGGACGGAAATGGAAAACTGAGACAAATTTTCGTGGACGGGGGGAGTATCTTTCAAGCAGAGAACCTCAATAAAAAGAGGACTGAAAGTCTGAATTAATCTACACGTAATCATAAGGAATGTAAGTACACTAATGAAAACTTTAAAAGATATCGTATGTTTATAAACAAAGAAGCGAATTATATTTGTTCTTTTAAAGAGAATAAATGAGGAAATCATCTTACGTCACATAGAAAACACCTTCCACTTAGAAACATGAAAGTGAAGTGAAGGATCGGGAGAACACATGTTAGACAAAGACCAGAAAAAGAAGATGTAGCTAAAATATCACAAATTAAATAATAAAATAAGTGTGAAGTCAAATTGCTAAAGCTTGTATGACAATGAACATAGCTGAAGATATTACCTAAACAAAATAATTACGCTTGAGAAATGTAGGCGTAATTGTTTAAGTCGCTATCGAGCTCTGACTCCGAGTCATAGTGGGGCACTCAACCGCACGCGTAGCTGCCCATTGGTTGACTTATGTTGAAACTCAGAAGCCTAAAGTCAAAATTAAGAATGACGGCAGCCACACCGTAGCAATTGCAATCGCCTATCCCATTTGAATTCCAGATTTGTTTACTTTATTATATGATGGATATTTTAGATTTTAGTTAGCCATTAGGGTATCACAGCGGCATCGTCACGTTATCATTCCCTGTATCAGACCAAAATTTTCATAATGGGGCGCACTCTGTCCGCACACCTCACCACGCCTCTCAAGTTAAATAGCATTATTCACTGTTTTAGTTCTAAAATTGAGATACGAGTTCACCATATATAACGTCAAACTGAAATTACTTTATTAAAATTTAAATAAAAAATTACTAATCTTAGAAATTGAAAAAATTATAAATCCTAAATATTTTTAAATATAAAAAGTTTGTCAGTGATTGAAAATGTTGGTGTGTATCCAAACTTCACCGATAAATCTTCTTGGAGGCAAGCATGGACCTGTTCCTCGCGCATAGAAGCCCGACCAGATGCTAACTCATAGAATTCTGAAGTGCACATTGAGTTAGGGAGTCTGTTACCACGGTCGAATTGGAAGCGATCGAATCATCCTGCCACACTATGATGTTTTCCCCTTCTTCTTCAACTATCATGGTATGCATTATGATACATGCGTACATGATATTAGAGACTATCGTTCACAACCACGAACGAGTCAGGCCTTTCACTATAACCCATCATGCTTGGTGGACTCGAAATGTTCAAAACCACGAACAAGTCAGGCCTTTCACTATAACCCATCATGCTTGGAGGACTCAAATACACGCTCCACGTCTTTCCGATTGAGCTCATGCTTGTGTGCGATCAACGACCACATCAGTGTTGTGGAACACGTTATCGTTTTCACAAACACATGCCAAAGTCAATAGATCCCATCTGCAAAATAATAGCCTATATTTTACGGGCAGACATTGGCAGTGACGCATATGTTTGGTGATCTTACATGACATAAATGGTTAAATAGAGGGACTCGTTCAACACATTGAGGGCGTTGTTGGACCTAACTACTCCGACGTATGCATGCATGATCCATAATTGTTTGTCAGATACAACCTCTTTCCCAATTGTCAATGTGTGCGTTTGTGCCCGTTAGTGAATGCACTCTGGCATTCCACGGGACAATCTTCCACTCCCAGTTCATACTATTAATGTGATACGCTCGGATTTTGCACTATTTTAAGGCCATTATTTGGTCAATTTTTAGGGTCAAAGTTGTGTTGGGGTTTGTATACTAAAAGATGCTTCGAGCGTACATGCCTTTGTACAGTCAGCTTGTGCATGTATACGAGAAACGCCACGTCCACTTGTTTACCTAATTATGAGAATAAATAATATAATATAATGGTTTATTATTGAAATATGATAAACAAGTCTAAGGCTTTTTACTAAGAAGGTTAAGTAGGGAAATTCGATGAATCTCCTCATGAGTTTTCCAGTAGGGGACTTGGCCAGATCTAGTAAGAAGAAAAACGTATTCACAACCTAGATAGGCTTTGGCTACCTATTGGTACGGTTGCGGTGTTTGTGATAATTCTCTCTTACCTAAGATGAGATTAGTAACACCGGTGTGGTAAAGCACTGAAAGGATCTAATCCGAAATGTATTCTTTATTGCTATCTACTGAAAGAATATATTTCAGAAAGTTTAGTATTTTCTAGTCTATGATATTAATATCAATATTGTTTATTCAATCAAACGCCACTTTGACTTATCAATATGTGAGAGTTTGTACGTAACTCAAGTTCATGATATCTTGGGTGGTAGTAATTGAATAACATGAAGGTATTGGAATATTATTTCATAGAATTCGCGTGCCCAGTGTGGTATGATTAAATCCCTAAGGGGTGATCCCCAAGAGGTGTTTGAAAAAGGAATTTATTATTCAGAAAACTGCGCAGTTGGAATTTATTCCACGAATAATAAATAAAGTTTCAAACTAGAAAAACTCTTTGGAGAATTAATTTAATTCTAGTCACATAGCAGACAAAAGAATTAAATTGACGGATCAAGATAATCTTAAACGCGGGAAATATTATAAAATAAAATGGACCCAAGTTATTTGTAATTTGGTGATTTAAGTGGGAGTGCAATATTATTCTTTAGTGGAACAAAATAATATTCCATTGATAATATATTAAATCATGGGTCATTTGATTTAATTAGTAATTTATCTAATGGGTGAGCCCAACACTTAAGTCATTCCATGGATCCCCTTACTAGCCCAATAAGGTCCACTATAAATAATGAATGAAAGGGAAACCCTAGCACACAATCCAAGACAACACAAAACCCTAACCCTAGTGCCTAGAAATCGGCGCCTCCTTCCTCTTCCTCTTGGTCTCGATTTTCAAGCCATAGTAGTGGGAGAATTAGGGTTTTGATTATTGTTCTTGATCTATCCTAATTCATAGGATTAGATCTAGACAATTTAGTGTTTGTATTGGGTTTCCCTAGATTCATTCAAAGTTATTTAATTGGTTTTCTAAGATCCGCCCACACGGATGGAGAATCAAGGACGAGGGAATAGTACGGAAGATTCGTGGTCGATAAACCAAGGATCTCCGGGTGGTGCAGCTAGCAACGTCAATCCAATGATGGCTTATGAGGTAACAATCGAATCTACATCGAATATGCATGATTATGTGTTTATTTGATGTTATATCTATAGATCTATGTAAATTGCATGAAATTGGAGTCGAATGCATAATCAACTAAATAGATCCGTTCTAGGACCTGTTTGGTTTCCGTGTCTTCCACTGCGGTAGTCCCAACAAGTTGCATTCAAGTCCACTAATTACATATTTTATCTATTTTGATATTTTGGCGTGTTTTGTGAGAAATGTGCAAAATAGAGCCTAAAAAGATAGCAAAGAGTCGAAGATGGAAATCTGGAGTATTAGAGTCGTACAATAGTCCGCTGGCCGCCAACACCGCTGAACCAGTAGCGGTCCGCTTCGGAAAAGTTTAGCTAAAAAGAAGAACACGCCCAGCGACTGCTGGGTTGTGTGCGGCGACCGCTCCGGAAGATCCAGTAGCTACGGGATGATGGCCAGCGACCGCTGAAACAAAGTGCAGCGATCACTGATCAAGAGGCAGAAACTACAGAACACATTGCAGCGATCGCTGAACAAATTGCAGCGGCCCGCGGGGAAAGCGTGGCGCACAGATTTGACCTACTCTCTCTCCAAGATTTACCATACTGTGCTAGATATTTGCCATAATTATGGAGCACGAAAATAAGGCTATAAATACCCCCTCAAGCTTCATCAATCGAGATTTTCTGCTGCATAATTTCCAGATATAATATTTAGAGTTCTTCCATTGTTCATCAACATTGGAGGCGTTTGAAGAAGGATTCAAGAGCAGATCAAGGCTGCAAGATTCAACCTTTGGGTTCTATCATTTTAGTTCTTATGTTTTCTTGTTTTTTCCTACAAACCATGTTTTTAGATTATTCTATACAATCCCTATTTATTTAATATCCCTTTTGTTTATTACTTCGCTTCTATTCTAAGTGTTTAATAATTGTTTCACGTTTGAGTGATACATCCTGTGATGATCTATTGACTTGCAACATAATCGTGAAAGGATGTTTGCGAGTTAGAAGAGCTTAGTTGACGTTACAATTAGCTTCTCTTAAAACGGCCCTGTTAATTGAGAGGGAGAACATTAGGAGTCTTAGGAGCTTTTAGGAGTTATTAATCTAGCATTGACGCCCCTAGTGTCTGTAATCCACTTTGTGGGGCATGGATTTATTTGTGATTCGTTCTAGTGAAGTAGTTGGAATTTGTATAACCATAACTGTGAAAGCACATCCCTGAAATTCCCTTTCTCATCTGTTTAATCTCTGTGATTTATCTACAATCGTTATTTGTTTTCATGTTTACAATTTTTATTTTCAAAATTTCTAAATTTTTTGTTTCTCCAAATAGTAGAAGAAGCCTAGTAGAAGGTAGATAATTTGTGATCTTTTTTCCTGTGTTCGATATCTGGTACTGACCACTAGCTATACTATATATACTCTGTATAATTGCAGGTTTATTTAGTGCTAATAAAAAGTGCATCGCAATGCTACCAAGCATCTCGGGAAATCCATATACACGTCTGTGTATGTTCGCCAGCATCTAGGCATTGTCGCTAGTTGTTCATCTTAAATAAGTATCTTAAAAAGCCTAATCACCCCCTACAAAATCGAGTCAAGCACTCATGTCCTGTTGTGTAAGCAACATGAAGATACTCTCCGAACAAATTTAGAGTGTTGTCATATGCAAGTTATCTTAGCGCCATAATGCACTTATGCAGTGTCGATAGGCCTTCACATCAAAATCTTTCTGGGCCCTGAACGAAGTACTCGTCACGAGCAATGAGTGCATCCACGTTCTGCAGAAATAACGGCCATTGCATTTGGAACTGAAAGCAGAACATTGAATCAGTCCATCGGGTGTCCCTATAAAAATAATCATCAAATGGACAGAGAGGAGTATCCTCGCGCTCTCGATGGATATACCACTGTGGATGTAAAGAGCAATCTCGTTTTTTTATTTTTGTTTAGATTGTATGCATGGAATCCATGATGATTTTTATAGCTATATCGAGGTGGGCATTCTCGTTCATCATATTATTTTAAAAACTATTGTACTATTAATTTGATTAGTTAGATTTAAATCCTTATAAAGATTTAATCGTATTATAACATGTTTTAATTGGCTAATACTAATTTATATTGTAATATCATGTTTTAATTGTATAATATCATGTTTGGATCATTATAGTGTTGTGTCAACACGAATTATATCGTATCGTTAACGGTAGGGCTAGAATTTTCAATACGACATGAAAACCCAACATAAACTTGTATGAAGTTATTGGTTTGGGTCAAGCATTATTAGGTGGGTCAATATCGGTTTGACTATATAAGGACCCAACTCGCATTATTTGTCAGCCCTAATCACAACAGAAGGGGACGTCGCGGCCCCACCGAGCGTCTTGTACCTCCCTCTCCGCCCACCACCTATGGGTGCTCATAGGTCAATATCGTGATGAAATTACTTTCAGATCAAATCAATTTCGGCGGTTCTACCAAAATATTTGATCGGATACAATTCAGAGAAAATCAAAATTTTTTATGTTGATATCTGAGGAAAAGAATATATCGAACCAAACAAGAATTGATCAGTATTTAACAAGATGAACCAGCGCATCTGTTAATTTCATAACCGAAATTAAGAGTTTGTCAAAGGTTTTTCCGAAATTGCAAACTAGTCCTTTGACTTTCAGAAATTACATTTTCGGATGAATTTCTTACACAACTCGACCCCAGCCAGGGGCTCTGCCCCTTGGACCCCGCTACCCGGGGGCGCTGCCCCCGGACCCCGTCCATCTGTTAGGGGCTTCGCCCCTAACATTATAATGAATTCAAATAAGCGTGCACTCTGCACCTCCAGACTTATATGATGTCTCATTATGATAATACCGATCAATCAAGTTAATCCAATTACACTAAAATATCCAACAAAATACCACTCGGTCGAGTCAAATCCACTAACTCTTCTTCCACACCTCTCACTCTGTCAAGTGAATTAAGAGCGAAATCGCCACTCAGCCTATTAAAATCCTCTAACTCCTTTGTTGTCCAATTCACTCAGTAGAGTGGATTTAGGACATAAGTGCCACTCGGTTGAGTCACATTTGCTGGCTCATCTTCCCGAGTAATTCATTTGGTCAAGTGGCTTGTGCGGCGCAAGAAACTCAGTCAAGTAGAGTCTTCTGACTCGTCTTCACCTTGAGAGATATTTTCTTGGCTAGTCTCTCTGCAACCTTTAATCATTCCACTTGCATTAAGCCTCTCAGCTGCCTCACCTAAAGTGATAATTTAATTCTAAATTCATACGAGTAACCCTGAGTTTTGTTGTACGTTACTTTGACTTATTAGAAAGTTTGGATTTTTTGCAACCCTACGATCCTACTCCCTCCGTCCTGCTAAGATGTCACATTTCATAGTCGGCACGAAATTTTAGCAGTTGTTCGTCAATTGTTTAATTGGAGAGAAAATGGTGATTGTAAGTAATAAATGGAGAGAGAATGAGAGTTGAATATTTTATTGGGGAGAGAAAATATCATATTTATATTAATGTGGGAGAGAGATTTTTTCATAAAAGGAAATGTGATATTTTTTGTAGGACAAACTGAAAAGGAAAGTGTGACGTCTATTATGGGACGGATGAAGTATCATTTATTTGAGTTCTATGTAGATTTTATGTTTGGTAAATCAGCATCGAAATATTTCAGAAATAATCCTATATGATCCTAGGAAAAAAGGGATCTTCGATATATGTTTCAAACATTTCACATTTATTTTTAAGAAGTCAACCCATGTCATTCCCGAGCATTTATTAATCAACATATGTGATCTAATAAATTATTAGTTTTGTCTTATTCGACATAATGGTAACATAAGAAAATGTTGTTCACTAATGTAATTATTTGCAGCATTAGCAATTAACAATGTAGAGGACTTCAGATATAAAGGGAAACATAATTAGAACATATGAATTAATTATAAGATAATTAAAAGGAGGTAACTATATTCACCTAACCAGACTAATAAGCATATATCTAATACGTTTCGATAATGGAAGCGTGGTCCTCCTGTATAAAGAGTAGCCAAGTTGTGTATTTGATCATTGATGATAAAATTGAAACTATTTCCCTTCTTAGTTTTATGTCTCCACACAAACACTTGTTGTGTGTGTGAGAGAGAGAGGAGATAAAATGTGATGACGATGATGGCTTTTGTGAAATTGAATCTGGTGGCATTAGTCACTGATATTGACTCCACCACTATAATATGATAAAGCGGAAATTCTCTTTCTTCCTTAATTTAAAGGATTACTAAAAGACAAGAAATGTTATACACATTTTACAATACATGTGTGTGGGTGTATAGATATTTTTAATGTACTAATTCTGATCAGGTAATTATGATAATATCATTGAATATAATTGAATAAAAATATAATAGGAAAAATAATACAGAAAAATTATCCAACAGAATAAAGGTTGAAATTAAAATAATAATTTGAAATGAGATTTCTGTAGTCTAACTCAGGCGTAATGAGTGCTATTGTTTCAAAGAATTATGAACACATTAAATTTCTAAAGTAGAATGTTTCTGATAAGACTCAAAAATAGCACATATTTTTGAAAAAATAAATAACTAAAAAAACAATTAAAAGGGAAGGAAAAGGTGAAACACAATAAAAACAGAAAAAAAAACACAAATATTTTACGTCCATTTAACTTTGTTTGAACATTTTGAGTATTAATTTTTTTTTTAAGATCTTATTGTCATTATTTGGTTACTTAACAACTATTAAAAGTGATCTATTCCTACATTAGTTGAAAATTTTGATAAGGAAATTCTCATTCGGTTAATTTAGCTTATATTATTGTTTACCCATAGTTGCGACGTGTATTTTTTGTCCTACATCTTCAGTGGCATGTTGACTCGATGGAATTTAAGAATGCATGGAGTTTGCTTCCCTAAAAATTCATAATATTACAATACTGAAAATAACGAAGGAACAGATAATATAGCACTATCCAAAAATTAATAAATTAAGACTTAGGAAAACTGTGATGTGTATATACACACATTGAAATGTTATTGTACATATCTTAAATATGTAAGCACCTGAGCATCATTTTTATTTAAATGTTAATATTATCTTTTAACTTTGTACATTGATTTTAATTTTAATGATTAAAAAATTATGACTTACATCATTAATTTTATAAATTACATAAAACTCAAACCTTAGTTTATTGCTTTTTAACTCCAAATAAATATGTAAACGAGTAAATCGATATTTGATTTGTTGATGATTGTAAAATAAATAAATCAATAATAATTTTGAAGTATAAAAACAAAAGAAAATGCATAATGTAAAATAAATAACGTAACATTCAATAAACAAAAGCGTTCATATCATACAACAATTTCATGTTATACTACTTGATTAGTGCATGTTGCATTATGTCACCATATTTTCAGAAGTAACCCCCAAAATTTCACCATATTTTCATAAGTATAACACAATAATATTTTACATATTCTATTCCCTTCGTCCCACAAGAATATGCACTCTTTCCTTTTTAGTCCGTTCCACGGAATATACATTTTTCTATTTTAGAAACTCTTTTAACGTAGTACTCATTCTTCACTAACAATACTTTAATTACTTTTTCTCTGTACATCTCTCTTAGTTTCTCAATTTTACATTAAAACACGTGTCGAACCCAAAGTGTATATTCTTTGAGGACGAAGGGTTCGTATAATTTTTTATTATTATATTATTCGATATTTTTCCTAGTCATAAGATGAATTTAATGTGTCGTATAAGGTTGAATCTGAATGGTAGACCAATTTTTATTGCTAATACATGTGATTGGCTATGTGGGGAATTTGCTTTCAAGATGACCAATCCTTTCCCTTGTCAAATCACTAGAATAAAAAGTCAACCACAAATTCCACTATTAATTTCTCAAATTGATACTAGTATAAATACCATGATGCAAGCGTCCTTGTTTCATTTCGGTTTTAATAAAAATCATCCATAAAGTAAAAGCAGCCAAATGAGTCTTCAAGCATAAGCCTCTCAACATTTATTTTGCCTTTTTCGGTTCGGATCGAAAAAAAAATTAAAAAATTCGAAA
The DNA here is from genome assembly GCF_023119035.1 of Salvia hispanica. Taxonomy (NCBI): domain Eukaryota; kingdom Viridiplantae; phylum Streptophyta; class Magnoliopsida; order Lamiales; family Lamiaceae; genus Salvia; species Salvia hispanica. Next base: position 20,948,525 of record NC_062967.1, on the reverse strand, counting down.
CTCAGCCATGGCAGATGATTTCCAGCTTGGAAACGGAAGCTGGTGGGATACATCAAGAAACCGATTCGAAACCGGCACCACCTCCCCGGCTTCGTCGTCGTCGATTTCAACCACGCTGAATGCAATCGCAAGCTACGGATGGCCGACAGAGATGGTCGACACGAAATCATCAAGAGATGATCAATCATCTGGCGGCGGCGGCAACTTGCAAATGATGGGATTAGGCCTTTCCTCGCAGAGCCTGGATTGGAACCAAGCTTTATTGTACGTTCTTCTCGATATCGTTCTAATTTAATATACATATTTAAATCTTGTTTCTCTGTAGAAATGAAAAAGGGGAGAGCAGTTTCCGGTCGTTGCTCCAGCAAGATTTGAGCTCAAACCCCGCCAATTTCCGTGGATTTTCGTTGGATCAACCGCAGTTCACTTCTCAGGCGAGCTCCAACGACAGCACCATCACGTCGCAGAGTTTAACCCCCGCTTTCCAAGTGGACTCCTCCACCGCCTACAGCCTCTTGTTATCGGAAAATCAGCAGCAGCCTACCTACCAAAGTCGACCCATATCGAACTATCCATATGCTCCGGCCGGAAACAGCAACCATTTGCATTTCACCAACAACACTCCCTTCTGGAACGCGTCCGCGCCTCCAGCCGAAGCCCGGTCCAGCTTTTTCCCGCCCTCACAAAATCAGATTCCCACTTTTGATGCCAAACCAAAGGTATACACACTTTATAAAATGAGGGTTTTTTCCCTTTTTTTCGTGCTTATGTCCAATTTTGTGCATCAGAGCAAGGCAGAAGGGCGGGAATTAAGCGCGTCGGCGAAGAAAAATAGTGTTGAGGCGACGAATAAAAGGGCGCGAAGTGAAACGCCGTCGCCCTTGCCAGCTTTCAAGGTATGGTATTGGTATGCATACATACATACATGTTGAGGAGCTTTTGCTTTTGGAAAAGATGAATGAATCTGTGAGTTTCAGCTTTTATTTTTCTTTATTGAGATGAGATTAATGATGAAGCTTTGTTTTCTGGATTAGGTGAGGAAAGAAAAGATGGGAGACAGAATAACGGCACTTCAACAATTGGTCTCACCTTTTGGAAAGGCAAACAAACTCTCTTAAATTTTCATCTCCATTCATTTCTTTCTGTTTTATTACCAACATTAGTCTCATGATGTTGAACTAAATCAAACAAAATCTTCCTCTTATTTATTTATCTTATAAAACAACTTTCAGACCGACACTGCTTCCGTACTCTCGGAAGCTATTGAATACATCAAATTTCTCCACGAACAAGTCAGTGTAAGTCTCGTCCATCGATCACTCACACATGAAAATACGGAGTTTTTAAGTAATTTCTTGACAAATTTAAATATGATATATCAGGCCTTAAGTGCACCCTACATGAAAAATGGAGCTCCCATGCAAAATCAGCAGGTACATAAAATCTCCAATGAATTGGTAATTAATTATCATGTTCTTTCATGCTATAATTCCAATAATATAATCTATTATGGCAGAGTAATCCTGAAAAATCGAAGGATCTAGAAGGGGGCCGTCAAGATCTAAGAAGCCGAGGGCTATGTCTAGTGCCCGTTTCGAGCACTTTTCCGGTAACGCACGAAACATCAGTCGATTTTTGGACCCCTACATTTGGTGGTACATTCAGATAAGCAAGCAGAAAATTCATGAGACTCTAATCAAACTCCACTAATATCTAAGTAGGAAGAGAGAGAAGCAAATGCAGTGTTTCAAGTATACTTTTTGGCATGGTTTGGGCCAAACTGATGCAGTGTGGCAAAGATTAGTTTGCTAGCTAGGAAACAAATTGTATGCAGAATATATTAATTATATAGCCCTTGTAATAATTGAAGAATTATGAGTAAAAAGAGTTGGTTAGAAATGAGTAGACAATATAAGATGTCCTGAATTTAATTTAATTCAAAATATAGATTAGCTTGGTAGCTAGCTGATGGATTGGAGTATCAAAATTTTGTTGTTAGTAGCAAAAAATGAGCAGAAAAGGGGAAGGATAAAAATGTAAAGGAGCTTTTGGTGGGGAGAGAGAGCTGGCAGAGTTAGCTTTAGTGGTATTTAATTTCTAAAGAGAAATGAAAGGGAATAATTGAATTCCAGTAGAGATCATTTGATTGAAAATCTGGCTTTTGAATTGTTTATATGTTTGGAATAATATGTGAGTGGGAAGTCAGAAGGAATGTGGGGCATATGTGCAATGGCCACCCTCCTTTTTAGGGTTTATTATAATTTTTATAAATTATTTTTTCAATTAGAATGGGCATGTTTGAGTAGGCTATCACTCCATAGCTTTGTGGTTTTTATCCAATGGTCACCTTCACCTACTTTCATTGGAAGGTGGAGGCTGCATATCCACCTCCTGTTTTAAAATTATGATATTACCTAATATACATCTGCTAATGATATGATATTATATCATACTATAAGCTTAAGGTTTATGATTTATCAGCAATAAACTAGTGATTCCATTTTAATTCATCGCTTATCAAATATAGCAAGGAGTAAAGAGGGTGTATTTGTGTGTAAGTTGGCAAAGGGTAGAAAGGTTAATGCTTGAGGTCAAAGTTCTCGGGTTTGAGTTTTTTTTGGTGCCACCTCTAAATTTTTAAAAAAGAGTGCAGTTAATGTACTGTGTAAATTGTTTATTAATTATATTTCCTTGTATATCTTTTTCGCTCACCAAAAAAAGTAACTAATAATTTTAGTATATCTAGATCAAGAAAAAAGATAAGTTTAGCACATCTTCAAAACGATCATGGGAAACTTATACTTTAAAAAGTAGAATTTAAATTTAGTCCTCCATATTTACCTACAAAATACTCCCTCCGTCACATAATAATTGTCACTCTTTTCTATTTCGGTCCGTCCCACAATAATTAAATATCACACTTCATTTTTACCATAAATGGTAAGTAAGTCTCACATTCCACTAACTCATCTCACTCATATTTTATTATAAAACTAATATGAAAATGTGGGTCTCACATTCCACTAATTTGTCCAACCAACTTTTCTTCACATTTCATAAAACTCATGCCCACAATAAGAGTAATAATTATTGTAGTAGGATGAGAGTAATATATTTTGATTCATATTTAATGATTCTATCGAAAAGTTAACTGTCAACATTAACATTTTAATTAGTAAATCAGTTTAGTAAATCAGTTGCATTTAAATTCAAAATTAAAAGAACAAAAAATGTCCATTTAGATATTTTTTTTCTTTAATATTTATGATTTTTCTAAATCAAGTATATATTTCTTAACTTTTTATCATTTTAATTTTAATCTTGTCATTGTTAACCATCAATTTTTTACGGGACCTATAAATAGGGATCTAAACATATGGAGTATTTAGGAACAAAAACTATTACATTTAATTTGTTGGATAAAAAAATATTCTAGCAAATACAAAGAATCTATTTTAAACTTTAATTTTTTTAAAAAATAAATAAGAAAATTAAGTTAAACTTTAACTTTTTAAAAAATAAATAAGAAAATTAAGAATTAAAAATATTATCTAGACGACTGCAGAAGTAAAATGTCATTATAACATAATATATATTGTGGATAATATTTTTTTTCGTACTAATGTACAGTACTTCCCACTAATTTGATTGATACAAATTAGTGTGCAAGTCAAGTAAAACATATGTTTATTCATACCCCATTTAATTGAATGGCGGCAGCATCATTCATTCATCACATATGCCTTGTGATACATTTTTGGTTACCATTTAACAACCTAATATGGTTAGCCCATAAGTATTTTATTTAAAAATATTTTTTATTTTCTGCGAGTTCCGTTTCAGAATTCTGTAGAATCATGAGTTCATGATACAAAAGTTTCCATTTTACCTTTAATCATTACAAATTCTTTGGTTTTTTTCAATTTTACATACTCCTTCAAGGGAGAAATGTTAACAAAACAACACTGGAAAGGGTTTTCATATGATCAATTTATATTTCTTTTTCTTCTTTATTTCATTTCCGGCTATAACAAAACTCACTAACACAAAGGCATTAATTACTTTCATTTCATTCCATAAAATATCAAAATAATTTTCTTTCGTTGTCTATCTCACAAAAATAGTACTACTACTTTTTTCCACTGCTTCTCAGTTCTCACAAATTGTTAACACAGTTAATTTACAATAACTTTACAAATTAATACTCCTTCCGTTTCAAACTACTAGTTGAATAATATTGTTTCGAACAATTAAAAAAAAGTAATTGAGTCATTTTTTTTTAGCAAAAAGATTATTTTTTCTTTTACTTTATCTCTTGTATTTTAATTTTTTTCCTCCTACATTAATCTCATCATTTTAACATTTATATATCAATTTTTTAAAACTTGTGTCAAATTAAAGAAACACATTAACTATCTTGGAACTTAGAAATATCAACTCACAATGTAGAAAAGGGTAAAAATGAGATTATTTCTCCACTCATACTACAAATACAATTACTTCTTGGATCTACCAAGTCCTATTTTATTATTTTCATATGTACATCAATGTATATCTTATTTATTTTTTACTATTTTTGGTAATGGACCTCACATTCCACTAATTTTAATCACTATAAACTAAGTAATATATAAAAGCAAGAGTCTCCACTAACATTTTAATTTATTTTTTACTATATTTCTTAAAATTTGTATCTGATTAAACTTGGTCTTATATTAGTTGACAGAGGGAGTAAATATTTTTAAAACTCATACCCAAATCGTAAATTCAAACTTTATGGGACAAAAGGGGGTGTATTACTAGCAATATATACATAGAGTAGATGCAATGATACCTGCACATAGCCCTCATTCAAGTACCTGGTATTATATTTGTTTAAAGATCATCTAGACATAATTGCTTTGCTTAGAAGCATAAACCAATACAAAAAGAAATCACAAATCCTCGCCACATTATTGAATAATATTATTATTCATGATTACCCTCACGCTACAGCATCATCTCCTGACGCAATTAATCTTTTTATGAAATAATTAAATTAAATAATTAATTACTTTTATTGCTAGATTTGCAGTATATATGATATGTGGTAGATATGTTTTACAAACTAAAAAGATTTCTAGTGTCGTGAAGATACTATAACCTTATTTGTGCTGTTCCTTCTCCACAAAAGTTTATCCAAAACAAGCATAAATTCTTTTTCTTTATGTCATGTAATAAGTATCTCCTGTTACTTGCCATCTTAATGAATTGACTATAATTAATTGGATAGAAGCACTAGTTAAAAGTTTATGTAATAGCTATTCCATTACTACTCCAATATGGCAATATATCCTAATTAGCCAGATAATAATGATATATGAAATATAAAATTTACAGATTATTTAAAAATACTTTACTAGTTAGCACCAATAAGTGTGAAGTTTCTTTAGATAAACTTATCATTCATACGGCAGCAATGAATATATTATCGTTGCTGGAATTAATTAATTCGATAATATAATAGTCGCAGATATTTTGGTATTTTAGTAGGTTTAAGAAATGGAGGTGTTCAATCAGGAATATGTGCAAATTCGACAACTGTGGCTGAAAAAGAGAGTTGTTAACATTACCACCAGACTCAGTCATCTGTCAGCCAAATGTATTTTGCTTCAATTATATACACTCTATCAGTCCCAAGTGGAAAGAGCTATTTGTTGGAATAGTAGTCCGGTCAACGCAATTTAACTGGATCTTACAAGTGACGGATTATTTAATTTTAAAATAATTAAATAATTTATAATCGATTTACGCTCTGAGTAGATGATTTATTCACTTTCTCTAAACCAATTTCCGGTGAGTGGGAAATAATATTTTAAAGTATGTCATGATATACGGAGATATGTAATTAATTAATAATTAATCTCATTTTGGACACATAGACAAAACAATGTGACAATTGAGCATACGAAGAAAGCTTCTTAGAATGCGGGCACATTGATCGGGCCATCCAGATACATTTCTGTAATGAACAACTATGTGAGAGGTGTCTAGGTACATCCGTCCAGGTTCCTGCTCCATGATTGACGTTTGTAACGTTTGTAACCGCCGACCATTACAAATTAGCCTTAATGACATATTTGACTTCATATCCTCCACATGGCCTATAAATAGTGATGCATACTCTTGCATATTCTACGCCAAGTCATTACAAGATACACTTGAAATCTCTCCACTCAAAGCATTCTGTGCATTCATAAGCTTCCTCTCTCTTTTGTGCATTGTTCTTTTGTCGAAACTCTGTCCTCGCATCTATGTAGTTCGTCGGAGCTCTGCTGATAGCGGTGTTGTTTCATCAGAGACGAAAGTCGTTTTATCTTTGGGGACGTCACGCCAATCCAAGAGCCCTACCAAGGCGTATCTCATCTGCGGAAAGAGGACTCCTCGACTCGGCTTACACTATACAGTTTATTATTTTGAATTCTTCATTGTAATTTCGTTTCAGTTTACTTTTCTTTATTCCTTCTTTTGGGTTGTATTACGTTCGGATAGTGTTTATCTTGTAATCCAGAAACCAACAGTATTCTTACCCGGTACGAGTTTTAAAAAATGGTTTAAATAAAAAATTAGTAAAATATGGATTTATTTTTAGATAAAATAAAAAATTCGCATATTAAAAGACAAAAATGGATAAAAGTAAAGGAATCTTTAAATAGTACTCCATCCGTTCCATAGTAGTAGAGTCATTTTTCCATTTTATGCATTTCATAGAGTAGTTTTTCTATTTTGAGCGCTCCGTAGTAGTAGAATTTTTCTTTTTTTAGTAAAAATAACATATTTTTTTAATCTTATTTTCCTTCTCTCTTACTATATTTTACTTTTTTCTTTCTCATATTTTATTATCTTTTTAATTACATTACATACCTTTTCCTTAATCATCGTGTTCGAAAAAAATGTCACCACTACTATGAAACAACGAGAGTAGATGTCTTAAAATCATAAAATGATCTTTAATGTAGAAAGTGTTTCTCTTTATTCAAATAGTATGGTTCAATTTTCTAAGATGACAAAATTATTCCAAAACAATAACAAGATTTAAAACATTACATAAAATAGATGACCTCATGCTTTCGTAAGATGACGATTGAAAGTTTAGATTTCTCAAATATGTAAATAATCCCTCCATCCCAGCGAAATAAACCCAATTTTTTTTCCAACCGATATGTCCATTACTAAAATTAAAAACATTTTAATATTTATTTCTTTCTCCACTTAATGCATAAAATAACATTCGTGTCACCCAAAAAAACTTTCTTAGAACGGAGAGATTAAGTTTTTCGTTCACAATTGCAGCTAGGAAAAAGGTACACCAAACAACCATATGCATGACTGGATAACATAATTTCAGAAACAGTACTTTTAACATATAAATGCCACTTCAAATTTAAGGTAGGCAAAGTTATGACACTGGGACAGATATTGTATTAAGTAGCACAAGAGTGGCAGAGCAAGAAATACAGTGACATCTCAGGAAATAATAGAATCTTGGAAAAATAAGAAAATATATGATCTGGAATAGAGATTAGGCAGCTCCTCCCTTCAGTTTCATGGCAATTGTGGCAATGTATTTCCCTTGATGAAAAGCCTGCTGCAATTCAAGCTCGGACGGGCTTCTTGAACCATCACCGGCATAAGTCCCAGCTCCATAGGGGCTTCCACCTTTGACCTTCTCCATTTCGAACATGCCAGCTCCAAACGTATACCCGATCGGCACAAAGATCATGCCATGGTGAACAAGCTGAGTGATAGCAGTCAATCTGTAATGCATCAAATAATAAACTGTCAGTAATTTCTCTAGCAAAACACGGCTATATATGAGTTACCTCTCTTACGAGTAAAAATTCATAACAGAGTTTGTTGATCATGAGCTGTTGGAGATACAGATAAAACGTGAAATCTCGTAAGGTTAAAATGTGATTGTGGGAGGACATACGCTGTAGTCTCCTGGCCACCACCTTGAGAACCAGTGCTGTAGAAGATCCCAGCAGGCTTGCCAGCGAGCTGTTGTGTTCTCCATAGGCCTCCAGTAGCATCAAAAAATGCTTTGAATTGTGCAGCCATCATGCCAAACCTTGTAGGGAAGCCGAATATGAAGCCATCAGCCTCAGAGAGCTGATTAGGCGTGATAATAGGCACATCACTTTTTGGAGGCACGCTCATTTTTGTCAGAACATCATCAGATAGTGTTTCAGGAACCTATAGCATAGTTGCACTCAATGTTAAATTCTTTCAATATAAGTAGCTACGCAAATAATTTCTAATCAAACAATACCACGGGCCTATTCATATTCAACACAAGGAAGGGAAGAATTGGTGATATCCAAGTTTACTCTGCAAAATTAGATCCACAACTTGCCAACAATTGTGGCCTTCTGGCCATACAGATTTTTATTCATGATAAACCACTTCATATTTAGAAAAGTATAGTAACACAAATCAAATTTTATCATCAATGTGACAAGTGCTCACAGCTTGCAGAGAATGCGGAAAGAGAGCTGTTACCTGCCATAACTGGGCTTCTACTCCTTCAACAGACGCAGCTCCTTTCTTTATCTCTTCAGCGAGTTTCTCCACATGTCCATACATAGAATAGTACCTGTAGGTAGGTGTCGTTCGGTTAGCATGACTCATTATCTTATGACTATCCATCTAGGATTAAATTTGGGATTATTTTAGTTGGAGGGGGTGGCTATGACTAATTATCGTATGATTTGAGACTCAATCTCATGAACCAAACATAATACATATTTAATCATGAGATATAATCTTGCAAACCGCACAGTCCGGTAATAGATGAAAGGAATATCATCAATGTCATGCATCATAATAAAGAAGCACCTTCAAGATTTTCTGAGTAACAATAGATGTACACCAGAATCATGAGAATTTCTACTAATATACGTTAGTTCAAGTATTCAATATTTCAAAAATACTACATAGCTTTATGGAACTTGAATCCATAACAAAAGAATACTCCATTGGATCGAAGCAAATGACAAGTTCTTATTTCAAGTCAGGGACAATGATGGGTGTATATTTCGGGCTGTAATATATCACCACTGATTCTCACCTCACTCTTGCAATGATAAATAATAATGAAATACTAGAATATATGCAACAACAACTGATGCTTGTTCAAGCATAGATCAACTTACACTGAAACAATGTCAATTTTAACATCTTTACTAATAACAAAAATACTTCGGAAAAAGGACTAAGTTGTTCAGATTTACACAGATGATATTCCACACCAATTAGATTTTTTTCAAAGTTCTGAGGAGATTACAACATATTCTTCAAAATTTAGAGTTGTCTACACATAATTTTCTCAAGTAGATGTGCATTTTCAGGCTTTCACCAAGTTTAATGAACAGAAGAAAAGTCATCAAATTAAGCAATAATTAACTCGCAAACATGAAACTATTCAGAACAATCCAAGCTAATCTACCACTAACTTCGATGGATCAATTACTTTAGACTTGTTTGACCATCCTTCTCTTTACTGAATCCCATGGTTTATCACTCCAATTAAAACCCCCTTAGGCAAAACGAACTATTTTGAACGACTTGCAGACTAAATCGAAGCTAATACATAGTTTTACAGACTGATCATTCCTAAAATTACAAGTCTTGCAAAATCAAGAAACACGAATCAAGAATGATCACCAAAAATTAAAGCGTACTATCTCGAAATTCAAACAGAAAAAAAAACGACCCAAGTTATTGAAATGGTTAAAAAAAAAAAAAACAAAACCTACAGCGGAATTACAATTATGCTCAACAGAAAACGAAAAACAGAATTAGATACAAGTATGAAATTATCGCCACTTTAAAACGGAACTCACACAATGTAAACTTTGGTCGCCATTGATGATGCAAACTCTCGAGCTTTTCCTCTGCCAAGAAAATGGACGACTAAGTGTTCGACAAAATGAGAATGTGAGCTTTCAAATTTGTCGCCCAATTTAAGTGCCGAAACAAAAATTAGTTAGCAATCATAATAAAAATTATTTAATAAATGTCAAAGAATTATTTAAATCTTAATTTAATATTATAAAAATTATAACGAATGGTATAGAATGGATTTATCTGGAAAAGTCTAAATTCTTAAGGTGGACGAAATAATCATAATCATTTTAGATTCAATTTATTAAGATCAATTAATCGTGTTCGATATGACACGTGTCGTCGGAAGTGGGATTGATGCGTTAATTTAGTGTTTAAATTTTTTTATACTCCACCTTTTTCTTTTTTATTTTGTGGTGGGAATGGATTAATGTTGAAGCCTGTGGACTTGGATGATGATGGGTTGTTGTCACGCTCATCTTCATGCTGGCTTGATTTATTGCGGATTCATAGAGTCGAATAGTTTTAATTCATGTAATAAGTTCAAAATTTTAAATCACTCGTGTAAACAGTTTAAATGTTTGAGCATGAAATTAATAAATTGTATTGAAGAGTAGGAGAGGAGAGTAAAGTAGGAAAAATAAAAAAAAAATAAAAATAAAATAAGTGTATGATAACATAAGAGTAATTAGGTATTTTATTTTATTTTTTTTAAAAATAAAATGACTCAACTTAGTTGGTATATGCGGAAAACTAGAAAATCACTCAAGGGATACGACACGAAAAGTCAAAATAGTTATAATAAGTCTATTTTTTTTACCACAATAATATGATAAAATTAATAATTCATCCGTCCCATAAAAATAAGGATATTTTCCATTTTGGTTGCTCCATAAAATTATCTCGTTCTATTTTTGGTAACTTCTTCCTCTATAAAGCGGCATGTATTCTCCACTAATAATATTATAATTACTTTTTGTTTTCTTTTTTATCTCTCTCTTATTTTATTGCTTGCAAATTTGTTTATACTCCTTCCGTCCCGCTTTAGCAGTCCCATTAACTTTTCTGTCATCTTTTTGTAAAAATAATAAAAAATAGTTAAAGTGGAGAAATGGTAAAGTAAGAGACACAATAATGTAGATAAGACTCTTCTCTATATTATTCTTTCTCTTAATTTACCATTTCACCTCTTTAACTATTTTTTATCATTTTTACAAAAAGAAGACAGAAAAATCAATGGGACTGCTAAAGCGGGACGGAGGGAGTAATATTTAAATGTCGATCTCTTATATTTCATCCATCTCAGCTAAAATGACACATTTCTTAATTGACACGAGTAATTTGTTTAATTGAAGAGAGAAAATATAAATGTAAATATTAAATAGGGAGAGTGTTGAAATCAATTAGAGAGAAAAAATGATTGGGTATCTTAATTAGAGAGAGAAAATTTCTTTATTGTTTCAAAAAATAGAAATGTGTCATCTTATTCGTAACAAATAAAAAAGGAAAGTGTATCATTTTGAGTGGAACAAAGGAAATACTCCCTCCGTCCCAATAAATATGAAACATTTGGTTTCCGGCTGAAGATTTTATGCAGGTGTTGTTTTGTGAGTTAATGAAGAGAAAGTAAAGTAAGAGAGAGGGAAAAGTAGAGAGAGTCATATTTCCATTTTAGGAAACATTTCATTTTTAGTGGGACAACCCAAAAAGGAAAACGTTGCATTTTTAATAGGACAGAGGAAGTAGTATTTAAGAGCCGATTCCACGAGGAAGTATGTGATTATTTAACTAGGCTTAAACGATAAATTGGGATTATGGTGTGCTAAATAGCTACAAACTAAATGCAAGGAATAAAGAATTTAAAAGCGTGAAAGCAAAGAAATTCAAAAGGTAAAGATTAGTGTTCCTGATATCATTCAAATAAATTGTCATATATCGATTCTATATTCAAGTCAATGTACCTATTTTGTGGACAACATATCATTTTTCACTCTAACAGTACTTAAATAGGGCATGAATGGTACTCTTACTAGTCCCTTAAAATACATTGTTCAATATCCTTATATCTTGTTCGGTTGTTCACTATCCTTATATCTTGTTCGGTAGCTCTGCAAAGAAAACATTGCACCCGGTACAAACTTGCCAGGTATAACACGAGAATTGATAACTATCAGCGAAGGTGGCTGTAGGGATCAGATTAGTCTAGATTCACTAATTACCGAGACCACTTTGTTCTTGTACAAGAGAGCTCAGCCAAACTCTCACCCACGCGGCTGATTTACACAAGTAATACAAACTAAGATTACAACGAATCTAGTTCTAACTATTACAAGGTCTTGAAGCTGTCAACCCAGCTCCACTCGTACTCGCTTGCACCTGCACACTCAAGAACCAAGTCAGTAACACTAAGAAAGATCCTCTCGGATCTGAACACTAGAACTCAACTAAGAACAGAGAGTAAAACAAGTGATCGAAGAATCTTGGCTCAGAACCCGCCACAACAACACTGATCTATTCTTCCAGAACTAGATCCAAGGGAGCACCAATGGATTGGATAGAGTCAACCCTCAGACCACCAATACCTCCACCAGATAAACCCCTCGCACCAGATCAAGTTCCACCGAACAAATCTCCACACACGGCCTTCAAGTTCTCACAAACCCTAGTTCCACTCCAGTAACAAGCAATCGAAGAGATTGCTTCCCACCAGCACTCACAAAAAATCTACCACTCACAAAACCATGGAAGATCACCAAGAGATGGCCGGACGATCATCGGAGAAGAATGGAGAGAAGAGAGAATAGCTCTGAGTCGAAGAGAAGAGAGAGAGTGTGAGAATGAATAATGAAACGGCTCACCACACCATCACTCACATAACACACACAACCCTACATCCAACGGCTGGAAGGCATCATCTGAGAGAGAGGGGCACGTGGCAGCATCTGGAGTGAGGAGGTAAGTTATTGGGCTCAGCCCAATTAATAACATCCGGGCTTAACAAATAACACAGCCCAAATAAGAGTCCATCCAAAATATCCAACATACTCCACCTTGGACTTTTATTCTGGGAAACCAATCAAGTGTTGTGGGCTAAGGCATAATCATCACAGCCTACAAGGCAGATCCCTTAGCACCAAAGGACAAAGTCCACTAGCATCTTGGGAACTACCAGGTTGCCTTTAGACACCAGAGGGGCTGACACCCATTAGTCTAAAGGACTTCATGCCTCCAGCCACCTACCACCCTTACCACAGCAGATAAGGTGGCCGAGGTCTTTCCCCCGGGACATGCAACCTATCCTAGATCAAAGTGCGAAAATTTAATGCAGAAAAGAAGTTTTTCTAAAGGTAAGGGCTTAGTTCCCATGTCAGCTGGGTTTTTATCAGTATGCACCTTTTGAAGAAACACTTCACCCTTTTCTACAACATCCCTAATGTAATGAAACCTTACATCTATATGCTTTGTTCTATCATGAAAAACAGGGTTTTTACATAACTGAATAGCAGATTGAGAATCAGAGAACAACACAGGAGAGGATTTCACAAACTTGAGTTCAGAAAGTACTCCCTTTAACCATACAGCCTCTTTCATTGCCTCAGTGATGGCAATATACTCTGACTCAGTGGTGGACAAGGCCACAATGTGCTGCAGCTGTGATTTCCAACTTATGCAAGACCTACACACTGAAAATACATAGGAGGTTGTTGACTTCCTCTTATCTCTGTCATTAGCATAATTGGAATCCACAAAACCAGTTAGTAAGACACCATCATCACATTTAGAATAGCATAAACCATACTTAGCAGTTTGCTTCAAGTATCTAAGAAGCCATTTCAGAGCTTCCCAATGAACAGGACCTGGATTAGACATGTATCTACTAAGACATGACACAGCATAGGCAATATCAGGCCTAGTGCTAACCATCAAGTACATAACAGATCCAATAGCATTAGCATAGGGAATTCTCTTCATAGCATCAATTTCAGATTGAGACTTAGGGCACAGATCTTTACTCAACATAAAATGAGCAGCTAAAGGCACAGAAGCAGGCTTAGCATCAAACATGTTAAACTTCCTCAGAATTTTGTACACATAAGGTTCTTGATGCAACACAAGGGTGGATGTTTTTCTATCTCTATAGATATTAATCCCTAAGATTTTCTGAGCATCACCCAAATCCTTCATGTCAAAATTCTCACTCAAGGCAGCTTGCACACCCTTAATGGTCTTCAAACAAGGACCCATTATAAGCATATCATCAACATATAAAAGCAAGAACACATGCACAGTATCAAGATTCTTAACATACAAGCATGCATCAAAGGTACTTCTGACAAATCCTAACTTCTGCATACAAGTGTTAAACTTGTTGTTCCACTGCCTGGGGGACTGTTTTAAACCATATAAGGCCTTTTTTAACAAGCACATATGATTGGGAAACTTGGGATCAACAAAGCCCTCAGGCTGATTCATGTAAATGGGCTTATCAAGATCACCATGTAAGAAAGCAGTTTTAACATCCATTTGCTTCAATTCCCAATTAAAATGAGCACACAAAGCCAACATCATCCTGACAGTAGTGAATTTAACAACAGGGGCAAAGATTTCTGCGTAATCTACCCCCTCTTGTTGAGTAAAGCCCTTTGCCACTAATCTCGCCTTGTACATAAGGCCCTCCACCTCATTTTTCAGTTTATAAAGCCACCTGCAATCAACCACAGATGCACCAGGAGGCAAAGGTACAAGAATCCAAGTAAAATTAATTTTCAGAGAGTGCATCTCCTCCATCATGGCTTTATGCCACTGACTCCAGAATTTAGATTTAGTAGCCTGCTTATAGGTTTGAGGCTCATCACCATCAGATTCATAAACATTGAAAGCCAAATTTACAAGAGCAACTAAACCAACAAAACCATCATATCTAGAGGGTTTACTGACATTGACCCTTCTAGTTCTATCTCTGGATAACACATAATCCTGCAAGTTAGTATTATCAATAACATTTTGAATGCCACTAGGGCTATTTATCACATTCTGGACAGGACAGGAGGAGAGTTTCTAACAGGACTGTCATGTAAATTGGGCACATTGTTACCAACATTTTGGGCAGGATTATTGTGCAACACATTTGGATTTCCTTCATCAGGTGTCTCATTAGAAGTGTAGACTGGATAAGTGTTCCAAAATGGCTGCTCCACCTCACTTGGAACATCACTAGAATGCTCCACTCCAGTGAGTGTATCTGTGGACTCCACCTCATTGAGGGGTTCATTGTCCACATCTATAGGATCTGGGCTACTTGTCAATCTTAAGCAGGGGAATTCATCTTCATTGAAGACTACATCTCTGCTTATAATGACCTTTAACCCAGGTCACTTCTTAGCCAGACTCTATACCCTTTGACACCCTCAGGATATCCTAGAAAAACACCTTTTCTAGATCTAGGCTCAAGTTTATCAGACTTATTATGCACAAAAGCAGTACAGCCAAAAACCCTTAGGTGAGAAAAATCAAGAGGCTTGCCATAGAACACATATTCAGGACACTGACCAATCAGAGGCACAGAAGGAGACCTATTTACCAAGTAAGTAGCAGTCAATAAAGCCTCACCCCAAAACTTTTTAGACAATCCAGACATAGAAAGCATGCATCTCACTTTTTCAAGCAAAGTTCTGTTCATTCTCTCAGCAACCCCATTTTGTTGTGGGGTATAAGGCACAGTTCTATGTCTTTTGATTCCAAAGCTATCACATAAATCATCCATCTGATTATTACAAAACTCCAGGCCATTATCAGTTCTAATAGCCTTAATCTTCTTACCAGTTTGAGTTTCAATCAAGGTTTTCCAAGTTTTAAGTTTTTCAAAAACATCAGACTTGTGTCTCATCAAAAAACACCAAACTTTTCTTGAGAAATCATCAATCACAGACAAGAAGTAAACACATCCAGAGTGAGAGGACACAGAAGCTGGACCCCAGACATCCATATGCAAATATTCCAAGATACATTTACTCACATTAGCAGGAGCAGGGGTACTAGGAAAAGAAACTCTATGTTGTTTACCCAGCACACAAGAATCACAGAAAGGCAACTCACTTTGAACATCATTATCAGAAAGAATGGCATGCTTTTTCAGGATACTCAAACCTTTTGCACTCATATGACCTAGCCTATTATGCCACAACATGGTTCTGTCAGTTTTAACTACATTGGCATAAGCTTTTTCACATGCAAGAGGCACAACATTACAAACATACAAGCCACATTTTTTCTTAGCTTTGAAAAGACACATAGAACCTCTGCAAATCTTCATACAGCCTTCTCCCCACTTCCCCCCCATACCCTCATTTTCAAGAGCAGTACAAGACATCAAATTATAGCACAGATCAGGAACATATCTGACATCCTTTAGGCTGAGCACATAACCATTTTCAAACTTCAAACACACAGTGCCAATACCAAGAATTTCACATTTCTTGTCATCAGCCATTGACACAAAAGTCTTAGTTACAGGTTTCAGCTCAGAAAACACTTCCTTAAAAGGACTCACATGATAAGTACATCCAGAATCACACAGCCAATCATTTGAAGTGAAGGGACATGCAGGAGAGGCATTCACAAATTGCAGGTCATGCACCATGAACACAGAATCATTGACATTGTCATAAGTAGCAACATTAACAAGGGTTTCAACCTGGGGATTGTTGTTAGGAAACTTATTCTTCTTAGGTTTAGTGCACTCTCTCTTATAGTGCCCAACATCACCACAGTTGAAACACTTCCTATAGGTTTTAGGATCCTTGCTTCTAGACCTAGACCTAAACTTTTTCCTAGAGTTTGAGGAATTACCAGAACCACTACTGGGCTCATTGCCCCCTCTAGATTTAGATCTTCCTCTAACATTCAACACCTTATTATAAGCATTCTTATCAGCAGCCCTTTCCCTAAGCTCAAGTTCTTTGGATTTCAGGGAGCTAATAATCAGGTCTAGAGGAGCAGAGTCTCTACCATACTTAATGGCAGCCTTAACATCACTATAGGAATCAGGTATGGCATTCATCAGGGCTATGCTTGTGTATTCATCTATGGTTTTATCACCTGACCTCTTAATGTCCTGAACTAACTTCTGAAACCTATCCACATTGTCATCAATATCTTTAGCAAGATCAAGCTTAAATTTGAACAATTTTTCAAGCAAATACATTCTGGAAGACATAGAGGTTTCAGTATACAGAGTATCAAGTAATTTCCACATTTCAGCAGCAGATTCCTCATGATCAACTTTTCTAATCACAGAATCAGATAGATTTAACACAATGGTAGCCCTAGCCAGATCATTCATCTCATCAATTTTATCCTGAGCAGTATCCTCAGGTAAAGTACCATCAACAACTTTGAACACTTTTTGTTGAATCAAAACACATTTCATTTTCTGTTTCCAAATAGCAAAATCATTTTTACCATTATAAGGAACCAAACCAACAGGTTGAGCCATTTTAGCAAGAAAATTTGCAAGAACACAGGAAGCAAGACAGAAACACACGACCTTACACACCTGAAAGCACAGAGACATACACCAGCAACACAAGAACAGACCAAGAGCTTTCACACAACAGAAAGGGACTCAAATCCTTGACTGTCACGAGCAAGACTGGCCAAGGCTATCCCAGCTCGCAATCACTCACTACTGGAGGGCGCAGGGGGTCACTTGGGCAGTACAAGATGCTTGGTGGTCAAGTAACTTGAGATCACAGATCACAGAGCACAAGAACCAGCGGAAGCAACACAGAGAAGAGAAAGCACAGAAGTCCTAAGTCCTTGCCAGAGACTGTCTACTAGAAACAAAAGCCCAAGCCTATATTTGGCACTAAACAGAAAACTTAAACAAGAAGGATATAGCCAATTTACCAGAGTGAATCCCCTCTCGAAGGAGGATTCCACTTGCCCACCTCCTTAAGCGACTCGGCGTGCTAGACTAATCCCCCCGTGGCTCTGATACCACTGTAGGGATCAGATTAGTCTAGATTCACTAATTACCGAGACCTCTTTGTTCTTGTACAAGAGAGCTCAGCCAAACTCTCACCCACGCGGCTGATTTAAACAAGTAATACAAACTAAGATTACAACGAATCTAGTTCTAACTATTACAAGGTCTTGAAGCTGTCAACCCAGCTCCACTCGTACTCGCTTGCACCTGCACACTCAAGAACCAAGTTAGTAACACTAAGAAAGATCCTCTCGGATCTGAACACTAGAACTCAACTAAGAACAGAGAGTAAAACAAGTGATCGAAGAATCTTGGCTCAGAACCCGCCACAACAACACTGATCTATTCTTCCAGAACTAGATCCAAGGGAGCACCAATGGATTGGATAGAGTCAACCCTCAGACCACCAATACCTCCACCAGATAAACCCCTCGCACCAGATCAAGTTCCACCGAACAAATCTCCACACACGGCCTTCAAGTTCTCACAAACCCTAGTTCCACTCCAGTAACAAGCAATCGAAGAGATTGCTTCACACCAGCATTCACAAAAGATCTACCACTCACAAAACCATGGAAGATCACCAAGAGATGGCCGGAAGATCATCGGAGAAGAAGGGAGAGAAGAGAGAATAGCTCTGAGTCGAAGAGAAGAGAGAGAGAGTGAGAATGAATAATGAAAAGGCTCACCACACCATCACTCACATAACACACACAACCCTACATCCAACGGCTGGAAGGCATCATCTGAGAGAGAGGGGCACGTGGCAGCATCTGGAGTGAGGAGGTAAGTTATTGGGCTCAGCCCAATTAATAACATCCGGGATTAACAAATAACACATCCCAAAATAAGAGTCCATCCAAAATATCCAACAGTGGCAACCACTAACAGAGAAAATTACCTAGTATAAGCTTTTTCCCTTTCTCCAAAACCTTGAAAACAAACTCATCTCCCATTTTTGGCCTCTCACCCCTCCAATTGAAAGCACAAGACGACAAATTCGTGAAGCCTCGGTATGAATTGCTACCGGCGTTGTGTACGAATTTCAATCCAGGTATGCCGGTGGCGTTCGATTCTTCATGACCACCAAATTTGCATCTATGAATTTGGGTGTTACCAATCAGTTTCCCCTCCCATGCATGTTCATCTCACGAGCATCAGATTGAATAATATGTGACTCAAGTAATCACAACGTTGTAAGTGATTGTCACAATGTCTCAGGAAGAACAACTGACCGTCGTAATGTGAGACACTTGTAGTTAACTTCGGAGGCCTATATATAATATATGCCCACGTTGTGGGTTTATAACATTTACAACTTGAATTTAATTCAGGCATAGATGGACTGCGTTACGAAGAGATTAGGCATAAAAAATACATTCGTAATGTGACAATTAATTGAAGGCATCTTCGTATCAATAACTCAACTTATTTTAACACAAGTAATACCCGCAGTGTACGGGACTAGTGTAGCAATTAGCAAGTAAGAGTATCATATCCTACAGAGACAAATTTGTACCAACTTAACTACCACGAACAAATATTAACTACTATCTAGACAATCGGGAAAGGTTTGATTTGTTCACTACTGAAAGCATATAATAAGCAAGTAAACAATTGAAAACAAGTAAACAAGATATGAAAAGACAGTATAGAGAAAATTGTAGAACTCAAGGATCCGATGCACAATTCCATCTTATCCAATCAAATTGTCTTACCTTTTGGTGTCCCTAGAGTTATTAAGGTGGCTACAATTATAGATTAAACCCCCTCCCGAGGTGAGAAACCTATAGATTAGGTGCTAGGATTCAAGTACTCTTCTAATCCTAAACCCTTAACACACAAAAGCTCATTAAGATCAAAGACCTCACTCAAAACCCCAACTCTCCCGAGTTATATTGTATTAAGGTGTGAATTATTCTTATTTCCAGATTAAGTATTTCATCTCCCGATTAATCTAATTAATCCTACACAATCAAGTGGTGATCAAGCAATTGAAAGAAATAAACCCAAGAATAATCAAACAACTACAAGAGCAAGGTAAGAACAAGATTAATTGAATAAAAATTATGAAATTAGTGCATCATCACCAAGAATTCTACAAAAAGTGTTTAGCTACTCATGTTCATAGAGAAAACTAAGTTTAACACAAAAAAATCCAAACAAAAACATGAAAGATAGATACTAAGAACTCTTGTGGAACGAATCTATGGAATGAAGCTTCAATCATCCGATCTGGAGTCTTCAATCTTCAATTCTCTCTCTCAAAGGTGTTCTTGGGGGTGTGTGTTGGAGGCTATAGGTATGGAATGATTAGGTAGTCTCTGCAACCCTAGCCTTTTCCTCCTTAAAAAATCGTGTTTCAGCAAAATTAACTCGCCAAAACAGTGCACCTGGCCGCGTGAAGATTTTCGACCTCTTACGGGAAGTCCAACACTTTATCACTTGTACCCGGCCGCATGAAAATTTATGGACAACGTAATGTTCTTATAACGACCATAACTGCTTCTACCAAACTCCGATTGAGGCGTGCGAGATATCTACACGAAGGTCTTTCAAATACAAAGAGATTGATATGCATTAGGGGCTGATTGGACTTCAAAATCTCCAGTAAAATTTTCTCAAACCAAGGCTGCTGCACATCCACATATTTTGTACCTTTTTCTACACATTCTTAACAAAATGGTCGACATACCAACATAATAGAGAAGTACATATAAACACGCCCAATAATAGACAAATATGATCAAATTCATACAAAACCACCCTCTAAAACCATGTAAAACCAAGTACCCACATATTAAAATTCCCAACAAAAGACCATTTCCCAAAATAAATCTCAGATAAGTAAGACTTTGTCGAACTTCTTCCTCTCATCCGGTCCCCACTTATTTGGAAACCCAACCAATAAATCTTCAAGACTTCGTCTCGCTTATACCTCCAAAAATTTCTTATTTTTTATTTTTATTTTTTCTCCTAGACTTCGTCTAGCTTATACCTCCATTTTTTTTACAATCTCACCACATCTTAAAGATATCTTTTCTCACTATATTCTTCTAACTCTCATTTTTCATAATTCATTACATGTAGTGATGTAGAGTCTAGGATTCCCAACCCAATTGGTTAAGACTCAAAATTGGTTAACAAAAGGTTATGAGTACGGTTAGTGTTTGAATAAAGATATGGCTAACAAAATTGGCCTAACGTCATCTCCTCTTTCTAAAATCACTTGTAGACTTAAGAAGACCAAGAGCAAGTTCTAAAAACATAAAGCACGATTGATGATACATCATACATGAAAAGATTAAGACTCAATTCTCACTCGGGTAAAAGCATGAATCAAACAAACAAGAAATTCGTTACTTATGCACCTGTTACTCAAACTTTCAAGGCAAACAAGTAATTCGTTACTTAAGGCCATCTGCATCCGTGTCTCAATACCGTCGCTTAACCGTCTCATCCCATCACTGTTCATTGGCCCCACTGCACTTTTTACCCCAATCTTTTAACTAAAAGACAACACATGCATCTATCTATCTCTTAACCATCTTATCCCTTAACTATTCATTCAATTTCATTTTTTATTTTTATTTTCAACAAATTCAATTAACAAAAACACACTTTATTAAATAAACGAATATTAAAATTTAAAATCCTAATTTTTTTTTTAAAAATACATAATTAAAATCCTAAAAAATAAAAAAAAAACACATAATTAAAATCCTAAAAATATAAAAAAGACATAATTTAAAATACTAGAAATTAAAAATTGCACCCTTAAATTATAAAAACTACTTCGCCGACAAATCATCCCCTGTAGGCGGTGGCGGTGCCCTCAAGCTAGGTGGAGGCGAACTACCAAGTTGATTTGCCAGATACTCAATGCCAGTCAGATGGGCTTGATATTGGGGACGCGTCATGCGGGAAGTGTCAGCCATCGTGACGGTGAAGTACATGGACATTAGGGAGGACGACGACCCTTGGGAGCCCGCTTGGCTTGATTCGCCTCGGCCCCTATCCCTCCCCCTCCCTCTAGCCGCCTTCCCTTGCGGCCGACGTTGTGTACCGGAGGAGCCCCCTGCATCGGATTGTGAGGCTTGTGAGGCGGTGCCTTCACTAGACGAGTATTGGCCACTCGCCGTATGCTTCGTGCGTTTCGAGCTCGAGCTCATGCAGGAATCGACACTGCCAGCCCACCTATCCATATGTTTGACCGACTCCCAAACATCGGGAAATTTGAAATCTTTGTCGGTGTTGGACTTAAAGACTCGCAAAGCCGCTCTCGAATGTCGGCTCTACTGGCCCCGCTTTGGTATTGCTCCGCTTCCCTCTTTTAGATCCCACAAAATCTTTTGACGTTTCTGTCGGCTCGCTCAAAATGAGCGCGAAGCATCTTCAGGTTGCGGCGGAAGGCCCCCTTCGGCTTATTTGCGTTGTATACGACAATGACCTTCTCCCAAAAAGCCTTGCGAGTTTGTTGAGTCCCGAGAATGGGATCGTTCGACGTACTGATCCAAGCGTAGAACGTAGCCATCGTCTCCGCTTGTGGGTATGGATGACGACCGCTGTCGTCTCCGTCATCCACCGCATCCGGAGTGTGTTCCTCCGGAATATCATCCCAAATTCCCTGCGTTTGCAAGCTCCTCGGACCCAAAGGAGGGGGAGGACGATATTATGCATCAACTAAAAAAAGATGGTGTCGCTGAGAACCGGAAGCACCCAAAACATTGTACGTGCCCCCCAGTCGACAAACGCGTTCAAGTCGTAGCCGCCACCCTCGCCGCCAGAGTTTCCATCACCGGACAATTTTGCAGAAATTGGAGAGGAAAGAGAGATGATGTTTGTGAAAGTGTAGTACATGTGTGTGGAAAAAATGGTCGTGGAATTGTGTGCGTGTTGTGTTATTTATAGATGAATGTCGGAGAAAAAAATTTAAAGAAAAAAAAAAACGGGCAGATAAAACAGATTTTTTATTATTATTCAAAATTTAAAAATAAATAAAAAATATCAAAAAATCGTCGCCCACTCGCGTGCTGGCGAGTGGGCGTCATGCCGCGCGCCAGAGCTTGCCATGTGGCGAGACGACTTGCGGCCCAGCCCTCCCCCCCAAGACACGCGACGAGACAGAGCCATTGCAGCGGCGTCTCGCTGGGACGAGACCGAGCTCGCAGCGAGATGCCGCTGCAGATGCTCTAAGGCTCCGAAAAGTTAACTGAGTTCTCATGTATAGATACACATGCCGCTTGGGGCCGCGCACATTTTCAAGGGCCAACGTAAAGTGTTTTCTACAATATCAAACACGGGGTTTGACCAGAAAATATCCATTTTCTAGGCTTTTCTATAATATTAATACCCTAACCATCCACGACCCTGGCTCGGATTCAGGCCCAAGTCCCCTCTACGTCATCATTTTCCTAAATTTGAGTCCGAGGCCACAACTCCTCTAACCCTGGAGGCTTCATCCCAGACCACAACTATTAAATTGCACTATTCACAATTTCGACCTATTTACTCGTAAATATTGAAAACGTTGAACAATTGTAACACGAAAAATTCATTTTTAATTCAAAAATAATAAATTATAAACTAAAAAAAAATTAAAAATTAGAACATAAAAAAAATGCAAAAAATAAAAAAAAAAAAAAAAAAAAAAAAAAAAAAAAAAAAAAAAATCAGAAAATTGGGCTCCGTCGCCCCTCTCCCTCTTCTTCCTCTCCCCCTCCCTTTACTTCCTCTTCCAAATGCAAAAATTGAGAGCTCCGTCACGGCCCCTCTCCCTCCATCGCCGGGCCAGGCTGGACCCTGGTCGCGGCCCAGGCCGCAAAACCGTCATCTCTATCGCGCGAGGCCGCGGGCCGGGCCGCAGTTGGGTCCCGGCCTGCTGCGTTATTTATGCCCTCCCCTTCAGTTTGACACCTACCTCCCTCTCCTCTCTATTCGTCCATAGAAAAGGTAAAGTTTTTACACAGTGCAGTCAGCAATCATAAAAACATGAAACAAATATAAGTGTGGACTTTGTTGAATAGTCAGCCAAAAACGTTTAACCAATTACACTTTACACCATTCATTTCTATTCCATATGGCGTACTACATCTACAAGAGTAAAACTTCTGACTCCGTCCCTGGCTGATAATATAATCAGATTCCATTATGTCGCTCTTCTCTTTCACTACAATCCTCTGCTCCCTGCTTCACTCTCTCCCCTTTCTTAGTTTAACAGTTGGGGCAGTTTATGATCACATACTTTTCCCAAATCAAACACTTGTTATTGGCCACAATCTTGTTTCTCAAAACCAAGTTTTTGAAATGGGTTTTTTCTCACCTGGCAAATCCTCAAATAGATTCTTGGGAATATGGTACAAGACCACACCAGATGTTGTAGCTTGGGTTGCAAACAGAAACCATCCCATCACTGCCCACCAAACACCATATTTTATGATATCTGGAAATGGAAGTCTTGTAATAAACAGTGGCAAAAGCATTATCTGGTCAGCGAATTCATCAAGAGTAGCAACAAATCCAGTTTTACAGCTGCTGGATTCTGGAAACTTGGTTCTTCTAGACAACATGGTGGAAGGCAGCTACCTATGGCAGAGTTTTGATCATCCAACTGACACTTTATTGCAGGGGATGCAACTAATGGATGATGCAGATTCGGGGGTCGAGAAATATTTGTCCTCGTGGAGAAATGCTGATGACCCTTCTCCCGGAGATTACATATTGAGGATCGAAAACAAGGGCTTGCCTGATGTTGTAACGCTGAGAGGGACAACAAAGAGGTACCGGCTGGGGAAGTGGAACGGTTTATATTTTGGTGGTGGTCCGCGCCTTCCCAACGCCATGTACAATGTCTCTGTGGTGTTCAGGCATGAGAGGATGATATCTGTGGAAGAGGCCTACGACAGCACGGCTGTCACGAGAATAACGCTGGATCCATCCGGCACAATGACACGCTATACGCTCAATGCTGGAAGAGACAGATGGAATCGCGCTTTCACTTTTCCTCAAGATACATGCGATGAATATGGTATTTGTGGTCCTAATGGAATATGCAAATCTAGGACTGACAGTCCGGTTAGATGTCAGTGTTTTAAGGGATTTTCTCCTAAGTTTCGAAGCTATTGGGACCTTCAGGATTGGTCGGGAGGGTGCACTAGAATTGAGCCGTTGAATTGCCATGGTGGAGATGGATTTCTAGAGGTTGGAGGGGTGAAATATCCTGAGATGTTGAGTTTTTGGTTGAACATGACTATGAGCCTTAGTGAGTGCAAAGCCGATTGCTTGAAAAACTGTAGTTGCACTGCGTACGCAAATCCATTCATTACTAATGGAGGAAGTGGATGCTTGATGTGGTTTGGCGAACTCATTGACACAAAGGAACTTTCAGCAGCAGATAGCAAGCAGAACATCTATATCCGCGTGCCAGTTTCTGAACTAGGTATCATCACCATTTCTAACTCTTATTCCTATAGATGGAAATAACATTGACTGGTGAATTTCTCTGTAGATTTGAGCACAAGTTTAGAGGATGAGAAGGAGAATAAAAGGCCTATGAAATTAATACTGATATCAATAGCTTCTGGTGTTCTCATCTCAACCTTTATCAATGGAGGCATACTTTTTGTGGCAAGACTAAAGAGGCAAGGTAACAATTCATAATGCAAACATATATTGGAGTGAAACACATTTATCTTTCCCTTTATTTGTTGCAGTTAAAAGAAAAAGTGAGGACCTAGAATTACCTGTGATCAAAATGGAGACTATTGTGCAAGCAACAAATAATTTCTCCACCGAAAACATGATTGGGATTGGAGGATTTGGTTCTGTTTACAAGGTAGAAATTTACTAAGTGAGAGTGTTGAAGTTAAAGAAACACATGAATACTTTATTTGCAAACTAACAACTTGCATAAGCAGGGAAACATGCCTTCCGGAGAAGAAATTGCAGTCAAAAGATTGTCGAGATCCTCACACCAAGGTCTTGAAGAGTTCAGAAATGAAGTTATGGTGATTGCAAAACTCCAACACAAAAACCTCGTCAAACTTTTAGGATGTTGCATTGAAGAAGACGAAAGGATGCTAATATATGAATACCTAGAGAATAAAAGCCTCGATCTACTTGTTTTTGGTACTCAGACTTATCCTTTACCTTCTTTTTACCAAAATCTCAGAGTTTCATCCTACATTATGACAAAGAGATTAAGACATCCACTGTGGACATTGTTGTTCAATCATTCGCAGATCATAGTCGGAGCACACTTTTGACCTGGCCTATGCGTTGTGACATTATTATGGGGATTGCAAGGGGACTGCTATATCTCCATCATGATTCCAGATTAAAGATTATTCACAGGGATCTGAAAACGAGTAATATTTTACTAGACAGACATTTAACTCCGAAAATATCAGATTTTGGGTTAGCCAGAATTTTCGAAGAGGATCAAGCTCTTGCCAGAACAAAAAGAGTTATAGGGACATTGTAAGTTTACTTCCTATAACTAAACTTACTCCATTAACTATTTCCTATATTGGCATGTTGATAAATAATTTTATGCAGTGGATACATGGCTCCTGAGTATGCAATTGATGGGAAATACTCAGTGAAATCTGACATCTTTGGTCTTGGAGTGGTTTTGCTGGAGATAATTAGTGGAAAAAAGAACAGAGGATATGAGGACACCAATCACAATCTTAACCTCTTGGGCCATGTATGCAAATACTTTGATTCCATTTTTGTTTATATGGACAAATGTCAAAAAACTTAGCTTGTTATTAATGTGGTAGGCATGGTTGCTTTGGAAAGAAAACAAGAGTTTGGAGTTGATGGATGGATGTTTGAAGAATACAGTTAGGGAGTGTGAAGTGAAGAGATGCATCCAAGTGGGGTTGTTATGTGTTCAAAAATGTGCAGATGATAGGCCAATCATGTCATCAGTGGTTTCAATGTTAGGATCTGATGGAGTAGTTTTGCCAGAACCAAAAGAGCCTGGATTTTTTATTCAAAGAAGTTCAAGCCCTGTGGAAAGTTATGCATCACCAAGTCTTAAGTCAGAGAACACAATCACCATTACAGACTTGGAGGCCAGATGAGGAAACCCTCAGAGTGCTGTGCTCCCTATGCTCCCTATCCATCTCTTTCTTTCTCTCTTTTAATGGGAGAGAGATTTCAAGAGAGAGAAAGGTGTTTTATCTAACCGTTTATATTTGACATCCTTCAGTCAAAATGTTGCTTGAGGGGTCTTCTACCTCCAGTGTAAATTTCAAGACGATCGGAAAGCATTTGTAGTATTTCATAATGATCAATGAATGAAGAAAGAAGAGAGTTTTGATAAGTGATGCGAGTAAAATAGAGTAGTAAAATTAGGATTATTTTATTTTATTTTATTTTATTTTTTTTGCGTGGGGCTTATTTTGATGAACTGAAATAGAAACATGAGACTATTTTTGTGAAACAAGGCTGTTTTGTAATACACCTGTTTCACTTCAAGTGAATCCCTTCAAGCTTTCTGCAAAATACATCTCAAAAATAACATTTATAAGCAGAAACTTGTCATAACCATATCTCAATCGAACAAATGAAAATCATAGCATTAAAACGATCATACAGGAAGAGATCAAAGCAAGCACATTGAACATTTATAAGTTAAATGTACCGCAAATTCATCGGGCCTCTACGAGGGAAATCGTGATTGCATTTGTTGAACTTGTGGTGGTTGTGCTAACAGAAGTTTCACTCTTTAGTATCTCTCTTCCTGTAAAGAAACCAGGATGTTTGGCTTCAGGCAGAGCGCCGCCGTTGCACAGCATCATTACCACTGACGACATGCTCGGCCTGTCTTCAGGGTGCTGTTGAACACATAAAAGACCAACATGGATTGATCTCGTTACTTGTGATATGTCGCATGAATTTTTCGCACAAGATTCGACCAACTCAATCGACCTGTCTTCTTCGTAAAGCATCCATGCCTGTTAACATCATCATATTTAGAATTATTGATCTCTTGATTCTATAAGATTGCTGCATTATGGAATGCTTACATGCCCGAGAAGATTGAGGCGGTGATCGCTATGCACAAATCCTCTGTTTCTCTTTCCGCTCACAATTTCAAGCACTATAACTCCGAAGCTAAACACATCAGATTTCACCGAGAACATGCCATCCACAGCGTATTCCGGGGACATGTAGCCGCTGCATGAAATTTTCACTACAAAGATTAATTGAACATAGTGCAAGTGAATGTAAAATGCATCACTAATGAAATAATCCTACATACTATGTTCCTACTACTCTGCTTGTGTTGCCTCCGGTTTCATTCCCCCCAAAAGTTCTAGCAAGGCCAAAGTCTGATATCTTCGGGTTCATATCAGAATCCAGTAGTATATTGCTGGCTTTGAGGTCCCTGTGGATTACTCGAAGACAGGAATCTTGATGAAGATACATAAGGCCCCTAGCAATGCCGTTTATGATGTTGAAGCGCCTCGGCCAGTCAAGTAACAAGCTTCTCGTAGGATCTGACAAATAAGGACATATTAACTATGGAGCATTTATCTTTACAAGGAAGATACTCATTTCAAATCTGGATTGATCTAATGTACGTAGTAATTGGACGAAGCCTTACTGAACAGTATTAAGTCGAGACTCTTGTTGGTCATGTATTCATAGACCAGCATCTTTTCCGTTCCTTGAACGCACCATCCTAGAAGCTTCACTAGATTTCGATGTTGAAGTTTAGCAATGCAGATTACTTCGTTCTTGAACTCATCTACTCCTTGATGGGAAGTTTTTGACATACGCTTGACAGCAATTTCCTGTCCCTCGTCTAGGACGCCCTAATATCATAATATACGTACGATATGCTTTAAACCAAGTTTATATATATAATCAATGATTTAGCTTCCTACCTTATAAACAGGCCCAAATCCACCCTCTCCAAGCTTGTTATCCATGGAGAAATCATTAGTAGCTTTAACTATGATAGACAAGTCAAATTGTGGTAGCTCTAGCTCCTTATTGTCACTTTCATCAGGCTGATGATCATCGAGACCTAATACTTCACGAACGATGAGGATGATATAGTGAATACAAAGAAAGGCAATCCAATTCTGCACTGAATAATTTATTTCCTCGTTCGTTACCTATTTCTGATGATTGGTGGTTCATCCTCTTCCTCATCTGGAAATACAGCAACAAGCTCAGGCACACCAGAATCACCCCAACCATTAGACACAGCGTCACAATAACTACTTGTCGTTTCGTTCCTCTTGACTCGTCTGTGGGATCATTAATACAAACAACACATCATATATTTCCCGGTTCACACAACAACCCTGAATATATTATGAATGAGAGATGTCACCTGACTCGGACGAAGCCAGCCTAATGTAGATATCCTGGCCAGAACCAGGAGACATGTCTCTTATGTTAACAAGGTCACCAAACCAAAGTAGGCATCCATTTTGTCCTCTGCTTATATCAAGGCTAGCATAAGCCATACAAGAACAATTTTTGGAGCAAACTTGGTTGCATTCTCCAAGGCTCAAACTAGCGTTGAACCACGAAAACTGAGTATCAGGCAATTTAATCCCGGAATACTTCAAAAACACATCCCCGCTTTTGCAATTCAATGGCTTACTTCGTACGCATCCATTTCTCCATTCTTGCCTACTCCATTCCACAGGATCTTTCGGTACAAACCTTTCCAAGCAAGCACAATCAAGAACAACGTCAGCGTTACAGCTACCGTGCGCGCCACATGAATTATACATATCACAGCCATCCACTTGCACGGTATGATACATCGCCCATTCCTGTTTTTCATGATTCCACACGAACCTCTGGGCGACGCCGCTCTCACTCAACTGAAACCGCGTTATGACAGAGCGGTTGAGGAGCTCGTAGTGATAGTAAACCTCAGCCTTGGTCATCACCACCTCAAACTTGAAAAGGTTATTCTTCTTCAAGTTCTGGCCGCCGCTGAAGCCGAGGCCGTTCCAAGGCCCTGACTTGTACTGCACAGAAGCACCGTTTTTAAGAACGTTCTGCGGGTAGCCGGTGGGATCACAGCGGAACGTGAAATCTCCTGAGGCCGGATCTCCCCCGTTCTTTGCTGACGTCATGTAGGCCTCTCTCCCGGTGGCGTAGTTCCAACCGAGCTTCATCCCTGGCAGCAGAGTGTCAGTTGGGAAGTCGAAGCTCTGCCACACGATAAGACCAATTCCATCCCTGACAACGAGGTTTCCAGTGTCAAGCAACTGCGCGACCGGGTTGTGCAGGATGCTGGATGTATTAGTGGACCAGACGGTAGCGTTGGCAGCATTGAGGAGAAGTAGACGGCCCAGTGGTGTGAGTGTGAGAGTGGCGGAGGAGTCGGGGAGAGGGCTGTCTCTGTTGGCGACCCACACCACCGTTTTCGGTGCTATTCGGCTGTACCATACGGCGACGTACCACTTGTTTGAGTTGTCAGGGTTGAAGAAGCCGAGTTCGAACGTGCCTCCGGAGGAAATCAGGGTGTCGCCGGTTGTGTGTCGCAGTGTTTGAGAGGGATTTAGTGTGTCCATTGCGTGAGTTATGAGGAGAGCGTTGGTAATGGAGATAATAGCAAAAGAGTAATACAACTCCATTTTTCCTGTTCCAAGCGTTAGTTTCTTGTTTATTTCTGTGTTCTCAGCGATAATGATTTGTCCTACTCCTTGTACGGACAAAATTTATGACTTTCAACAACTACATTTATATATGGTTGGTTGTTATCCATCCATGTGCTTTTGGTCTCAAAATTCAAAAAATGGACTTTGGTGTAATGCATGTAAAACGGTAAAATTGATGTTTACACCATCTACTAATAATGTCATGTTTAAGTCTGGTTAGATATGGAGCGTGACAGGAAATAATTCAGACCAATATATGGTTTATTACTCCTTTTATGATATGGAGTAGTACTTATTTTTATGTGAGGCTCTCTCTTTGTACAATTACCTTGCTTCTGTTCATCTCTTTTCTATTTGTGATCATTGTGTTTGTTTTCCAATAAGTCCAAATTTCAGAGATTGTGTGCCAGTGACAGTGTTTCTTTCTCAGAAACAAATACTCCATACTGTTACTTGAAATCATTTTGATAGTTAGTTATACATGAGTTGTTAACATAGAGTAGAAGATTTGTTTGTTCACTGAAAAAAATTCTCTTGTTTTTGGTGGCAAGGAATAGATATACATCTTGACACAAATTATATTTAGAGAGCTCACAAGCTCAAGTCTGAAAATTGGAATAGCTATAAATGTTATCGAGCCTCTAGTACACTAGTTGTGCTTCTGTTAGTACAACTTCCTGTGCTCCAATTAGCCTCTGGCATCTCCATCTCTCTTTGTATGAAAAACCCAGGATGTTTAGGTTCTGGTAGAAGCACGGCGTCGTTGCTCAGCATCTGTAGCACTGAAGACATGGTTGGCCTATCATCTGGGTGTTGTTGAACACATAAAAGGCCCACATGGATTGATCTCAACACTTGCTGCGATACATCATTGCATAAATTTGTGAGGCATGGATCAATCAATTCCAGTGACCTCTCTTCTCTGTTTAGCATCCACGCCTGTCGCGTTCAACAATTCAACAAACCGTATATCATCGAATTCAAGATTCAAGATGCAATACTTACATATCCCAGGAAGTTGAGCTCCTCATCTAAGTAACAAAATCTCCTATTTCTCTTGCCGCTCACTATCTCAAGCACTATTACTCCAAAGCTAAACACATCCGACTTCACTGAGAAGAGGCCGTCTCCAGCGTATTCTGGTGACATGTACCCACTGCATTGCAACAAAGTTAACAGAGTGAAAAAGAAATGCATCTTATAATATGATAAGTTATTCGTACTATGTTCCCACTACTCGGTTTGTGCTGGCTCCAGTTTCGTTTCCTCCAAAGGTCCTTGCAAGACCAAAGTCTGATATCTTCGGATTCATATCTGAATCTAGTAATATATTGCTGGTTTTGAGGTCTCTGTGGATGACACGGAGGCGGGAATCTTGATGAAGATACATTAGGCCTCGAGCAATGCCATTGATAATGTTGAAGCGCCGAGGCCAGTCCAGTAATATACTTTTCGTAGGATCTGCATCCCAGATAAGTCAGGTTCAAGAAATCTGTCTATACATTGTCCAACTACTTTTCGTTGCTGAATGTTTCGCTGTTAAGAAGATTTGCTGAAGAGGAAACCTTACCGAAGAGTATTAAGTCGAGACTTTTGTTTGTCAAGTATTCATAGACCAGCATCATTTCTTCTGAATGAATGCAGTATCCTAGTAGCTTCACTAGATTTCGATGCTGAAGTTTTGCGATACAGATTACTTCGTTCTTGAACTCTTCCACTCCTTGATGCGATGTTCTTGACAGTCGTTTGACAGCAATTGCCCCTCCATCTTCTAGCAGGCCCTAGTGAATAATCGTATGTGAACATTCTTACCTTTCTAATTCAGAACTTTAGTTATGATCAGTAAAAATGAATTTTAATTCTGATTACCTTATACACAGGCCCGAATCCTCCCTCTCCAAGCTTATTGTCGACCGAAAAATTATCAGTAGCTTTGGTTATAGAGGAGAAGTCCAACATTGGTAGATCCATGTCCTCGCGACTTTGATGGCGATGATAGTTTCTTCTAAGCCCGCCTATAACATAATCTGTTAAAAGGATGCGCAGAAACATAAACGGAACCAAATTACTAATACAACAAATAACTCTTCCTCTTACTACTCTCTTGCAGTTGATGATCACTTTTCAGAGAATACAACAACTTGAGGCTCAGGCCAAGCAGCACAATCGCAATTACCACGGACAATGTCACGATTAGTATTTCTCGTTTCCTACTTCCCACCTCTGTAGAGTTAGCCATTCACAGAAGAATTAATGCATAATACATTATTTTCATGCCTACATTATGTGAAAAAGCCAAGGATTGTGATTAAATTCATACCCAATTCAGATTTAGCCATTCTGATGTAGATATCTTGTCCAGGAGATATCTCTCTCATGTTGACAAGTTCACCAAACCATAGTAGACATCCACTTTCGCCGTTGCTTATATTCAAACTCGCATATGCTGTGCACGAGCAGTTTTTCGAGCATGCTACCCTGCATTCATCAAGACTCATACTTGCATTAGACCATGAATGCTCTGTGTCTGGTAATTTGACACCAGAGTACTTGAGAAACCCATCGCCTTCTAGGCAGTTCAATGGGGATCTTCGAACACAACCATTCGAAAAATCATCAGCACCCAAACCACTAGGATACTTGGGCTCGAATTTACTCAAGCAGGTACAATAAGGCGAAGTTTTGGCGTTTTACAAACACCGTATGCACCACACACACCATAAATGTCACAGTTATCAGTAGGAATGGTATGATAGAGTAACCAGTTTTGTGTCTGGTAAGACCAGAGCCACCTCTGCCCTTCACCGCTCTCGCTAAGCTTAAACCTCATGTATACGGATTCGTTGAGGAGGGTGTAGTGATAGTACACTTGATCCTTGTTTATAACCAATCCAAACGTGAAAATGATGTTCTTCACCAAGTTGTGACTTCCGCTGAAGCGAACACCATTCCACGGCCCTGATTTACACCGGACTATAGCACCGTCTTTGATCACACTCTGTGGATAGCCACTAGGATCAATCTGATATGTAAAACCACCTGTTCCCGGATCATCATTGCTCTTAGCGGACGAGAGGTAGACTCGATGTCCGGACACAAAGTTCTTACCAAGCTTCATGCCTGGTAAGAAAGTGTCAGTTGGATAGTCGAAACTCTGCCATATTATACTGCTCTGATTGTTTGCATCCACCACAACGAGATTCCCCGAGTCAAGTAAACGCACGAGTGGAGCGTTCACAATGCTTGATATATTAGCAGACCAAACAGTAGCATTGGTAGCACTGTTGAGAAGGAGCAGATGGCCGGGCTCAATGACTCGGAGCACACCTGATCGATCGGTGAGAGGATCGTCTCTGTTGGCAACCCACACCACTGTCTTGTCTTGAATGTTGTTGTACCATATGCCCACGTACCGATTCTTGGAGCTCCCCGGGCTATAAAAACCCAATGCAAAGGCTCCAGTTGATGAGATGAGAGTGTCATTATGGTTATCTCTCAGTATTTGGGAAGTGAAAATGGTGTCATTTGTGTGAGCTGAGATAAAGGAGGTTATCAATAGAAACAGGCAGAGCCCAAAGCTAGTAGTGCTCATATTCATTTGGCTCACAACTAACAAAGGAGAAGGCCACTTTTTTTATTTAATTTGAAATTTATATGTACAAAAGATTTTTTTATTGGGGGATGAGTATATTTGAGGCCATGAATAATAAGTGCATGTGGTTGTGCGTAGCGTAAATGGTCGTCCATTGCTGCTACACGAATTCAACATAAAGCGAAGACCTTGACTTTCCGTTGCTTATAATGACCACCCAAAGGCAGTTGACTTCATTTCTAAAAAAAAAAACCAGTTTCACATTAATCATGGAGAAATTATAGACACGTTTAATAACACACCAACTTCTAAGTCAGTTGACTTCATTTACCAAAAAAAATACCCAGTTTAACTTCTTAAAACAGCTTAAAATAGTGGCGTGCAGAAGATTACTTGTTGAGTAATAAATAAACCTAAGATCTTGCATTATACTCCATCCGTGCTATAGAAATAGATCATTTAAATTTGACACAGATTTAAATGTGTAATTAGTAAAATACGAGAGGAGAAAATTATATAATTGAAATTGTGTAGTGAATGATGAAACTAATAAATGATAAAGTAAAAGAGAATGAGAAAAAAATTGCCATAAATGAATATGGATTATTTCTATATATGGACGAACGGAAAAAGAAATATGACCTATTTCTATAAGACGGAAGGAATATATAAATATTAAATAGATGTAATGTCTTAAAGACGGATTGAATTTTGGTTAATTACTACTCCCTTCATCTTAAAAAATAAACTAAGTTTTACCATTTTGGTCACCCCCAAAATTAGACCAAATCTAAATATAGAGAGTTTTCAACGAATAATAATTCTACACATCATTTATAATATGAACCTCACAATCCACTAACACTCTCCACTACCTTTCCCTCTCCCTCTAACTTTTTTTCATCTTTTTTACTTTACCAATTGCATAATAAAACCTGTATTATTTATAAATTTATCTATTTTTTTAGGACAAATAAAGTAAAACACAAAGTGCTAAATAAACCAACATACAAAGTAACAGTAAAAGATTACAAACAGTCTAACATATGGTAAAAAAAGATTACAAACAGTCTAACATATGGTAAAAAAAATTAAGATAATTCATGTACGGACATATTGCTTCCGTTCCTAAAAATTCGTCACCTTTCACTTTGATCATTTTAGTGGATCACACATTTCACTCACATTTTATTATAAAATTAATATAAAGAAGTAGGACATATATGCCACTGACTTTTTCAACCCACTTTCTATTACATTTCTTAAAACTCGTGATGGGTCAAATGATGACAAATTATAAGAGACGGTGAGAGTAATATACTCATTCAGTGAACACCTCCTACTATAACTGTTCCCTTGTTTGATCATGTGGATTATATGGACGGAGAGAAATAGTTGTGTTCATCAAGATATTTCCTTTCGACCGTTTTCCATGTTGTTTGGCTCATTACCCTTCATCTATGCAGCCTCGTATGAATCAAAACGTGTTATATTATCTTCGATGATCCAATCTGACCACGACCTCGAACTCTAAATATGAAGCCATACCTTTATATTATACGAATGTGTTCTTACATCATGTCACTAGCACAAGAACTATGTTTTACATACATAATACATAAGTGGTGGATCCAGACATTTTAAACTGGGGGTACAAATTATATGATAAATAAATATACATATACAAAATAAGGGGTGTGTTATATTACTAACTATTTAAATTGCTAACTCTGCTATCTCATCAATACAGTGTATTAAAAATGTCAACACATAATATCAACATATTATATTGAAGTTCAATAAAATTATGTGTTGACATTTTAATGTCATCGTGTTGACATTTTTAATACACTGCATTGATGAGTTAGCAACTTAAGAAAGTTAGCAATTGATCACTTCCCTACAAAATAATACATTAAAATATAAAGATAAAAATAAATTATGCTATATATAAACTACCACAATTTAGTAAAAAAAGAAAGAACATGAAAAGAACTAACTATATACTGATATTAAATTAGTACACAAAATAAAAACAGAATAATAATCTAAGTAAATAAATATACACAGAAATATGAAACACGCGGAATTAGTATACAAAATAAAACTTACTATGTACTAATATTAACGGAATTAATATACAA
The DNA here is from genome assembly GCF_023119035.1 of Salvia hispanica. Classification (NCBI taxonomy): domain Eukaryota; kingdom Viridiplantae; phylum Streptophyta; class Magnoliopsida; order Lamiales; family Lamiaceae; genus Salvia; species Salvia hispanica. The sequence goes on along the minus strand of NC_062967.1, from coordinate 20,912,273 downwards.
AATAAAACAAATAATAATCAAAGTAAATAAGTGTACATAGAAATATAAAACTCACATGAGATGAAGAGGAGTTGAACTAAGTGTACATACAAAAATGAAACACACATGAGATGAAGAAGAGTTGAAGTCGGGTCTCCACGTGGTGAAACAACTCACCTACCGCTGCACCACCAATGCTTTTTGTGTTATGTTTCTCAATACTATATTACATAGAGAATGATTTGGGGGTACAATTGTACCCCCTTGTTCTATGCTGGCTCCGCCAGTGACATGCATGAGTCGAAATGATTTAGGCGGTTGCTCATTAGGTCTAAAGCTTTCTTGAATGAATCTGCTCAAATGTATGATTTTATTATGCATGAGACTGTCTACTGTCTACTGACAAATTCATGATGAAATTTTGTTTTTGGAAGTAGAAAATGTGTTTTTGAATTAAAGTCAAAATCAGCTCAAATGTGTTTTTGGAAGTAAGAACTATGTCTGACACGAACTTGGGGGGCCATTTTAACCAATCTACACATTTTTGTTCAATTTGAACTTTTAGGTCATTTTAACCAATATAGACCCTCAAGTTTTCATCACAGTATAAACCCAAAATGACATTTGTGCAAATATGCCCAAGAAGCTTGGAATTGTTTTTCTTACATAAAAATGCTCCATTTCACATTCAACTCAAATTCCTACAACTGGAATACTATAGAAGTCTGCACAAGTACTTGTTTCTGTAATTATACAAATTTGATCTGTAATTTTTAGTTTGAATTTGTCTAACGAGCCTCTAGCAGTGAAATGGTAACTGCATTAGCGGAACCTGCAGTGTTAGTGGTATGCCGAGTTTCACTTCTCATTACATCTCTTCCTGTGAAGAATCCAGGATGTTTGGGTTGGGGCAGAACCCCATCATTATTCAGCATTACAACCACTGAAGACATGTTTGGCCTCTCTTCTATCTCTTCTTGAACGCACAAAAGGCCCACATGAATAGATCGAACTACTTGTGACGAATAGCTTGAATATTCCAAACAAGAATCTACTAATTCCACTGACCTTTCTTCTTTGAAAAGCATCCATGCCTGTTGTTTTATTACTACCTCTTATCATTCTCATAAGGATGATTTCCATGCTAGAAGAAGAAATTACTTACATGTCCAACAAGGTTGTGGCGATGATTCACCAGAGTGAATCCTCTGTTTCTTTTGCCACTTATGATTTCCAGCACCAGAACACCGAAGCTAAACACATCTGATTTCATTGAAAATAAGCCGTCTACAGCGTACTCTGGGGACATGTATCCACTACAAAAAATGTTCAACAAGGATTTTAAGATAGCAAGCAGAGAACTACAATTTGATGTGTGATACTGATAACAGTAAGGATAGAATACATACTATGTTCCTACAACTCTGCTTGTTTTGGCTCCAGTTTCGTTGCCTCCACATATTCTTGCAAGACCAAAGTCTGATATTTTAGGAATCATTTCTGAATCTAGTAGTATATTACTGGCTTTGAGGTCTCTATGGATAACTCTAAGACGAGAATCTTGATGAAGATAAGTAAGACCCCGAGCAATGCTATTAATGATGTCAAAGCGCCTTGGCAATCAAGTATGCTTCTCTTCACTTGATCTGCCAAATAAGTGAGGAAATATGTACACATTTGAAATTGATAAAGATTTGTTACATCTCATTTTGGTAAACTTTGCAACAGTTATGTGTTATATATACATCCTACTTGTTTCTAATATCAATGTCATAAATTTGCCTACAGTTAATTTGGTTCTTAAAACTTCTTTGAATCTGTTTTATTATGTTTATGCTAGATAGTTTTTTTTTTTTTTTTATTTTAAATAATTTGAGATGGATGCTAAATGCAGAAGAATCTTACTGAATAGTATTAAGTCGAGGCTTTTGTTGTCCATGTATTCGTAAACAATCATCCGTTCTTCTCCTTGAATGCAACATCCTAAAAGCTTCACTAGATTTCGATGCTGAAGTTTGGCGATACAGATTAACTCATTCGCGAACTCATGTGCTCCTTGAAGGGAAGTTGTTGAAAGTCGTTTCACAGCAATGTCCTGTCCCTCCAACAATCCCTAATTCAATAATGGTGTTATTTAAATTCTTGTTCTTCGACTTCTCGAAAGAACAACAATACATTGTGATATGGATTTTACCTTAAAAACTGGTCCAAATCCACCCTCTCCTAGCTTATTATCAGCTGAAAATCCGTTAGTAGCATTTATCATTGTGGATAATTCAAACATTGGTATCTTTTGCTCGTCGTGAGTTTCACGAGAGTTCCTCAGGTTGTTGTCTGAGAAATGAGAGTTAAAGAAGGGTTAACATGAAGAAAAGCATTGCATAACTCATCAACTGAGTCACCTGTTTCTTGTTGCTGTTGCTTTGGATTCTTTCTAACATAATGAAATAGAAACAATCCCAGGCCCAGCAGCACAATACTCGTTACCACTGGAAACGTCACTACAATTATTTTTGGTTTCCTACTTCCCGAGTCTGTACAAAAGAATACATTTCCATCAAAAAGATATGAAAACCAAGTATGGATGTGACTGAATTCATACCTAATTCAGATTTAGCCATTCTGATGTGGATATCTTGTTCAGAAGCAATCTCTCTCATGTTGACAAGTCCACCGAACCAGAGTAGGCATCCACTTCCACCGTTGCTTATATTCAGACTTGCATAGGCTGTACACGAGCAATTTTCCATGCAAGATACCCTGCACTCTTGAAGGCTCATACTCGCATCATACCAGGAACCCTCCGTGTCTGGTAATTTGACACCAGAATACTTGAGGAAACCGTCGCCATCTTCACAATTCAACGGGGTTCTTCGAAAAATTACCAGCATTCCAACCTTGAGGATTGGTGGGAATGAACTTATCCAAACAAGAACAAGCAGGCCAAGTTCTAGTGCTACAAATACCATATGCACCACACACATTATAAGAATCACAGTTATCCATGGGAAAAGCAAGATAAGGTTTCCAGCTTTGGGTTTGAGTAGACCAGGTCAACCTCTGTCCAACACCAATTTCGCCCAGCACCAACCTCGTAAATACAGCGTTGTTGAGGACATGGTAGTAATAGTAAGCCTCATTCTCGTTGATCACCACTCCCAACGAGTAAAGGGTGTTTTTTACCAGGTTCTGACTGCCGCTGAAGCCAAGACCATTCCAAGGCCCCGATTTAGACAGGACTGAAGCACCATTTTTTATCACACCCTGCGGATAACCACTAGGATCAATATGATACGTAAAACCACCTGCTGCCGGATCATCGTTATTCTTAGATGATGAGATGTAGACTTCATGATCAGACACAAAGTTCTTACCAAGCTTCATACCCGGTAAGAAAGTATCGGTTGGATAGTCGAAGCTCTGCCATATTATATTGTTCTCATCGTTTGCATCTACCACAACCAGATTTCCCGAGTCAAGTAAACGCGCGAGTGGAGTTTGCGCAGTGTGTGATATATTAGCAGACCAAATAGTAGCATTAGTAGCATTGTTGAGAAGAAGCAGATGGCCGGGTTCAGTGACTCTGAGCACACCTGATCGATCGGTGAGAGGATCGTCTCTGTTGGCAACCCACACCACTGTCTGCTCTTTAATGTTGTTATACCATATGCCCACGTACCGATTCTTGGAGTTGCCCGGGCTGTAAAACCCCAGAGCAAAGGCTCCAGTTGATGAGATTTGTGAAGTGTTAATGGTGTCTCTTGTGTCAGCAGAGATAAAAGGAGGTTGTCAACAGAAACAGACAGATAGTGCTGCATATCAAATTCATTAGTTCTGGTTGGCTCACTGTAAACTTTTGGATTAGCATTTTTGGGTCCATCATATAGCTGTACACAATTTCTTACCCAATGAGAAGACCAAGACTTTTCCTTTAAGTTGAATTTACAGACAACTCACACCTCCAAAATTCTCCTTCGCGCAAAAACCAATCATATCATCTGAAAGTTACTATTTGCAACATTTTCCTAATAAAGTTTTTATTTCAAAACAACGCCATTCTTAATTATTAAAACTTACGTTTAAAACATGCCATTATTGCATACGTTTAACTTGGTATCTTATTTGAGACTTGGGTGATGCAATATTCCGTTCAATCCACTTAATTTAGTCATGCATAGCGACCTAAGTTTTTTTCTTAAAAGTCGGCCACATTTTCTCTAAATACTTTTATTTAGTATTCGATGATTGAAACTAAGTTCCAAAAGTCATGTTAACAGTCATGTATAGTTGTATATGATAAAGAAATGTTAGACTAAAAAACTAAAATAGAAATTATAAATTGTGAATATGTGAAAAAAAATAATAATTAGCTCTCAATCCATTGAACACTATCAAAGGAATTATAGTATATGAAATAAGCTCTCCTAGACTCTACTCACTAACCCTATAGGCCCTACCAGATAACTTAGTAGTGTCACAACCGCATTTTGCTAAAGATAGCAAGTGTAGGTAAACTGCGACTAATAAGAGGGAATTAAGAAGTAGGGGGAGAAAAGGGGTAGAACTTGAGAAATTTACATAAATGACAAAACTAACGATATCATAAAATAAGTGTCAAGTATTCAATTACAGGGGCTTGGAATACAATAAGAATTTCATCAAATAAATCCGAGTATCGATGGTGAGAGTTTTACAATTGAAGTTGCAATTTCATACTATAAACGATAGAATCTCAATCTATTTGTAATTTATGTCAAGCTTATAAGTTTAGGAATTTTCTGTTATAGAATATATACACGTTGTTTAAAATGGTCGCATGCATAAAGATTACTTGTTGAGTAATAAATAAACCTAAGATCTGGAATTATAGTGGAGTACTCTTTTAGGCAGATTGAATTTGGTTTAGTTACTAAAATAACAGAGGGATAGTAAAATCTATCTTTCGCATTAAAAGTGAAACATTTTCTTAAGATTATTCTATTAAAAGTAAAACTTTTTCTAAAATGGAAACAACATCATCTCTATTTTCTTTATTTTTCTTACTTTATTGTCTCTTCAGTAACTCATAAAACAACACTATATAAAATTCCACAGCGAAAAACAAATATTTCATTCCAAATGTGACAGAGAGATAATAGATTACCCATAACATATACAAAAAACAGTAAACGACTTAATGTATAGACAATTTTGTTCTTTCTTTTCTCTTTTTGTGATTTTTACATTTTCTACTATAGATCACTTTCTTACTTTTAATTTTTAAACACTCACAGGATACTTAAAATTTTTATTTATCATAGCAAATATTTTGAGTATAAAAAATTTAATGCATATTTAACTAAAAATCAAATTTGAAAGAATGATGTGAAAAAAGCTTTTCAATTTTCCTTATATTTAATTATAAGCAATACAAGAAAAAACAAAAAAAAAGAGAAGATCTTATTTGTACTTTTATATATCATAAGGAAAATGCAAAAGATAAAAGAACAGAAAAATAAATAGAAAACCAACACAGTTTTGGTATATAAAAGAAAGGGAAAGAAGACATTTTTGTTGAGTTTCATATGAAAAAGAATTATATGGTTGGGTGGAGACGTGGAGTGGTAGGTGATTCAAGCATCGACCATAAGGTAATGATGTATACAAGATTATTAGATACTTAAAATGCTTTATAGCATCTCCAATAAGAAAAGGTAAATTGAGAAGGTATATATCTCATTTACCTTCTTAAAAAGGTAATTATACATTTTCAAAAAGTTATGGACTCTAAAAGAAGCAAATAAATGAAAAAAATAAATAAAAATAATTAACTTTTTACCTTTTATTCCAAAAAGAGATAAAGATACCTTCTCAGAATGGGAGAAGGTATAATACTTTAAATACCCTTTCTATTGGAGAATGAAATTTTATATAGAATTTTATATAGAAGAGATAATATGATGTTAGCATCTGTATAGAAGAGGTAATTACTTTACCTTTGTTGTAGGACCACATGGAGAAGTAAATAAAATGGGGGTAGCTCTCTCCAAGTGCAGAAACAAGGCTAATGAGGTCATGAAGATTGAAGAGTGCTTGTGGTTGTATAGGTTGTTGATTGAGATTGACTTTCCACCATTTGAGATATAAAAAAAATTGCAATCAATGTATTTGAAAATCTAATGAACTGACCAAGCAAAATATATCGAAATAGACAGGCATTTTATTAGAAAAATTTGTTGAAGGAAAGTAGATAACGTGATATGATCGACCGAGTGCTTTTCCATTATTTATGGAAAGAAAACTTTCATATAGTTGATTTGTTAATTTAATAATGCATATCCGGAAACAATTTGCATCTTAGTTTGTGATACTTCATTTACCAAACTGGATTCGAGGTTGCTGATGATCCTGGTTAAAGCAACAGTGATCCTGTTGCTGCCATTTTTGTTGGGAAATAAATACAAGCAATTACGAATATAAAAGGAGAATGAACACAACGAATTATTTACCCAGTTCGATACAAAGTGTATCTACGTTTGGGGGCGATGCCAAGCCAGGGATTTCACTATATAATTTCAGGATGATTTTACAATGAGGGGACACCTCTATTTATAAGCAAAATAGAGAGCCCTAATTCTAGTCAACTAGGAAACATATTCCATAAGGAAATATCTTCTATGGAATAAATCTATCACAAGGAAATATACTTCTAGAAAACAAATCCTAAATATGGTAGGAGATTAGGCTCCATAATTAACAATCTCCCACTTGGAGACTAACAACTCCTACGCCACCATATCCTCGTGATCTCATCCCTGCATCCGCTTAGCATCGCCTAACCTTCTCTTCAAGTTTTAAGGCCAATTGAAGCTATGCATAGCTTCAATTTCTCTAAGGTCACCACCTTAGTAAACATGTCTGCTGGATTCTCACTTCCAAGTATCTTCTCAAGTTGCGGGATTTTCATCTCCACTAGGTGTCGAATGTAATGATACTTCAACTCCACATGCTTTGTCCTAGAATGAAACGCCGGATTCTTTGCCAAGAAAATAGCACTCTGACTATCACTGTAGAGTCTGCTACTCTTGTTCTCCTTCCCAAGTTCATCTAAGAAACTCTGCAACCACACCATCTCCTTGCTTGCCTCCGTCGCGGCTACATATTCAGCCTCCGTAGTAGACAAAGCAACGGTCTTCTGCAACTTAGAAGTCCATGAAATAGCAGTACCACCAAAAGTAAATACATACCCGGTTGTGCTTCTTCTCCCATCAAGATCATTGGACGCCAAGTCTGCATCCACATAACCTGCCAGCTCGACATTCTTGCCATTGAAACATAAGACTCTTTCTGTAGTACCTCTCAAGTATCTAAGGATCCATTTAACCGCTTCCCAATGTTGTTTGCCCGGATCACCCATGAACCGACTCACTACTCCCACTGCTTGTGCAATATCAGGCCTCGTACACACCATTGCATACATAATACTGCCAATTGCTGAAGCATAAGGAACTTTCTTCATTTCAGCACGTTCTTCTTTTGTACTCGGCGACTCCTTCTTCGACAGCTTGAAGTGACTGCCCAAAGGCACACTTACTGGCTTCGAATTATCCATGTTGAATCTTTCCAAAACCTTACCAATGTAAGCAGCTTGCGAAAGATACAATTTTCCTGCCGCCTTGTCACGTTCGATTCTCATGCCCAAAATTTGATTAGCCTCTCCAAGATCTTTCATGGAGAATCGTTCAGACAATTGCCTTTTCAACTTATCCATCTCCTTTGGATCACCTCCTGCGATCAACATATCATCAACATATAATAACAGGATAAGATAGCTCTTGTCAAACCTCTTGTAGTAACAACAATGGTCAGCGTAGCATCTTTTATAGCCAATCTCCATCATGAATCCATCAAACTTCTTGTACCACTGCTTGGGAGCTTGCTTTAAGCCATACAAGCTCTTCTTCAACTTGCACACAAGATTTTCCTTTCCTTTTACTACGAATCCCTCTTCAAGCACCTCTTCAGCATTCTGACTCTCCTTGCTCCCACTCGAGTTTGAGATGTCTAGCTCGACTACTTGGGGCTCAGAACTGTTGGAACTCGATGCCTCCAATATATCCTTGTATAATACATGTTCATTGAAAACGACATCTCTACTGCGAATAACCTTACGGTTATGCTCATCCTAGATCCTATAACCGAACTCATCGCCTCCATAACCAATGAACGTACACTTAATAGATTTTGCATCCAACTTACTTCTCTCAACAGAACTAACATGAGCATAAGCAACACAACCAAAGATACGTAGGTAAGATAGATTCACCTCTTTTCCTGTCCAAACCTCCTCGGGTATCCGAAACTCCAACGGAACTGATGGACCTCTGTTGATTAGGAACGCAGTTGTGTTGACTGCATCTGCCCAAAAATTCTTTGGCAATCCACTTTTCAACCTCATGCATCTTGCTCGCTCATTCAATGTTCTGTTCATGCGCTCCGCGATTCCATTCTGCTGTGGAGTTCCTTTCACAGTCTTCTCCATGCGAATTCCATTCTCTGCGCAAAACTCCTTGAACTCTGCAAGTTCATATTCTCCTCCATTATCGGATCTTAGGCACTTCACCTTCAGCCCGGTTACAGTTTCAACAAGGGCTTTCCACTTCATGAAAGTATCAAACGCATCAGATTTACTCTTCAGAAAATAAACCCATACCTTTCGAGTGGAGTCGTCGATGAATGTCATATAATATTCAGAGCCTCCTAGGGACTTCACAGGTGCTGGTCCCCATAGATCGCTATGGACCAACTCCAACTTCTGCGTCTTCAAGTTTCTGCCTCCTCTTGAGAAACTCACCCTTTTCTGTTTCCCAAACACGCAATCCTCGCATAGGCCAACTTCAACTGTTTTCAGGCCCGGCAGTAAACCTTTTGATCACACTATCTTCATCCCTTTCTCGCAATGTCAGCCACTTCTCTCTTTTGGCTCTTTCCATCAGATTGTCCCAAAGAGGATAATTATCCCCATTGAGTTGGGCGGCCATTTATAATTCCTTTTCCCAACATGGTGTTTATGAGTTTTAGATGAATTGGAGGTTAAATATCTCTCGGAAGAAGCACGCTCAACATTGCGTCGGCCAACGGAGCACTTCACGTGTTACTGTGATCCCTACAACGGGGCGCTTCACGTATTACTGCGATGTCTCCCTAAATATTTCTCCTCAAATTCTTAAAATTTCTTCATATATAAATATGCTCCCTCCCTACAAATTCCTAGCTCCGCCCTTTGGGTGGAGCAATGACTTGGCCGCCATCAGATGACTCGAGGCGTTTAACTGATGAGGCCAACTAGGTGCGCTTCTCACATTATCTGCCACAAATATAAATTGGGCTGAGTCAAGATAACAGATAACATTAATTATACCACACTAATTGTTTGAAATTAAGAATTAAAGAATGGGATCTAGACTGACTTTGGTTTGGAATTGGTGCAAAGTAGCTTTCGGGCCTACGCAGCAATTTTGATTCTTAAAACAAAAACTTACAACTACATCTTTGGAGTAGAGATTTAATTGATTAATTACAAAGTATCTAAGGTCAATGATAATAATATCAATGGCCATCATGCATGTTGTTTATTGTGATATAAAGATGAATGCTGTTTACCAATAACTAAACTGCGTTTTGCTAAATCTGATTAGAAGAAGCAAATATGATAAGCAGCAGCAGATTTTACTTGTGTCTGTTTGTATTCACAGCCTGTGTATTCACCACACAAACATCAGACACCATCAATGCGTCCCAAACCGTGAGCGACAGCCGCGATGACAGCCTCGTCTCATCAACTGGGACGTTCGCCTTGGGATTTTCAGCCCCGGGAGCTCCAAGCACCGCTATATCGGCATATGATACAACAAGATTGAAGAAAAGACCGTAGTTTGGGTCGCCAACCGAGACAATCCACTCATCGACCGATCAGGCAGGCTCGTAGTCATCCAACCTGGCCGTCTCCTTCTCCTCAACTCTACTAATGCTACTATCTGGTCTGCCAACATATCAACCACTGCACAGGCTCCACTCGCGCGTTTACTTGACACGGGGAATCTCGTCGTGACAGATGCAAATGATGCAAACAACTTCATCTGGCAGAGCTTCGACTACCCAACTGATACTACCTTACCAGGCATGAAGCTTGGTAGGAACTTCGTCACCGGACACGAAGTCTACATCGTGTCAGCCAAGAACAGTGACAACCCTGCAACGGGACGCTTCACGTATCATTGCGATCCCAGTGGCTATCCGCATGTTGTGATCAAAGAGGGCTCTTCTGTCCTGTTTAATTCAGGGCCATGGAATGGTGTCCGGTTCAGCGGTTCTCAGACCCTGATGAAGAACATGATTTTCTCGTTCGGTGTTGTGATCACTAAGAAGGAGGTTTACTTTTACTACAACCTCTTCAACGACTCTGTTTATATGAGGTTTACGCTTAGCGAGAGTGGTGTTGGGCAGAGGTGGCTTTGGTCGTATCAAAACCCGAAACTGGATACTCTATCTAACCATTCCCAATGATAACTGTGACATTTATAGAGTGTGTGGTGCCTATGGTGTTTGCAATACTAAAACCGTGCCTGCTTGTTCCTGCTTGGATAATTTCGATCCTACTCCAGGTTGGGACGGTGGAGATTTTTCGAGTGGGTGCATTCGAAGAACACCGTTGAACTGCCAAGAAGGGGACGGGTTTCTCAAGTACTCTGGTGTCAAGTTACCAGACACGGAACATGCCTTGGCTAACTCGACTTTGAGTCTTCAAGAATGCAGGGTGGCTTGCGCCACAAATTGCTCGTGTACAGCCTACGCGCCTCTGGATATCAGCAACGGTGGAACTGGATGTCTATGCTGGTTTGGTGACCTTGTCAACATGAGAGTTATACATCCTGGACAAGATATCTACATTAGAATGGCTAAATCCGAATTAGGTATTGATATAATCACTCTCTTTGTGTGTGTGTTTTTTTAGGTAAAAACATGTATGTTGATAGCATTGTTTTCCACAAGCTCAGGGAGTAGGAAAAGGAAAGCACTCATTGTCGCGTTACCTGTGGTGATGGGAATGCTTGTGCTGGGACTGAGCCTGTTGCTTTATTCCCATACAAGAAAGAAGCAGAATCATCAGCAGCAAGAAAGTGGTAAGATTGTGTGTTAACTAAGGCCATTAGTGTTGTTTTTGTTATTTATAACGTTTTTAATCCTCACTCTGCAGAGATGGATACCCAATATCCTAGTGAAAGCCATGAGGAGCTAGAGCTGCCAATGTATGATTTATCCACAATAATAAAAGCTACTGATGATTTTTCAGTCAATAATAAGCTTGGGGAGGGTGGATTTGGACCGGTTTATAAGGTAAAATATATTACACTTTTTCTACAACTTGAGAACAAAACTTTAGCAGACTACATGTTTGTAAAAGGCAGTGCTGGAGGGACAAGAAATGGCTGTCAAACGACTATCAAAAACGTCCGTTCAAGGACAAAATGAGTTTAAGAATGAAGTAATCTGTATTGCAAAACTTCAGCACCGAAATCTTGTGAGGCTTCTAGGATGTTGCATTCAAGGGGAAGAAAGAATACTGCTTTACGAGTACATGACCAACAAAAGTCTCGATTTGATACTTTTTAGTAAGTTCATTCCACAGTTAGCGTCCACCTCAATTACTCTAGCATTACAGCGTATTTAGTTCGCTTATTTTGCAGATAAAGTCATGAAAAAGATGCTAGATTGGCCGAGGCGCTTTAACATCATTAATGGTATTGCTCGGGGGCTTATGTACCTCCATCAAGATTCTCGTCTCAGAGTAATCCATAGAGACCTCAAAGCTAGCAATATATTACTAGATTCGGATATGAATCCCAAAATATCAGACTTTGGTCTTGCAAGAACATTTGGAGGCAACGAGACAGGTGCCAACACAAGTCGAGTAGTAGGGACATAGTAAGTATATGATCCTTACAACGTGATACCTCAAAATGCCATTTTACTGCCTTCTCTCTGATGCCATTGTGAACATTTTCTTGCAGTGGATACATGTCCCCAGAGTATGCTGTAGACGGCATGTTTTCAGTGAAATCAGATGTGTTTAGCTTTGGTGTTCTGGTGCTTGAAATCATCAGTGGCAAGAGAAACAGAGGATTCAATCTGAAAAATCACCGCTACAACCTTCTTGGACACGTAAGTATTCTACCTCGTTGCTGTCTTTATTTGGAATGGAAATTACCTTTTAATAACACAGTATGAGTTAATGCAACAACAGGCATGGATGCTTTACAAAGAAGAAAGGTCACTTGAATTAGTCGACAATTGTGTGGAATATTCAAGTTATATATCTCAGGTTGTGCGATCAATCCATGTCGGTCTTTTGTGCGTGCAAGAACAGGAAAAAGAGAGGCCGAACATGTCTTCAGTGGTTCTGATGCTCAATAATGATGGGGTGCTGCCTGAATCCAAACATCCTGGCTTCTTCACTGGAAGAGATGTAAATGCAAATGAAACTCCCCATAGCTCCAACACTGCAAGTTCCGTTAATGCAATGACCATATCGCTGCTAGAGGCTCGTTAACAAAATCAATGTAAAAGTTATAGATTGGGAAATTGTGAAAACATTTTTTTTTGTGTACACCTTGTTGTTCAAATTGTAGTAGAGAGGGAAACATAGGATCTATATGCTGGTGGATATCAAATAATGATGAATCTTGTCTCTAGATATACGGGAAGAAATGGGAAAGCTCTCAGGTCATGGCAACATATTTGGACCGTCTAAATCGATCTATCTGAAACCTTATATAAGCCACATTTTTGTTTTTGCTAATAGAATTTCCCAAGAGCCTGAGTTATTTTCTTTAAAAACTGCAAGATTTCTGATAGGCTTCGACTTCTCGCCTATCGAATTCAGAGCACATGAAAAATAGAGGAGCGTGCAAACATGAAATCATAGTGTAGGTTCTAGGGAATGGTATTTATAGGATTTAAAACTTGTTTAGGAAGTCATTATATCTTCGATGACTCGAACTCTGAATATGAAGCCATACCTTAATGTTATACGAGTATTTATTATGTTCTTACATGCATGAGTCGAAATGATTTATAGGATATTGCTAGTTAATTAGGTCTAAAGCTTTCTTGAATGAATCTCCTCAAATGTATAATTTTAATATGTGTGAAACTGTCTATTGACAAATTCATGATGAAATGGTGCTTTTGGAAGTAAGTAAATGTGTTTTTGAAGTGAAGTAAAAAATGTCATTAAGAACTATGTTTCACAGAAACTTGGGAGGCCATTTTAACCAATCTTGACATTTTTGTTCAGTTTAAACTTTTAGGCCATTTTAACCAATGTAGACCCTCAAGTTTTCATCACAGAGTATATCATATATATATATATATATATATAGATAAACCATAAATAACATTTGAAAAAATATGCCCAAGAAGCATGGAATTCTTTTTCCTTACATAAAATGTTCCATTTCTCATTCAACTCAAATTCCTACAACAGGAACAGTATAAAAGTACTTCTTGTTTCTGTAATCATACAAATTTAATCTGTAATCTTTAGTTTGAATTTTTCTAACGAGCCTCTAGCAGTGAAATGGTGATCGCATTAGCGGAAGCTGCAGTGTTCGAGGTGTGCCAAGTTTCACTTCTCAATACATCTCTTCCTGTGAAGAAACCAGGCTGTTTGGGTTGGGGCAGAACCCCATCATTATTCAGCATTAGAACCACCGAAGACATGTTTGGCCTCTCTTCTATCTCTTCTTGAACGCACAAAAGGCCCACATGAATTGATCGAACTACTTGCGATAAATAGCTTGAATATTCCAAACAAGAATCTACTAATTCCATTGACATTTCTTCTTTGTAAAGCATCCATGCCTGCTGTTTTATTACTACCTCTTATCATTCATTATTATAAGGTAAATTTCCAAGCCGAAGAAGAAAATACTTACATGTCCAACAAGGTTGTGGCGATGATTCGCCAAAGTGAATCCTCTGTTTCTTTTGCCACTTATGATTTCCAGCACCAGAACACCAAAGCTAAACACATCTGATTTCACTGAAAATAAGCCTTCTACAGCGTACTCTGGGGACATGTATCCACTACAAAAGATGTTCAGCAAGGATTTTAGGATAGCAAGCAGAGAACTACAATTTGATGTGTGATGTTGTAAGGATAGAATACGTACTATGTTCCTACAACTCGGCTTGTTTTGGCTCCAGTTTCGTTGCCTCCACATATTCTTGCAAGGCCGAAGTCTGATATTTTAGGAATCATATCTGAATCTAGTAATATATTACTGGCTTTGAGGTCTCTATGGATAACTCTAAGCCGGGAATCTTGATGAAGATACATAAGGCCTCGAGCAATTCCATTGATGATGTCAAAGCGCCTTGGCCAGTCCAGTATCTTTCTCTTCACTTCATCTGCCAGGTAAGTGACGAAATATATACACATTTTATTACCAAATTGATAAAGATTTGCTACATCTCATTTTGGTAAACTTTGCAACAGTTATGTGTGATATATATTATACATCATACTAGTTCTTTCCAACATCAATCTGATGAAATTACCTCCAGTTAATGTGGTTCTTAGGACTTTCTATGCTAAAAGTATTTTTTTAAATGTGGAAGAACGTTACCGAATAGTATTAAGTCAAGGCTTTTGTTGGTCATGTATTCATAAACAAGCATCCGCTCTTCTCCTTGAATGCAACATCCTAAAAGCTTCACTAGATTTCGATGCTGAAGTTTGGCGATACAGATTAACTCATTCTTGAACTCATGTGCTCCTTGAAGGGAAGTTGTTGATAGTCGTTTCACAGCAATCTCCTTTCCATCCAGCAACCCCTGGTTCAGTAATGGTGTTATTTAAATTCATGTTCTTCAACTTCCTGAAAAACAGCAACACATTGTGATATGCATTTAACCTTAAAAACCGGTCCAAATCCACCCTCTCCCAGCTTATTATCGGCTGAAAATCCGTTAGTAGCATTGATCATTGTGGATAGTTCAAACATTGGTATCTTTTGCTCGTCGTGAGTTTCACCAGAACTCCTCAGATTGTCTAAAAAATGAGAGTTAAAGAAGGGTTAACATGAAGAACTATTGCATAACTCATCAACTGTCTCACCTGATTCTTGTTGCTGTTGCTTTGGATTCTTTCTAACATGATAAAATAGAAACAATCCCAGGCCTAGCAGCACAATACCCGCTACCACTGGCAACGTCACTATAATTGTTTCTCGTTTCCTACTTCCCGAGCCTGTACCAAAGAATACATTGCCATAAAAAAAAATCTGAAAAACCAAGGTTTATGGATGACATTACCTAATTCAGATCTAGCCATTCTAATGTATATATCTTGTCCAGGAGAAATCTCTCTCATGTTGACAAGTTCACCAAACCAGAGTAGACATCCACTTTCACCGTTGCTTATATTTAGACTTGCATAGGCCGTACACGAGCAATTTTTCGCGCAAGATACCCTGCACTCTTGAAGGCTCATACTCGCATTATACCAGGAACCCTCCGTGTCTGGCAATTTGACACCAGAATACTTGAGAAAACCGTCGCCATCTTCACAGTTCAATGTGGTTCTTCGAATGCATCCATTCGAAAAATTACCAGCATTCCAACCTTGAGGATCGGTAGGCATGAATTTATCCAAACAAGAACAATCGGGCGAAGTCCTAGTGCTACAAATACCATGTGCACCACACAGTTTATACGAATCACAGTTATCTATGGGAAAAGCAACATAAGGTTTCCAGCTTTTGGTTTGATCACCAGACCAGATCAACCTCTGTCCAACGCCAATTTCGTTCAGCACCAACCGCGTGTATACAACATCGTTGAGGAGTTGGTTGTAATAGTAAACCTCGTTGTTCTCAATCACCACTCCAAACGAGAAAAGAGTGTTTTTCACCAAGTTCTGACTGCCGCTGAAGTAAACACCATTCCACGGCCCTGCTTTGTACCGGAAGGAGTCGCCTTCTTTGATCACAGTCTGGGGATAGCCACTAGGATCACAGCGATACGTAAAACCACCTGTTGCCGGATCATCGTTGCTCTTAGCTGACGAGACGTAGACTTCATGGCCAGATACAAAGTTCTTACCGAGCTTCATACCCGGTAAGAAAGTGTCGGTTGGATAGTCGAAACTCTGCCATATTATACTGCTCTCATTATTTTCATCCATCACAACGAGATTCCCTGAGTCAAGCAAACGCACAATGGGAGCGTGCACAGTGCTTGATATATTAGCAGACCATACTGTGACATTAGTAGCACTGCTGAGAAGTAGCAGACGGCCCGGCTCAATGACTCGGAGCACACCTGATCGATCGGTGAGAGGATCGTCTCTGTTGGCAACCCACACCACTGTCTTGTCTTGAATGTTGTTGTACCATATGCCCACGTACCGATTCTTGGAGCTCCCCGGGCTATAAAAACCCAATGCAAAGGCTCCAGTTGATGAGATGAGAGTGTCATTATGGTTATCTCTCAGTATTTGGGAAGTGAAAATGGTGTCATTTGTGTGAGCTGAGATAAAGGAGGTTGTCAATAGAAGTAGGCAGAGCCCAAATCTAGTAGTGCTGTTGCTGAATATCATATTCATTTCTGCACAACAAACAAAGGAGGAGGCCACTTTTCTGATTTAATTTAAGATTATTGGATGCCTATTATTTGGTCGAATATGTGGCTGAGTATGCTTGGGGCCATATATAATATGTACATGTGGCTGTTAGTATCGCTAATGGTCGTCCATTGATGCAAGCAAGCTACACGAGTCAACACTATGCGAAGACCGTCGCTTGTTATATTCATAATGACCAAACTTCCAAGTCAGTTGACTTCATTTCCATTGAGAAATTATAAACATCTCCTCCCTCCGTCCAAAAAAAATAGATCACTTTGTGTATAGTACGGGTTTTAATGTAGAATTAGTAAAGTAAGAGAGAGAAGGAGAAAAAGTAGGTAAAGTAAGAAAGATAGGGAGAAAAGAAAGTGATCTATTTTTTTTGGACGTCCCAAAATGGCAAAAGTGATCTATTGTTTGTGGACGGAGGAAGTATAATATACATAGGTTATTTGGGGAGGACACGAGTTTTAAAGCATAATTGGTCTAAGAGTATCGCGCAGGGGAAAGGCAATTGTCGAGCTAGCGCACCACGCACTCCCCCACGTGGCGTGTAAGTTTTTTTATTTACTACTCTCGTCCACAAAAAATAGGACACATTTACCATTTTTAGCCGTCCACAAAAAATAGAGCACATTCATTTATGAAAAGTTTTCAACAAAATAATAACTCTACACATCATTTTATTTACCACTTATGTCATTAAAATTAAAACTTCTCCCTTACGAGAGATTTCGGAAAAAGGGGCTCAATACGCAGGCTTTTCAAAATTTAGGATTAATTTCACACGCCTTTCGAAATATGGGATCGTGGCATGCGAATTTTTCGGAACAATGGATTTAAATTTTTATCTATTTTCTTTCTTTTTTCTTATTATTTCTCTCATGATATTTATAAATTGACCAAATTGCCCTCTATCATTTTCACTAAAAATGTTAACACTTTTTTATTACTCCATCCATCCCACATAATTTTACCCAGTATTCCATTTTGGGTCGTCCCACATAATTTTACACACTTCACTTTTACCATTTTTGGTAGTGGACCTCATATTCCACTAACTCATTCCTACTCACATTTTATTATAAAATTAATACTTTAAAAGTAGGACCCTCATCCCACCAACTTTTTCAACTCACTTTCCATTAAATTTCTTAAAATCCATACCGGATCAAAGTGGGTAAAATTATGTGAGACGGAGGGAGTGCCATCCTATTTTCACTCAAAACACCGCCGCCTCCAAATGATTACCCATGGAAACCTGAAGTTTGAGAACCTCATGCTTGACGAGAACATGAGCCCTAAGCAGACTGATTTCGGGCCTGAGGATCTCCGGACAGCAGATGACACATTGTGACGATGAGGCACGGCTGCTAGCGAGGGAGTCCGAGCAGTGACGATGCTGTGTCGTGGCCAATTTGAGAGGGCTGCTGAGCACCGAGAGGGTGACACTGGCTGTCAGCCAGGCGCGATGACGTTGCCTGAACGAGCGATGGAAATTAATGTTTGGTTGTGCAACAAGAGAGAGAAGAGATAGTCGACAGATTTTAGCTCTCTAAATTTGGGGACGGATGGGGGGTTGCAATGAGAGAAGACGGAGGTGTCCAGTTGCTTTTGAAATTAGGGTGCCGAGGGAGAGAGGCGACAGGTGCTAAGGAGTCTCCGGAGACGGCGGTGGTGGACGGTATCGAAACCGGAAGAGGCGGCGTCCTGGTGAAGCGAGGACGCGTGGTTGCCGTCGAGCGATCAGTGGCTAAGACATGCGACTGCAACAGCGTGACGGGAGGCTCCGGCTGGTCCGTGGGCAAGGGATGACGGTACGCAGCAGCCGCATCGATGACAACGTGAACAAAGGACCACTTTGTGTGGTCGCTGACGGCTGCACAAGAGAAAATATAGGGCGATAGGAGGAGAGAAAAAAGGAAGGAGAAAGAGAACGATTGCAAATTGGAGGCTGCGCATGAGGGTAGAGATAGGCGTTCTTGGTGATTTGGGTGAAAACAATTGAAATAAAAAAAATTGTAGTGAATAAATTAGGGGTAGGTTGGTCAATTTATAAATATAATGAGAGAAATAATAAGAAAAAAGAAGAGAAAATAGATAAAAACTCAAAAATCCCTTATTCCGAAAAAATCGCATGCCACGATCCCATATTTTGAAAGGCATGCAAAATTAATACTAAATTTCGAAAGGCCAGCGTATTAAGTCCCTTTTATCGAAATCTCCCCTTAGTGTTTTTTCAATTTGAAATTAGTTTTAATATATTCAATAAAGTGTTAGCATATACTCCCACCGTCATGGACTTTAAGTGTCACATTTCCTTTTTTTCATTTCTTACTCTAATTAAAATATTTACAGAAACAGAAACATCATTATCTCCACTTTATTCTCATGTCTTAACTTTATTCCTTCTCTACTCACTTCACCAAATAAAAATGTAGTCGCTCCGTTATAAAAAGCAAACAAAGTTGTAAATGGCACGAATTTTAATATGTATTGGTAAGGTAAGAGAGAAAGAAAGGGAAAATGTGGTGGAAGTAGTGTTAATAGATTGTGGGGTCCACATTTAGAATGATGTATATAGTTAGTATTGATTTAAAACTTTTCTTTTTTAGAATTAGTCTAATGTTGGTGGATGGCTCAAAATGGTAAAACTTGTCTATTTCTTGTGAACGGAGAAAGTATAAAATTTCGTTTTGAATAGGAAATGTTTCCATTAGAGTGAAAGGGGAGAAACACATTTCCTTTTTTAAAGTGTATATAAGGATATTATTTATTTCCTTAGAGTGAAAGGGGAGAAACACATTTCTTTTTTTTTTTAAAGTCTATACAACGATATTATTTCTGTTGAATCAAGCAAAATAATGTGCACAAGTGGTGATACTAGTTGTTACAACCAAGTCCACAATTTGCCATTTTGACATTGTTATTTCTTGTGCTTAATGTGTGGAATTTTTAACTCTGTCATACAATCGCCACACTGTTGCATGAAAATCTAGCAATTTCTAATGAAAATAACTCAGTCTCTTCTCTGGGAATTTCTATTAGCTAGAACAAAAATTTAGCTGATATCAGGTTTCAGATAATTGATTTAGATATGCCAAATATGTTGATAACACCTTATAGCTTTCCCTTTTGCATCAGGATGTACTCTAAAAAATGTTTGCAATCTATAACTCTTCATTGAATTTGTTAACGAGCCTCTAACAACGATATGGTCATTGCATTACCGGAACTTGCAGTGTTGGAGCTATGGGAAGTTTCATTCGCTTTTACATCTCTTCCAGTGAAGAAGCCGGGATGTTTGGATTCAGGCAGCACCCCATCATTATTGAGCATCAGAACCACTGAAGACATGTTTGGCCTCTCTTCTGTCTGTTCTTGCACGCACAAAAGACCGACATGGATTGATCGCACAATCTGAGATATATAACTTGAATATTCCACACATTTGTCGACTAATTCAAGTGACCTTTCTTCTTTGTAAAGCATCCATGCCTGTTGTTGCATTAGCTCATACAGTGTTATTAAAAGGTAATTTCCATTCCAAATAAAGACAGCAACGAGGTAGAATACTTACGTGTCCAAGAAGGTTGTGGCGGTGATCTATCAGAGTGAATCCTCTGTTTCTCTTGCCACTGATGATTTCAAGCACCAGTACGCCAAAGCTAAACACATCTGATTTCACTGAAAACATGCCGTCTACAGCATACTCTGGGGACATGTATCCACTGCAAGAAAATGTTCACAATGGCATCAGAGAGAAGGCAGTAAAATGGCATTTTGAGGTATCACGTTGTAAGGATCATATACTTACTATGTCCCTACTACTCGGCTTGTGTTGGCACCTGTCTCGTTGCCTCCAAATGTTCTTGCAAGACCAAAGTCTGATATTTTGGGATT
Organism: Salvia hispanica; assembly: GCF_023119035.1. Taxonomy (NCBI): domain Eukaryota; kingdom Viridiplantae; phylum Streptophyta; class Magnoliopsida; order Lamiales; family Lamiaceae; genus Salvia; species Salvia hispanica. Next base: position 20,891,722 of record NC_062967.1, on the reverse strand, counting down.
CATATCCGAATCTAGTAATATATTGCTAGCTTTGAGGTCTCTATGGATTACTCTGAGACGAGAATCTTGATGAAGGTACATAAGCCCCCGAGCAATACCATTAATAATATTAAAGCGCCTCGGCCAATCTAGCATCTTTTTCTTTACTTGATCTGCAAAATAAGCTAACAAAATACGCTACAATGCCAGAGAAATTGAGGTGGACGCTAAATGTGGAAATATCTTACCGAAAAGTATTAAGTCGAGACTTTTGTTGGTCATGTACTCGTAGAGAAGTATCCGTTCTTCGCCTTGAATGCAACATCCTAGAAGCCTCACTAGATTTCGGTGCTGAAGTTTTGCAATACAGATTACTTCATTCTTAAACTCATTTTGTCCTTGAACGGACGTTTTTGATAGTCGTTTCATAGCAACTTCCTGTCCCTCCAGCACTCCCTAGTATAAACATAAAACATTTAGTCTGCTAAAGTTTTGTGCTCAAGTTGTAGAAAAGGTATTATGTCTTTACCTTATACACCGGTCCAAATCCACCCTCCCCGAGCTTATTGTTGGCTGAAAAATCATCAGTAGCTTTTATTATTGTGGATAAATCATACATTGGTAGCTCTAGCTCCTCATGGCTCTCACTAGGATAATTGGTATCCATCTCTGCAGTGAGGAATGGAAAGGTTATAAATAACAAAAACAACACTACTGCATTAGTCAACACAAAATAACTACTCATGTTCTGTCTTACCACTTTCTTGCAGCTGATGATTCTGCTTCTTTCTTTTCTGGGAATACAGCAAAATGCTCAGTCCCAGCACAAGAATTCCCATCACCACTGATAGCGCGACAACGAGTACTTTCCTTTTCCTACTACCCGAGCCTAATTCGGATTTAGCCATTCTAATGTAGATATCTTGTCCAGGAGATATATCTCTCATGTCGACAAGGTCACCAAACCAGCGTAGACATCCAGTTTCACCATTGCTAATATCCAGAGACGCGTAGGCTGTACACGAGCAATTTGTGGCGCAAGCAACCCTGCATTCTTGGAGACTCATAGTCGCATTAGCCATGGCACGCTCCGTGTCTGGTAACTTGACACCAGAGTACTTTAGAAAACCGTCTCCTTCTTGGCAGTTCAATGCGGTTCTTCTAGTGCATCCATTCGAAGAATCCCCACCATCCTCGAAATTATCCAAGCACGAACAATCAGGCGTAGTTTTAGTATTGCAAACACCATAAGCACCACAAACTCTATAAATGTCACAGTTATCACTGGGAATGGTAAGATAGAGTATCCAGCTTCGGGTTTCATACGACCAAAGCCACCTCTGCCCAACCCCACTCTCGCTCAGCGTAAACCTCATGTAAACAGAGTCGTTGAGGAGGTTGTAGTGATAGTAAACATCGTCTTCGTTGATCACAACGCCAAACGAGAAAATTGAGTTCTTCACCAGGTTCTGGCTCCCGCTGAACCGGACACCATTCCACGGCCCTGTCTTGAACCGGACAGAGGAGCCCTGTTTGATCACAGTCTGCGGGTAGCCACTGGGATCGCAGTGGTACGTGAATCCCCCCGTTGCAGGGTCGTCGCTGTTCTTGGAAGACGCGATGTAGGTCTCATGGCCCGTGGCGAAGTTCCTACCAAGCTTCATGCCTGGTAAGAAAGTATCGGTTGGATAGTCGAAGCTCTGCCAGATGAAGTCGTTTGCACCGTTTGCATCTGTCACGACGAGATTCCCTGTGTCGAGTAAACGCGCGAGTGGAGCCTGTGCAGTGGTGGTTGATATGTTGGCAGACCAGATAGTAGCATTAGTAGCGTTGAGGAGAAGGAGACGGCCGGGTTGGATGACTAGGAGCCTGCCTGACCGGTCGATGAGTGGGTTGTCTCGGTTGGCGACCCACACCACGGTCTTTTCTTCGATCTTGTTGTACCATATGCCGATGTAGCGGTTCTTGGAGCTCCCGGGGCTGAAAAACCCCAAGGCGAAGGCCCCCGTTGATGAGACGAGCCTGTCATCGCTGCTGTCGCTCACGGTTTGGGACGCATTAATGGTGTCTGATGTTTGTGTGGAGAATACACATGCTGTGAATACAAACAGACTGAGGTAAAATCTGCTGCTGCTTCTCATATTTGCTTTTTCTAATCCAGATTGGATTAAGATTTAGCAAAAGGTAGTTTAGTTCATCATTCATATTTATATCGCAATAAACAACCTGTAACTTGTAAATTTGTTTATGTGATGGTCCAAGTCTGATGGAGCTAACGTAAGCGCTATAGGGTCGAGTTTTAGTGTGGAATATTATTATTGTCATTATTGACTTCGAATACTTTGTAATTAATCAACTAATGAGACCCTTTATTTAAGGGAACATTATAGGAACTAGAGTGGGGAAAAATAACGAAATATTGTACTTACCGTATCCAAAAAATACTGAAAATACCAATTTTTTGGTATACCGCAATAACGCTAAGGTAACGGTATCAAAAATTAATCATACCGAATTTCTGTATACTGAATTCGGTAAACCTAAAATTGGTATGGTATTAGTATGATATTTTGTCGTATTGCAGTTTTTGACACGGTATACCGTACCCACTCACATCAGTTGATACCTAGAACATATGGAGGGGGTTTCTGTTAAAATTTCTTAATCTTGTCTATTTAAGAATGTCGGTCAATTATCCGGTTGTGGAGGTGATTAGTCAAGTATTAGAGGCTGCTGGGCAAATGGTTATTTTAGCTAAAGTGAAGCTGAAGTGGAAAATGACATTTATTCTATTTTATATTTCTAGAAAAAGTCAGAAGAGCATATTAGACGTCTATTATTAAAAATCAACCTTGTCTAATTAAGTCTCTTTATTTAGATAATTTCCAGTCATGCCAAGATGACTTCGTTAAACCTCCACAAAATTTTGTTTCACAATTCAATTTACTAATGAGAAAATAAAAAATCCAATCACCACATAGCTCATGACAGTCGGCCAACCCAAATGCCAAAGTTGTGTAGCGTGATACTCTTTCCGTCCCACCGAAGATGATCCACTCATTACTAAAAATAAAAATATGTTTATTTTTATTTCATTCTTTTTCTTACTTTAATTCCATCTACTCAACACACGCAAAAAACCTACGTAAAATCTCGTGCCACCCAAAGAAAAGGTCATCTTCCTTGGGACGTAGCGGAAGGAGTACATTTTAATGTACTATCTCCGTCCCATAGATATAAGACCCTTTAGAATTGGCACGAATTTTAATGTGTAATTGGTAAAGTAAGAGAGGGGAAGAAAAAGTAGTTGAAATTGTGTAGTGGGTGGTGGGACCATAAATGATAAAGTAAAAGAGAAGAAGAAAAAAGGTTATCATAAATGGAGATGGACTATTTCTGTAGGACGGACCGAAAAGGAAATATGACATATTTCTATGGAACGGAGGGAGTATAATTTAAACACAAAATTTTAAAAATTGATATGTAAAGATTAAAATGAGGAATAAGTATGAAAACAAAGAGTTAAATTAAAAAGATAAAAGAAAAGGCAAAACGTATATGAAGATTTTTATATTAATATTTCTTCCGTCCCACCATAAGCGATGTTCTTCATTTTTGCACTCATTTTGGAAAAATGATACTCCCTTCATTTCTTCATAGTTGAGTCATTTTACCATTTCGGGAAGTTTCTTCATAGTTGAGTCGTTTCCTTATATGGTAACTTTTTCCTCTTTCTTACTTTACTCTCTCTTACTTTATTCTCTCTACCTTTCCTCTCTCTTATTTTTTTATCTATTTATTTAACACACTCAACATTCATTTCTAAAACTCCGTGCCGAAAAGTTCCGCCTCAACTATGAAGAAACGGAGGGAGTATAAAATAGTTAAAGTGCAGAAAATGTAAAGTAAGAGAGAGAATAATGCAGTTAAGACGTTTCTACATTAATATCTCCCTTACTTTATATTTTCTCAACCTCAACTATTTTATACTCCATTCGTCCCATTTTAGCAATCTCAGTTGAGTTGTGCATGAGTTTTAAGAAACATAAAGAAAAAAATTGATGAAAAATGATAGTGGATCCCATTTTTATATACTACTATTACTTTTATATTAAAATGTTAGTGAAATGTGAGGCCATTACTGTTTATGGAACATTCTAAATGTGACTTCTAATGCGGGAAAGATTAAACTATCTGGGACTGCTAAAGTAGGATGGATGGAGTATAATTTTTCTAAAACGCGTATAAAAAAGAAGCTTCTTGCTTATGGTGAAACGGAGGGAGTACTATATTTTATTTCATTAGATCCTTGTACAATTTTTTGTATGTTATAGAATGTTGTATTAATGCATTTTATTTCAATAGGTATTTTTATTTTTATTTTTTTTTCATTAGGTACTTATACTAATAACTTTGAATTTAAAAGATATTTTGAATGAATATTTATTTAATAAAATTTATAATTTAAATAACTTTTCTTGTATTAATTAAATTATATACTCCCGCAGTCCCACAAAAGATGTCACATTTGTGGGACGACACGAGATTTTAGGTGATTTTGTTTTGTGTGTTAAATGGAAAGAGAAAATATAATATTTATATCTATGATAGAGAGAATTTTTTTGGAAAAAGGAAATGTGTCATCTTTAATGGGACAAACCAAAAAGAAAAGTAAGACATCTTTTATGAAATGGAGGGAGTACTTTTCTTTGTTTTTCTCCTATTTATTCTGAAATTAATTTAATTATGATATCAACTATTGAAAAAATTACAGTGATAAATATAATTATAAACATAGTGATAATTATAAACATCAAATATACGTGTCATGATACCATTATGCAGAAAAATATGAGTGAAGTGAGTTTAGTAGAATGTGGAACCTTCTTGCTATTTATGGTAAAAATGAAATGTGATGTTTATTGTGGAAGAATCAAAATGACAAAATGTGACTCTTTAGTTATTGAATATATAAATGGAATCAATTAAAAATTATTAATTCTATTCAGTTTTCTAATTTTTTATCAAGTAAGTGAATTGTCATTCATTTTCTACAATTACTCCATTTTTATGTTCACTAGTGTAACACCTGTGCATTCGCACAGATATTAACTTTCTCAAATTTATAAAAATAAAATAATATCTGCGCACAAAATAAAAATAACTAACTAACTATGTATACACTTGCAAACATAGTATTAATTTTACTTAAATTCAAAATACCATATATTTATTATCGTTATTAATATGTATAACCATAGTGACTTTATAAATAGAATAATTGTCTAAAATTATTATATATCTTTATCACCATATTTTTATTTAAATTCAATTTTTATGATCAAAATATCTTACTCCGTATTTAATTTTATTTATACTTGAATAACATAAATATTGTTAATAATTTTTTTTATCAATTTAATTGAATAATCAAATATAGGTTACATATGCAAAAAAGTTAAAAATTGTGATATCTAACAAAAGTAACCAATATTGTTCAATTTATAAATAAATTATGTTATATGAATAAAAATTTGAGTGAGAAAAAATGTTTAAATTCAAAAACTATTTGGTCACGTATTGTTACTTAGATCATAGGAAAAACAAACTCTCCTTATTACTATGATACAAATTATTCATAATTAGATAGAGAATAAAATAAACTATAAAACATGTCATTAATAATCGATATAAAAATTAATATTAGAAATACATAATGGGCCACCACAGAATAATATAAACCTATAGTAAATGAACAAAAATTGTACACATATATCAACCCTAAAGAAGAATCCAACGCCTCCATCATAATTGCCAGAAAAAACTTGCGGGGGATGGCGAATGAGAAACAAAATTACAAAATATAGCACCACCAACACCACTCATCTTTACTTCCGAATTCTACATAGCATCTATATACATAAATCAATATTCATCTAAGCAATGTTTACTGTGAGATATATTTTCTCACAACCTTCATTTATGGAGATGAATATTCAATTTATTTTTCAAAACCTTATCATGTCCACTTTCTCCATTTCTAGTAAAGAAGAAAAAAATATTTCACTTGCTTAACTTACTATGATATAATCAAGGCTGTTAAGCAATGTTATCTCCTTAATTTAGGCAGTAGGAATCCGTGCATGAACCTGAAAATAGTTAAGATATTGATATCAGTAGCAAGAATTAGAAAAATACAATCAAGATGCAGTAACAAAATTTGTGAAGTTTGTTGGATAAAGTTGCACTACCTCTTTTGTGAAGTTCGTTGGAGTTGCTTCAAGAATTCACATGTTTATCCGCTTGCCTATGACATATTATATTTATAGCCATAAATTTGAGTGAGAAAGCTCATTGAGCATGGTGTAGTATGCACATAACCCTTGTAAAATAACTACCCTTTATTTGGTAATTAATGCCAAGCCGATTTACTATATAATTCTTACTCTATTTGGCATTTCCCTAAATACCCCAATAACTCCCTTTTCATTTCCCAAAATACCCTCAAAACTCCCCTTTTATATATTATATACCAAAATACCCCCAAAACTTCCCTTTTATATATTATATAGATATAGATATAGATATAGATATAGATATAGATTTTATTAATTCCTTATTCAATTTTATATAAGCACAATGAATCTTTAATAAGCAATGCCGTGTCCGAATTTTTTAGCTGATGGCGTTCTATTTCTAATAATAACCTAATTTTCCATGCCACAATACAAATTATGCACCATCAAATTATTCAGAATGAGTACAATCTATGCTTCATATACATACGATTTACCAGTGACTTTGTCACGTATAATGACTCCAATTTTGACCAAATGTCGGCGCCAGTTGTTTCTCAAGCGACCTCCTCTAGCACTTTATATCCAAGATTAGAGATAATTGCACTATGAGAAATCCCAAATCTTTGTTTTCTTCATCAAGATCACGAGAATTCTTATGGTAAAATCCATTCACATTAATTCTTCTTAGTTCGGTGAAAAGGTGCATAATTACTGAATTGTTTGTTCGTCTTGAATCATCTTTATATCATGAGAGATTTGATAATTAATTCTTTCTTGTGTGATTTATCTGCATGCATGTATATGTTTCTAGAACTTGTTCCTCGTCTGCCTAAGTTTACATAGAGTTTAAGTTGATAAGGGAAGATGTTAGACCATCTTTTCATAGCTACATTTGTATCCAAATTTTGACCCTTTTTCAAATTTCCCTTTGTAGCCAATTTTGATCCTTAAAGCCTATTCTTTGTAGTCAGTTTATTGAAAAGACATTGGTACTCTTTTTGGAGGAAAAATGAGAAGCTGACTGTGTAATAACTTAGGGAAATACTTCCTCCGTCCCATAGTAGATGTCACACTTGGGTATTGACACGAAATTTTAGAAGGTGTTGTTTTGTGTATTAAGTGGAAATAGAAAATAATATATTTATATTAAAGTGAGAGAAACTTTTTTCAAAAAATGAAATATGATATCTTTTGTGGTATAAACTAAAAAGAAAAGTGTGACATCTATTATGAGACCGAAGGAGTATAATACTTTATTTTCTTTCTTTGTTTTGAGTCTTCCAATATATTGAGCCAACCAAATGGCTTTCCAATGCAAACAATAGATTTCCCAACAAGACTGAAATTTTTATAAATACCACTATAAGTTCCATGAAGAATATTACAATAAAACGATAAAAAAAAATAATCTTTGAAGGTGATGAAATTTGAATCAAACCAAATCTTGAACTCCACACCACAACAGGGCCGGTTGTGGTGAAGGAGGTTGCCGGCAACGCAGGCGACGAAACCATTGAGGCTGGGGTGGAGTCTGACTCGCGGCCTTGCCGCCTGCGCGACTCTGTCGCCTTCCGCCCTCCGTCGTGGGTGCTGCTGGTAGCATGGAACTTCCCTGCTGCAGCAACGCAGCTAACGTCGAGCAGCTTCGGAAAGCGGCGCTAGAGAAGAAATGGAGGAAAATTTTTAATGTATGTAAACAATTGGACTTTAGTTTGGGCTCTAAATATATTGTAATGTTAGTATCTTTTAAATTTAAATTTTGGGCTGACAGTATATTGTAATGTTCGTATAATTGGAATCTATAATCTATAAATATATAAAATGAGAATTTTGGAGATATTTATAAAACTGTCATTATGAATATTATAATAAAATAAAATGAAATAAAGACTTCGTAATCATAAATCATAGTAAGTATATGTAATTGCTATGTAGTTGGTATAGTGGAGTAGTGGAGCACATGAAATCTTCCTATAAGTATTTTCTTTCACGTAATGTTGACAAAAAAGAAGAAACTACATTGAATACTTTTATGTAGTGCAATCGATTTGGTAGCTCAAGATCATTCGGGCGAGAAGGTTAGGTTTTTGCCTCTTTGTCGATGTGAAATTATTTCCAGTTCATTCTCCGAGTTTGATAGTTATCGACAACTGATGGAAGTGCTCATGCTTTGATTACTTTCCTCATTATTTTCCTCTTCTTTGCTCTTCTCTGGTGAGCCTCAAGATCACACATTAATGAGGATGAATTTCTTATGCACAATTCTCTGACTTGGTGTCTCCATAAATAAATTGGAATAGATTGTTTGGTATATGGACACGGAAAATTTCTACAAAAACCAATTCTATTAATCAAAAGCGTGTTTCTCCGGGGAGAGAGCGGGTAGGAAAAAAGGAGATAATAAGATAAGGCGGTGATTGAAGACTATGAATGGAGATCCTTTTTTTTGTAGATGAGAAACAGTATGAGTAGTGGTTTAATCCGATGGATAAGAGCATCTCCAAGGGCAATTGAAAACATATTTTCCGGTATGATTAAGCCTTCAATAATAAATATTTGTTCAAATTGCAATATACAATGTATAGTTGATTATAATTTGAAATTCTACATGTAGTGAAGGCATATTGGCTGATGGAGAAGATGGTGCCAGTGTAGGACAAGGAAAGTGCAGGAGACAACCGGTGAAGATCAAGGGTACTGGAGATAGGTGGAGTTGGCCAGAAGAGGTTGGGGGAAAAGATAAGATTGAGTCGTATTGGATGAGAAGAGAAGTCTGAGGTGGACATTTTAGCCTAAATTGTTTATTAGTAATGGCTTTCCAATTAGTTGGTCCCATTATATATAAGTGAAAAGTTTACACATTATTTTTTTATGAAACATAATAGATGTAACAAACGCTTGTTGATTTATGTGATGTATTGGATTAATGTAATAAATTTATTTGTTTAATTTAATAAATTATATTTTTGAATTTGATGAAATATGAATGTAGATTATATTTTTATTTAATTATTTATTTAATATATAGTTCGTTATTGTAATTTTTCTATGATTATTACATATTGTATATTAGGGGTACTAATTTCATATCGAGGGTGTTTTTGGTATTGAATTGCACTATGCATTGCTAAAATTGAATAATGTTTTTGTAGTAAGTAGGTAGTAGTATATATCAAAATATTTCTGTTTAATATGCATCTTTGTTGTTTTAATATTACTATAATTTCAAATATTATAATCATGCTCTGAACTTAAACTGCATAATTGGGTTTAAATTTTACTTATATTACTCTAAATCGAAATTATAATTATTAATTGTGATTTAGTTTATTATATTTTTATTTTATTTTCACACTTATTATTATACCAACATTTCTATTTAATTAAATTGTTATTAGCATCAAACATATAAATTCTAAATTACAAAAATATAATAATATATATTTTAAAAAATTTTATTTGCCGTGCATAGTACGGGGGAGATACTAGTTTTAAATAATAGTAGAGAATTATATAATTTATCCTTTTTAAATAATTAGAGTTCAAGTTAGATGTTGAGTTCTATTATTATTATTATGTCTAAATTCTAATCTAGATTTTATATTTCTTGAATTTTGTTCAATACTATATGTTATAAAATTAAATTCTTTTTCATGAAGTATTTAAATTTATACACTTATTTATTACTCTTCGTATATTGATTTAAGAACTATATTTATATAGTACGGGGAGTGTTATATTCCTAACTCATAACTTAATTGCTACCTACAACTAAATAATAGCCATTAGATATTCAAATTAAAGGCTTAGATCATTAATCCCTAAATGTCAATACGATCAACGAAAAACGTCAATAAGGCCATAGGATTAATTCCAAAAAATATCAATAGGGGTATTAATGTCAATTAACCATATGTTTAGTTATAACTAACTTTTAAAAGAAATCCCAAAACTTTAAATTCATATAACATATATCAAATTAAAGATAATTTCATAAGGATTCCAACGATATCATACATGCATATGTTCATGTTGGGGATTGGTGCCCCTTACACAGCGGAACTCATGCATTTACAAATAAATCATACATATGGATCTATTTGACAGATTATGGGATCAATTTATCACATGTTAAACAATCAATTGCATGCTAGAACACATATAATTCACAAATAAGGAATCAAAACCCTAATTCATGAATTCCTACGGATTAGGGTCACCGAACAGATTCTCCGAAGAATCGACGGTTGCTTGCGCCTTCTCCACATGATGTTCTTCGTACTCAACCACAAATCTTCTAATCTGTATCTCGAACTCAGAATCTGACCTTTGAGTGGACAAAGCTTGTCAGAATCAAAAGGACTCGACTAAACAGAAGACAGAATTCCCAACAGAAGGGAAAGGAAAATTCCGTCTACTCTGGAGAGAGAGGGAGCACGAAATTAATGATTTAAATTCATTAGATTAGTCTTCTATTTAGTCTCCTTTATATAGAGTTATGATGGGCCAGATCAGGGATCCATGAGGTTGGATTTGAGACAAACCTGTTGGACTTTTACTAATTAAATTGAACCCCAATTTAATACAAGTTCAAACAGAATATTATTATCATCCACTATAGCATAATAATATTGACTGTCCATCCAATCCCAAATTACGAGTAATCCGGGCTTTACCTCTTTAATTTATTATTTCTCGTGTTTAAGATATAAACTAGTGTTAACCCACGTGCGATGCACGATAAAATATTTTTTTTATCACATATTTTTAAATTGTTAATTGATTAATTAAAATATGAAAATATAACTATATAAAATTTAAAAATAGAAAAATATACATATAATAAAAATTCAATAAATATATGCTCCTCGATGCATTTTACACTTAAAAACATAAAATTAGACATATTTGAAATGGAATCAAGGTAGACACAATTATTTGGACAACGATGAAGAGACTATATCAAGTGTTAGACACATTTAAAAAATATGTTTAAAACAATCCTTCATATTTCTCAACTAAAAATAATGTATATCACACTTTTAACAAAATAATAAATCAATAACTCATAATATTCAAAATGTCAAAACTATGAACATAAAAAAATTCAAATGATAAACTATACAAAAAATATTACTTTAATTGGTTGAATTAACACTATTATATTAATGAATAATGATAGCCCTTTGAATGTTGGAACGTTTACCTTTATTTATTGTACTTTTAAACGTGGCTTGTTGGAATATGAAAAATCTATATTATTTTTTATGCTACTTTACAATTCTCAATGCTGCAAATTTTCTTTTTGTAAAATATATTTAATATAAGTATATATTTTACTTAGTTGATCACCTATATATAAGATAATTAGATTCTCTATAGAAAATCAGTTGTATCCCGGAACAATTAAGTGCCAAATCCTAATTTCAACAATAGTATTATTAGTAAACCAAAATTTGGTTGTAAACTATTTTATTTTGTTTGAACAACTAATTGTTTGATCAACTCTATTTTGAAAGGTTTAATTATCTCATTGCAAATATACATATTATGCATCACTTATTAATTCATCATAAGTCATAAAATATTATTTTTGAGACACCATATAATATAATTACAGCACAAGTTGGAATATAAATATATAAAATAATAAATTGTGTAAAGATGAAGATAAACATTATGCTTGTTTGAGTTAAGGATGTTACAATTCTTCCATCTCTAAGAATTGTAAAAAATATTAGCATAGAATTCTCGAACCATATACACGCAGTACTCTAACTATTGCAATAAAAAAAATGAAATGGAAATTACAACGAAAATTATAAAATAAACCGAACTATAAGTCTAGTTGAGAAAAACCCTCTTTCCGCACGACAAAGTACATCACGGTTAGTACTTTCGAATTGACGTATTATCCCCAAAGATGAAACGTCTTCCTCCTAACGTGTATAACTTCTCAAACCCGCTGGCACCGATGAACTTGACGGAGTTCCAAAAATTGAGCAATACTCTAAAATATACAATAAAATGTTGAGAGCTTGAGAGAGAATGGTGAATGTGTAATTCATCTACAACTCTATGCTTTTTATAGGCACAAAATTAGAATATGAGAAATCATGAAATTAAAACATCATAAATTATAAAATTAAGAGAATAGAGGTTACAAAATTTGTTAAATGCTCATTATCCTATTTAAAGATTAGTCAAAGCATTAAAATATTTAAATAAATATTCATGAGAGTTACATATTTTATAATAATTCAAATTCATCCCATAACTTCTAAATATATCAAATTACGGCCAAAACTCGCCTTTTATATATGTATAGATATCCATTAATTAATTTAAGTTTGCTATTTGACTTTAATTAATTTAAATCTTTTTCCAAGAGTTGTCTAGTTCAAAATCTGCGTCACCTTCTGTGAACATCGTTCACGACTAGTCTACTATATAGAAGAATTAAACTTATTTGTTTCTTATACATTTGAATGTTTGAGAAACATCTTATAAATGCACAAACAAACATCAATGCGATAAAATTACTTCTTCTCGCCTTGGGTTAAAAGTGGATTGTAGAGTTTATTGTATACAAGCAATTCTATCCGTGCAACATGCTAGAAATATGCTTTTCAGTATACCAATCCTAACAGTTCCGACGTCAAAATTTGAAAAGAAAATCAAAATCTTTTAATTTTTTCGTACAAGCAGAAATGTCAACATACTATATAAAATATGTCAATATAACCTTGGGCATCTCTAAATGCTATAATTATTTCAAATGGAGATATACTGCCATATTTATTTTTCTTATAGACTCTTCTCACTTTTGTTCATAGTATAACTTATTTTTATTATTTAACTCTTCTTCTTAAATCCTTAAGATTGATGTCAAAGATAACTCTTCTTCTTCACTTAGGGCATTAGCAATGGGGGCCATTCCCCAGAGCCGATAGATCGGCCCCTCCATCGCCTTCCATGGGTCACCATTGTAGGGAGGGGGCCCATCTCCCTTCCCCTTCGCCTCTGCCCTTCCGCCGATAAATCGGCCAAGCCGATGCCCATATCGGCCCGCGATAGGCCTCCATTGCGGAGGCTCGGGCCGATGACGGAGCCGATTTTCCTATTTTTTTTTAATTAATTTTTTAATTTTCTTCTCCTATATAAATACCTCAATCCTCTTCATTTCACACACCCACATGCTTTACTTCACAATTTTTCTCACAAGAAATGTTTAATTTCACCCACAATTTGGATTCAAATTCCGATTCCGACGTCGGCGAGAGCAACCCCATCATTGTCCAGATATGGGAGCGCGTAGCGGAGATTGCTGAACAACAACGGCGGGAACGGGAGCAGGCGGCAGTCCCTAGGCCAATCCGGCGTCGTCGGACGATTCCCCGTAACCACGTCAAAGCTCACGATCGGCTGTTCGCGGATTACTTTGCCGAGGATCGGCATACGTTGACATGCGCCAAGCCGAAGCCCATCATGCACTCCAACGTGATATGATTGAAGAACTTTGGTCACGGAAGGGTTGATGTTTCATTTAAATTTGTTTCTTGTATTTTGTTTTTCAATATTGTAATACATTGAAGAATGAATTTATTATGTAATTTTATTTATATTATTCAGATATGAATGCTTTTTTTAATTTTTGAAATGAAATGAGATATACTCTGAGATAGGCTCTGGGATGAGCTTTTCATTGCATGGAGATAGGCTCTGGAATGGACCTGCTGACGTGGCAGAAAAAAATGGAGATAGGTTCTGAGATGGACTACGAAGAAGAGCCTTTATTGTTATTGCCCTTAGAGTGAGATTAGAGAAGTACTCCCTCCGTCCCAAGATAAGCGACTCGCTTCTTTTTCGCACTCGTTTTGGAAAAATAATACTCCCTCCGTCCCAGAGAAGTTGGCACACTTTCCTTTTTAGTTTGTCCCACAAAAGATGTCACATTTCCCTTTTTGAAAAAAGTTCTCTCTCACATGAATATAAAAATTATATTTTCTCTCTCCATTTAACACACAAAACAAAACCTCCTAAAATCCCGTGCCATTTTCAAAGTATGCCAACTTCTCTGGGACGGAGGAAGTATAAAATAGTTGAAGTGGAGAAAAAGTTAAGTAAGAGTAAGAATTAGGTAGAGAAGACTCTCCTCTATATAATTCTCTCTTACTTTACTCTTTTCTCTCCACTCTAACTATTTTATAGTATCATTTTTCCAAAACGAGGACAAAAAAGAAGCAAGTCGCTTATCTTGGGACGGAGGGAGTACATTTTCTAAAGTGTACATAAAGATATGAATTTTTATTTCTGTTAAATTATTTAATATTTATGTTTATTATTTAAAAATCTTATGTAATAAACTCACGACGTCTCCATTAATCAGGTTTGTGATAATTTGCCGTGATTATCTTTTGTGGCTCTGGCCAGCCTCGCCAAAACGAATTTCCCCTCAATTTTTAATTGCGAAACCCTATCTCTCAAGACGGATCCGAAAACTTTGTCACTACGTATTGGTCTTCAATCTCTGATTTTGCTAACATCGCTTCCGATTTAATACAGGTATTTTTATTCAATTTGATTTTGCGATTTCTGCTTAAATTTCATTTGCGATTAGGTATTATATGTGTTTTCTAAAATATTCAAATCCAGTTCATTCTATGTTTCTCACAGCAAAAAAATGCCTTATATTTTTTGACGATAAGTTTTGGGGCCCCTTTTGAGAAATTTGCCAACACATGGACGTCATTGCCCTTAGTATTATTAGTACACGATTTAATACACGGCGATGTGTCAATTCTCAAATGTACGCAACCTTGTTATTGTTGCACACGCATAGCAATCTCTTCACCCTCACCCCATCCCCTCCCCTGCCTGCAATTCGCATCGCCCGAGTTTGGATTCCGCTGGAATCTCCGGTGATTGACTTTTCCTTCTATTTAATCTTTGTTTACCATCTTCAATTCTGTTTTTACATAATCAGATGGTCAATAGGTTAAATTGCTTATAATTTGAGATATAAAGGTTGTGGTTTTATTCAACGGTTAGTGATTTTGTTCCTCTTTCTCAGATATTGGAATTAATAATTATTCTTGGAGGCTGCTGTTCTCATGCGGAACCATCTTTTGGTGTTTCCTAATTAGTTGATGAAGGGGTTTCCTGAGAGTGACACCGATTCTATTGATAATTGCTGTACAAAAAATTCTGGTTGCAGTAATTCGCCAACAAAGTCTCCGGGTTCTGTCTCGGGCGAGGCAGAGCCGGGTATTGGCTGTAGAAAGTATCAAATTTTGTCTGGGATCTGGCCGCCTGCTTTATCAATATTTGGGCATTCAAGTGGTAGTTCAAAGAGAAGTGAGTGCAAGAGTTGCAGCACTAACAGTAGTAGTAGTAGTAGTAGTAGTCCTAGGAAAAAATTGCCTAGTGGGAAGAACTATTATGAGGGCTGGAGAGCGGTGGTGAGGAGAGTCATGATGAATGGTGGATCGATGAGGAGAATATTAGGTTTTAGTCGGACGGTTTTATCAAATTCCAATAGCGATATCTGGCTTTTGGGTGTTTGCTATCATGTGGCTCAAGAAGGTGATGATTCCTCAAATCCTACTCAGAGTGAGGGATTTGCTGCGTTTGTTGATGATTTCTCATCACGGATTTTGATCACCTACCGTAAAGGTATTGTGCAATGAATAAGTTGATTGTTTGGATGTGTAATCGTAAGAAACTGCAGATGATGTTGCTAACATGACTTTGTCTAATCTTGCAGGTTTTTTACCCATTGGGGATTCAAAGTATAGCAGTGACGTTAATTGGGGCTGCATGCTTCGGAGCAGCCAGATGCTTGTTGCCCAGGCATTACACGTGTTTCTTTTTGTTATCTTCATTGATTTATCTGAATATTTCACATCTTGTGTGCTAATATACGAATACAATGTGCAGGCATTTTTGGTTCATAAGTTAGGAAGATCATGGAGGAAATCTCCGGACAAGGTAATATAGGTTTGGTTTTGTTTTTGGCCACTGTCGGAGATTGTTCCCCATAATGGAACTGGGGGACTGCACTAAATAAAATGAGTAAATTTCTAATATTGTGTATTGCCAAACTTATGTTGCAACTGATGCTATGTATCCATGCATATAATATTGGCGGTTGTGGTCATTTATCGTATTAATGATTGATTAGTGATATACTTTGACAAAAATGATAAATATATCCTCTACTTCGACAAAAACACAATTTAGAGAAAATGAAACCAACATAGCGTGAACTTTTAGTCTATCTCTTTAGTTCTAAAAAATTCCTGGAATAAATCAGGTTGGTTTGTAGTGATGTTTGCATCCATGATTGCGTAAATTGGAATCATTTTACTTTGATATAATTGTATAAACATTAAGCATAGTGTGAAAGCAACAAAGACATTCTCATGGTAGGTTTTTATTTTTGTTTTTATCTTAGCCACTCGATGAAAGTTACTTGAAGATATTACATCTATTTGGGGATGCTGAGGACTCTCCTTTCTCTATACACAATCTTCTTCAAGAGGGTAGTGCTTACGGCCTTGCTGCTGGCTCATGGGTGGGCCCTTATGCCATGTGTCGTACTTGGGAAAGTTTGATGCGGAATAAGAAGGAAAGTGATGGTGGAGTTCTATCCTCAATGATGGCTCTGTATGTTGTTTCTGGTGATGAAGATGGGGAAAGAGGTGGAGCTCCTGTTCTGTGCATTGAGGATATATCAAGATACTGTTCTGAGTTCCATCAAGCCCAAGTTGATTGGGCCCCTATATTATTGATGGTTCCATTGGTTTTAGGATTGGAAAAAGTCAACCCAAGGTATGTTTATGAGTTAGAGCTCTGGATTTGGAAGTTATGTATGTATCCAAATTTATTTTTGTCTTTTTCATATGTCACTCTTTGGAGTCATCTAAAATTCTAACTGTCTTGCACTTTCGCTGTTTTGACTGAGGCAATATACAGAACAGTGATTCAGTAGCATTGTGACTAGATAATCCTTAACAAAATTGAATGCTTAAGCAAATATCCCAGTAGTTGTTCTAATATATGGACATCATTCTCTATTCCTTCTATACTTCTGTTCATTTATAGTCAAAAAGCCAAGGAGAATGGTCCTTAATGTTTACTGAATTATGAGTACCTTTTTTACCCCCCAACAGGTATCTTCCTCTTCTGTGTGCTACATTCCAATTTCCGCAAAGCCTGGGTATTCTAGGCGGTAGACCTGGTGCCTCAACATATATAATTGGGGTGCAAGATGATAAGGCATTCTATTTGGACCCGCATGAAGTTCAGCAGGTTCGTGCAACTTTTCTTTTACAAATTCTCTCTATGTTTTCTTACATGGAATTGTTTGTTCAAGTATATTTCATGGAAAAGAAATTATTTTTCTTCTACTCGATTCCATTATTATGATAATCCCTTCAGGAAATTAAATTGCTTTTAAGCAAATAACAAATTATGATTCATAGTCATGTCTGGGCATGACCTCTTGCCATTGGTGACAAATATGTTACCAATAGCTTGCAACGTTACCAAATCTTTAGTGCATTATGTGGATATTATAATGTAGGACTAGTAGTCTGATCTTGTTAAATTGATGGGGGTTAGGGTGTTATAAGCGTGATTTCATTCGAAGTGTTATATGCAGGTGACTTTCAATGTGATGTTGGATTTCTGTTAGTTGTATGATATACTCCCTCCGTCCCAAGGAAGATGACCCCTTCCTTGGGTGGCACGGGATTTTATGTAGTTTTATTTTATGTGTTAGGTGAAGAGAATAAAGTAAGAGAGAAGGAATAAAGTAGAGATAAATGAGGTTCTATACTTAGTAATGGGTCATCTTGGGTGGGGACAAACTAATAAGGAAAGTGGGTTATCTTCGGTGGGACGGAGGGAGTACATCATAATCCGTTTCCTTTATGTTACAATGGCTATTTTTTCATTTACCCTTTCCAAGCAGCTATCCATCATAGTTCTGTTCATTTGTAAATTAAAATAAGGCAATAAGCCTGCTAAAATTATAGTGAAACCATTTTTACAATCATGTAGAAAATATTGAAACTGGGAATTGAAGCTACTGTAGTTTTTTGAAAGAATGAATGGCGAAAGCATTCAGAACATATGCTAGAATTGTACATTGTGTTTGACTGTTTTCTTTTGGCCACCAAAACTTTGAATAGGAAGATACGCAGCTAGCCTAAAGGGAGATAATTTTATTACTCTGTGTAATGGAGAAAAGAACCTCTCATGAGTTCATGCTTAATCTCATCTTTTGTGATGGTTATAATGAAGACATTTAGTAAGTTTAGTCAGAAATTCAATATCCCTCATGTTAATTATTTGGATGTCTGGTTAGAAATATATTACTGCATTCCAAAATGGAGATCTGTAGACTGATGAAGTTTGTAAATTGGAACAAAGTTGGACTAGCAATTGATAGATCACTTTGAAAAGGTCGTGGATTAGTATGTCTATGAGGGTTTCAATTAGAAACTGCAATTTCATTTGAAATGAAATTGTAAGAACATTGACCTATTTTAGGAAAGATGGTTATGTTGGCAGTTGTCACCTTTTTGTATATAGCGAATTACTCCCTCCGTCCCACTCAAGATGGCCACATTCTTGAGTGGCACGGGATTTTAGAAAGTGTTGTTTGGTGGAATAAAATAAAGAGAAAAAAGGTAGTTGAATATTTTAATGAGGAGAGAGGAGAGATTGGGTTATTTCCAAAATTGGGACAAACAAAAAAGGAAAGGTGACCATCTTGAATGGGATGGAGGGAGTACAAAAAGGTACTCCCTCAGTCCCATCATATATAACACATTTTTTTTTCGCACATGTTTTGGGAAAATCATAATAAATAGTTAAAGTGGAGAAAAAGTAAAGTAAGAGAGGGAATAGTTCAAATGAAACTCTCTTCTACATTATTCTCCCTCATACTTTACTTCCTCCCCACATTATGATTTTCCCAAAACATGTGAAAAAAATAAATGTGTCACATACAGTGGGACAATGAGTATTTATTCTATTGGTTCTCTCACGATTTGGTACATTTTTTGAAAGAGTAAAGGCCATATGTGGTCCTAAACATATAGCGATTTTACGATTTTGGTCCAAATATTATCTTATGAATTATTGCATCCTGAACAAATGAAAAAGGTCCGTTTTTAGTCCATTTTGGACGGAGCCGTAAAAATTGACGGTCAACGCCAATTAAACATTTTTGACTGAATTAACACTTCTTAAAATATTTAATTTATCAAAAAATAAATATATTATTCACCAAGCCATGATCCAGACCGTTTTCATTTGTTCATGATGCAATAATTCAAAATATAACGTTTTGAACCAAAATCGTAAAATCGTCATATGTTTAAGAACATATATGGCCATTACTTTTTTTTGAAAATATTGACATATACTGCTCCTACACTATACGGAGAATCACATAAGCAGTAATTTTTTTAATATATTTTTAGGACGAAAATTCCCTGGATGCCTCTAGGGCTGATTTAGAATTTTTCTGTCTCTTTCCACTTTCACAGATGACACTCTCTCTCCTATTTCATCTTGTTCTCGCTCATTTCTCTCTCCCTCTCTCTCTCTCTCCCTCTCTCTCGTCCTTCTCCTTTTCTTTTCATCTTTTTTTCATTCATTTTTCCTCACTTTTATACAATCTCCTGTGGTGCAACACCACCACAATTTCACTACTGCCTTATGCTTGAATTGGTTGTGTGCTAAATTCAGCTCTTTTATCTTCTTTTGTGAATGAATGCCACCACCAAAACCTCTCTCTCGACTCGAAAAATCATCACTTATAATCAAACGAAAATGCCAAAGAATGAAGCAGCCAAACTTTTTTCTGCATTTGAGCAAACACCTTAAAGATCTTTGTTTCTGCCAAATCATCGTCGTTCATCGCCTTCACCTCGCTCAAATTGACGAAAAACGAAAATTTCATGTTCGGATGCACTAGCTCAGAAAATGAGAAGTCCATCTTCGCCGCTGTTCCCCGATAATTGAATGGCCAATGGAGGGTTCGATTGCAGGAAAAAAAGCAAGAGAAGATGGGGGGGACTATAAGAATCTGTTTGCAAATCATAGACAAATGGGTCTTGATTATTTGTGTTTTAATTGATAGATAATGATCCTTGAAATAGGCCACAACAGAATTGTTTTAAAGAACTTCATATGTGATTGGAAAGAAAAGCTGAGAGAGGAAATGCCTAAATTAGCCCTGGCCTCTAGAGCATTTTCATCTTAAAGATAAGCCAAATGGTTTAAAAGTTCTTCATATGTGATTCTACCTATACTATAAATGGAAATGTCAATATAAAAAATATAGCATATGAGAGAACCTTATGAACAAACACCTACTGGTTTACTTTTTTGTATTCGAGCTCCTCCATCTTTTTTTGTATTTGTGTGTCAACATTTGAAATAAATACCCGGTTAGACATTTGTAAGTTTCGGTTTATAAAAAGGCTAGATTAAAAAGTTAATAAAGTTGTTTGTCCTTGAAAAAAGTTATTTGCTTTAAATGCAACTTGACATCCTAAGATTTTCGTCCAGTGTCCTATAGAAACTGCATTGTTCATGTAAAGAAAGCTTGGGTATGCAGGGAGGAAAATATATTAATTCCTCTTGGCTCTATTAACAGTTTTCATGGATGTTAAGTGACCTTGATTTATATAATAGTTATCCAAGGTGGAGAATCTAGTACTAATTGGGATATAGAAAGCCTAAATTATTCAATCTCACCTCACAAGTCACACCAGCACTATGCTCCTATCTGTTTTATGTACATTTTATCTCATTCCCCATCTTAAAAATCAGAATAAAAGAATATTACTGTACCATGTAAGCCATAGTTGGGCAGAGTCTGAACATCGAAAGCTAGATTGTATTCTGATTCAATTTAAAAATCATTAACACCTCATCCATTGTTTTCATCATTAAATTTTCATGGTTCTTGTTAATACTATATTTTTGTTCATTGTGATTTTGTGTTTTTCATTAAAAGCACTCAGATGTTACATATATATAAATTCTAATCTTGCTGGCTGTTTGATTGGTAGGTAGTCAATCTGAAGAAGGATGATGTAGATGCTGATACTTCATCTTACCATTGCAAGTGAGTCACTCATTATCCTAATTCCTAATCTTTTACTATCTTGTTGACATTGTTTTCCAAGCAATCTGTTTTTCAACTTGTTCCTACTGATTGCAGTGTGCTGAGACATATTGCTCTGGATTCTCTTGATTCATCCTTGGCACTTGGATTTTATTGTAGGGACAAAAGTAAGCGAGCTTATATATTATATTACAATCCTCGTCACAACTTCATCGACCAAATTCAAATAAGTCTGTTATGTGCCTTTGTTTGTGGACAGGTGATTTTGATGATTTTTGTGTTCGTGCAACAAACCTTGTTGATCAATCAAAAGGTGCTCCATTATTTACCATAGCTGAGACCCGCAGAACCCCGAGGCCTGGAAACACTACAGAGGTTCAAGATTGTGATCTTGGTCATGGGCTGCCTACAGGTGAATCGGAGAATTCTGGGCAGGAAGACGACTGGGAACTCCTCTGATTTTCTATGCTTCAGTCCAGTTCCATAACCAACAACGTTGTATCTACTTGAAACCACGAACTTGTGTGCTCTTCCACTTTCTTGTTGCTTTAGAGTAAAAGATGTG
Source organism: Salvia hispanica (assembly GCF_023119035.1). Taxonomy (NCBI): domain Eukaryota; kingdom Viridiplantae; phylum Streptophyta; class Magnoliopsida; order Lamiales; family Lamiaceae; genus Salvia; species Salvia hispanica. The sequence goes on along the minus strand of NC_062967.1, from coordinate 20,869,728 downwards.
TATTTAGTTTGACATTTAATTGTTTATTTATTTATTTTTAATGAAGGAAATTGTTAAAGGTTGTTAGTTGTATACGCTTGTGTGATCTTCCAACAGTCAAAGATAAGTAGAAGCAACCAACTTACCCTTTTCCCTTTGTGTATACATCACCTTTACAAATGATTCAATCGCACTTCAAATAATATCTAGTACAGACATTTTAATATGGACTTCTGTTTGAGTTTGCATGAATATCATAGTTCAATAACTTTGAGCCCTAAATTCTTGCCTTTTCTAAACCAAATCTCCTCCCAACTATAAAAGCACACCTAGAGCTCGGTTTTGACGCATGTTGAAGCATCCCATAAGATCATACAACATACAAAACACATTCATAATTAATCTCAATGCTCTGCGATCAATCAAGTTAGAAGGATCTAGGTATCTAAGGAAGCCAAACACGAGAAATCTCTTTAGTTTGGTCTTATATGTTCATGTGTCTTGTTTGTATTTGTTTTAAGCTATCTATTCATGGATACATAAAGTTATAGTTTTGAAAGGATTTGACTCTATGTATATTTTTTCTATTTATTTAATCAACTTTTAGACTCCATTTAATACTTTCTGTCCCCTAAAAATACACTCTTTCATTTTTTGTTTTTGTCTGATCCCTCTCTTATTTTACTAATTTTACCTTAAAATCTGTGTCATTTAAAAATTTTTATTTTTAGGGGAAGGAGTAGTTCTTTGCACTTTTGTGTAAGAGTATTTGGTCAATAATGGATTGATTTTTTGTGTTCTTGCAAAAACTCGAGAGGTGAGTAGTTACACTTTGAAAATAATAATTATTAACACCAAGTAAACAATAACTAGGCCTGCTTATTAGCCAGTTTCCACTTTGCTTTTTTTTTCTATTTTTGGTAAATGCCCCATTTTCTTCACATTTCTTCACATTTCTTAAAACTCGCGCCAAGTCAAACTTGGACAATATTTCATGGACGAGGGAGTAGTAGATATCATGAATTTAAATATGTACGAACAGAATGAATAATCTCCGCCAATTTGCAGCAAGAATACAAGATAAAGAAAGCTTGTCAGCTATCTTGAATTCAGTTATGAAGTGGAACAAGATAGTGGTTTGTAGGGTTTATATAGAAGGCAGTTGTGACCTAACAAGTGATAAAATGCTGATGAAGGTTTTGACATGTCCTAATCTGCATGAATTGATGACTATGACTAAGTTAGGGAACACACTGGGGTCTACTCATCTGGCCTCCAAGTCTGTAATAGTGATTGTATTCTCTGACTCCAAACTTGGGGATGTGTAACTTCCCACATGACTGCTACTTCTTCCCATAAAAAATCCAGGCTCTTTTGGTTCGGGCAAAACTGCTCCATTAGATCCTAACATTGAAACCACTGATGACATGATTGGCCTATCATCTGCACATTTTTGAACACATAACAACCCCACTTGGATGCATCTCTTCACTTCACACTCCCTAACTGTATTCTTCAAACATCCATCCATCAACTCCAAACTCTTGTTTTCTTTCCAAAGCAACCATGCCTACCACATTAATAACAAGCTAAGTTTTTTGACATTTGTCCATATAAACAAAAATGGAATCAAAGTATTTGCATACATGGCCCAAGAGGTTAAGATTGTGATTGGTGTCCTCATATCCTCTGTTCTTTTTTCCACTAATTATCTCCAGCAAAACCACTCCAAGACCAAAGATGTCAGATTTCACTGAGTATTTCCCATCAATTGCATACTCAGGAGCCATGTATCCACTGCATAAAATTATTTATCAACATGCCAATATAGGAAATAGTTAATGGAGTAAGTTTAGTTATAGGAAGTAAACTTACAATGTCCCTATAACTCTTTTTGTTCTGGCAAGAGCTTGATCCTCTTCGAAAATTCTGGCTAACCCAAAATCTGATATTTTCGGAGTTAAATGTCTGTCTAGTAAAATATTACTCGTTTTCAGATCCCTGTGAATAATCTTTAATCTGGAATCATGATGGAGATATAGCAGTCCCCTTGCAATCCCCATAATAATGTCACAACGCATAGGCCAGGTCAAAAGTGTGCTCCGACTATGATCTGCGAATGATTGAACAACAATGTCCACAGTGGATGTCTTAATCTCTTTGTC